>NW_019154117.1:301059-480755 GCF_002288905.1 Enhydra lutris kenyoni | reverse complement strand
GCGGGACTCGATCCCAGGACCCTGAGATCATGACCTGAGCCGAAGGCAGCGGCTTAACCCACTGAGCCACCCAGGCGCCTTCTTTTCTTTTCTTACAACTTCTTTGTAGCTTCTTACAACTTTTCTTACGACAACTGTAGTCATGGATACACCCAGGAAAGAGGGAGCCGGTCAGCGGGGCTGGTAAAGGGCCGTGCTGGCGTTAACCTGCCCGGCTGGAACAGGGCGGGCTGCTCCCGAATCCTGATAGCCCCGGCCACGCGGTCTGCTCCGCGTTACCCCAGGCAGGCGAGCCCGCAGCCGGCGACCGCAGAGCCGTGTGGTCCGCTCGGATTTCAAGACGGCACATCAGGAAGTGGGTAGGATTTCTCTGCACCTCCTGCCTCATCTGAAAAACCCTGCCACCACGTTGGCGTCTCGGGTCAGTCAGAGACAATTCTTGTAAAGGGGTTTCTCAAATCCCACGTACTTCCAGCTACGGCTTCTTCTTCTTTTAATGGACAACAAGTGTGAAGGCACTCATCAAATAGATTCTACATTCTACTAGGGAGAAGTTAACAGTGGTTATAGCGACTGCTTGGTTCCTACCCTCCTAGCCTTCCTGTCCGTGATTATGGCAGCAGGATGGACAGGACCTGGACTCCACCTTACCTGCAACTCCCTTATAGCTTGCATGGGGAGCTGAGAGATGGGCACCACCTGGGGGGAGGGGGCATTTCCTTGACTCGGATGACTCAGCATTGTCCTTCTGTTGGGCTATGAGCTCCAAGAAGAGATTAAATTTCATTTTTTCTGTTTTTCTTCTATTCCCAGTCTGTGTCAAATGAGTAAAAAGAATGTGATGGATAGATGAGTAGATGGATGTGTGGATGGATTGATGGATGGATTCGTGGATGAGTGGATGGACAGATGGATGATGGATGGATAATGGATGGACGAGTGGATGGATGGATGGATGGATGGATGAACGAGTGGTTGGACAGGTGGATGATGGATGGATGCATGCATGTATGAGTGGATGGATGGGTGTATGGATGGATGATGGATGGATGATGGATGGATGGATGATGGATGGATGATGGATGATGAATGGATGGATGGATGATGGATGATGGATGGATGGATGGATGGATGAATGGATGATGGATGGATGGATGATGGATGGATGGATGGAGGATGGATGATGGATGGACGAGTGGGTGGATAAATGGATGGATGGATGTGGTTGGCTGAGTAGGTCCATGAAAGGTTGATAAGTGAATGTATGAGCTTGAACCTGTTAGTCTCTTATGAACTTGGGCCTACTCTAAGACTCTAAGACTTAAACCTTGTCTCTAAAATAAAGCACCCACTTTGTTCTGCAATCCACCAGCTCATCAGCCCTGCTCTGTCCTTGCCAGCTCCCACTTCTGTCCTCATGCTTGCAACTGGCCCGTCCACATTATTGTATCTTCCCCATTCTGGGGCCCTGGGTCCCACCATCTGCTGAACGACCTCCCGGACCCTTGGTTACCACCAGTTGTGCTCTTACAGATCTGGTCTATCGATGGCACTGGAGCCTGGACGCTAACTGCGGTCTGCTACGAGCCCTCTGCAGATGACCTAGTGTCTGCTCCTCCTTCCCACCCAAAGCTCTGATGTGCTCAGGGTCTCCCTCTCCTGGCCTGGCCTGTCTACATCCCTCCCTGACCGGTGCTGTAAAACAGTCTCATCAGGCATGGGCCGTGTCATCTGCGATACTGGAAGATACCACATGGCTACTGTTTTGGGGAATGCAATCAGAGATGTAAGAAGAGCGGTCACCATGGGTTTGGGTAGAGGCAGGAAAGAGCGGTCATGGCTCCTATGCTTCCTCACACCGATGAGGGATGGAGGCCAAGCATCAACTGGGAAAACCGCAGCAGAGTGGGACGTGTCCCTCGAGCATCTACCTGATGTTCTCCTTTGACGAACTGAGGGGCTCTTCGTGCTGACTTGGATGACCGCCTGGGCTGGCTGTGGAAGGGGGACATGGGAGTGTGGGACACTCCAAGGAGGAGGGCGGCACGAACTGCTTGGTCCCCAGCTCTCTCCCGACAGAGAGGTCGGGAGCACCGAGCACGCCGCTGGGTGACACCCACCAAAACCAAACCAGAGCCTATGGGTTCACCAGAGCAAAGTTCGGACTGAGGCGGAGGGGGTTCCTTCCGTGCCCCGCCGCTCGGGGCCTGCTCGGGGCCGGCCAGCGGCAGCCGTGTCGTCAGGAGCTGTGTAGTGCGTGTGTAGTGCCTGTGTAGTGCGTGTGAACTCTTCTTCAAATGTTAAATTACTATCAGTTAAAATAACCTTTTGAGCCCAGGAGTAATTTGCCTTTTAGGACAGAGCCCCTTACTAAAGGCGTAGACACTGTCTCTGGGCGCCTACGTGATTTTTCTCAAGAATTCCTTCCAGCCCAGTGGTGGGTGTTGATTGCCCCGTTTCTCCGGTGAAGACACTAACTGTGGTCTCGCGGCTGGTGGGCAACAGAGCCCGCCTTCGAGCCGTGGCGAGCCGATGTCAAGTGTCCGCTCTGAGCTCACCGCGCGGCCTCCAGCTCCCGTCTTGCCCAAGATGCAGCCAGCAGGCATCTCTGGAGGTCCGACCCACGAGTCGGCAGGCTCTCCAGCACCTGGAACTTTCTCGAGGCACTCGAGAGAGCTTCCTGGTTTTTCAAGTCAAACCCCAGGCCCACAGCAGGGACACGTGCCGGAGGACGGGCACCAGAAAGGCAGGTCCCAGGTTTGGGTTCACCACAACGAGCATCAGCTTTCAATTCTACCGTTGCTTCGTGTCATGAACGCAGGGACACTCACCTCTCCTGCCTCTGCTTCTCATCCGTAAAACGGTGGCAGAGAATCGGTTTGCAGTGACACCGACGCCGGCGCCTGACTCCTGCTGAGAGCTGAGCAATGGTTAGCTGTTACCGTGTCGGCCGCAAGGGCCACTTTCACGTGGGCAAAGCTGTCGCTGTAGGTCAGGACCCCCAGGAAACATCCCCGGACTCCTGACTGCTCAGGGATCTGGGTGCTCCCGGCGGGGCGTGGGGCACGGTGGCCATGGGTGCAGCGGACGGCGCAGGAACGCTGTGTCACTGCAACGGGGTCACAGCTCAGGCAGCTGCTGAGCCGCTGTACCTCGGTCCCCTCGATCGCAGGTGCCCTAGCATCCGCCCCCCAAAGCCGCTGTCCACGAGACGGGGGCTGTCCTCACAGCAGCGTGTGTCCGGGTGAACGTGCTCGTTCCCGCAGTGCCCCATGGAAGTGTCCACAGCCCGAGCGCCGGCTCCGAGTCCCGGTGGTGCCTGCCCAGGCGGCGAGGAGGCTGCGGCGGGAACAGGCCCCTGCAGGACCGGCCGCGGCGGCCCAGGCGCAGCTTTGATGTGGTCGGCTTGAGCCGGAGCTGCCCAGCTGACTCTGTCTCCCACAGAATGTCAACAATACCGTCTGCACACACCCGAGCCCAACGTGTCATTCTCGCCTTGGGAGCAAACCCTAGCTGACGGAACATTCTGGAAACGTTGCCAGAGAGTGACGAAAGATGTTAATTTAACTATTAAAACTCAACAAAGGGGCCCCCTTGTTAACAGAGAACAATTTCAGGCAAGAAAGAAGCTGAAAAACAAAACAGAACAAAACCACCACCCGAACTCTGCTCAAGAAGGCCTCAGCTGGGAGGGGCATCTCGGAGGGTGCGGTTCTCCTGCGGAGTTAGCCTGGAAGCTGACAAGCGTCAGGCCTCCCTCGGCCCACACCCTGCAGCTGCTAGCCGGACCTCTGGGCCTGCCCGCCGCTGGCAAACCCTGGGACAGGGCGTCCCTCACGACTTGCTCCCCCAGGGCCGTGGGAGGCCCTGCACACACACACTCTCCCTTCTGCCCTGTGCTCCCACACAGACCCGTGGTAGACAAGGGGCGAAGGAGTGCTCCGTCCGGCGGGCACCGCTCAGGTCCAGGCCACCTTGGGCTCCGTCCCAGCTCAGGGCTTGGCATTTGCCCGCTGGCTCTGAGCTCAGGCCCTCGTCTGGACCATCACAGTGCTAGCTTTGGGGCGTCACGGGGACGATTCCATAGGAAGAGCGAATGCAAACTGGTATTCACGTAGCACAGTGCGTGGGGAACACGCGTTGCTGCCATTGAATCTTCTGGAAGACCATTCTGGCTTTCTGGCCGGCGCACCTCTGGGGAGAGGATCGTGGCCATTCTGAGATGACGCTTGCCGTTCCGCTCCTTGGGCTGGTCCAAACAGGACGCTGACTGCTGTCATTAGTGCAGAAACGTGTTTGCTGAGAGCCAAGCACCGCATGGAGTGTACACTCTCGTGTTTCATTGCATATTTATTTATAAGTGGGCTTCGTGCCGCAGAGCCCGATCTCAGCTGGGATCAAGACCCGAGCTGAGAGCCGACGGAGCCACCAGGCGCCCCCACACCTCCGTGTTTTAGACGAGACTATGATAGGACAAACCTGACATTCAAGAAACTTTAAACTCTGTTTCCTCACCGGAGACTCTGATGAAGGAGCAGTCTTGCTGATCGCTTTACAAAGGCGTCTCCGTGTCTGTGGAAGAGCCCGGGATCCCAGCTCCCGACGGGTGGGCAAATCCCTCCTCTGTGGGGACGGCCATCAAGCGAACGTGGACTCAGGTAAGCGTGGGCTCCGGGGTGCGGCACTGACACAGCAGGGCATTTGGTCCTGGTTGGCTGGAAAGGAGAAAGGAAAAGGCATTTCTCTTCATTTCTGGAAGCTTCTGTCTCAACCCAACCATTCAGTTTTAGGAAAACCCAGTGTCTGGCCTCATGAAGTCTGCAGACTGCAGATGTGGAGGGAGATGGAGAGACGCCCGGAGACCTGGTGGAAATGCAGCCGTGGTCTTGAATAAGGATATGGGCTTCTAAACTAAAGTATACAGACAAGGCGTTCCTCCGTCTATTGCGAGAAAGCAGTAAAGGCAGAAGCACACTCGTCTCCATGTCGGGTGGTCCCCCCAGTCCTCAACCTGGCCTCCCGGCCTCCTTACTTCCCTTGACCAGCCCAAGCGCTCTTCCTGCTCATAAGCTCGCCTTTACCTGTGCCCTCCACCTTTGCTGCTCAGCTTCTTTAGGTCACGGTGAATCTCTGAACATTCAGGGTCTCAGTGCAATGAATAAACATGTGTGGGGACCAGAGCGCTCCTGGCCTGACGGTTTCCTCCTTTCCAACCTCTACTGTCTGTTAGCTGCCCCCCAGCTCTGCTCCCAGGTGGCCAGGAGCAGAGTGGGCCAAGGGGGAGCTGCTGCCGGCCCCGAGGGTGCGGAGTGGGCACATCTGAGCTGCAGTTCTGCAGAGAAGCAGAGCCAATAGAACATAGATATACGGAGGGAAAGAGATTGAGCTCAAGGAATGGGCTGACACGGATATGGAGGCTGGCCAGTCCAAAACCTCAGGGTGACCAGCAGGCTGGAGACCAGAAAGGAGCGATGCTGCAGGCTGCTGGCAGAATTCCCTCTTGTTTTGCCCGGGGGGTTGGGGGGTGTCAGTCTCTGTTCTCATCGAGCCGTCAACTGCTTGGATAAGGCCCACCAAAGCAGTGATGGGAAATGTGCTTTACTCACATTCCGCCAATTTAAATGTTAATCTCGGCTGAAAACACCCTCACGGCAGACATCTAGGATACTGGTGGACCACCTCTGGGCACTGTGGCCCAGCGAAGTTGACGTGTGACATTTACTACCACAACTGGCCCAGAATCCGTGGTAGGCAGATCAGGCTAGCTTGATGGTGCTTTCTTTCCCTGCCCTGGTCGCTACCCCGGTCACCATGTCCTTGCCTCGTTAACTAGTCTTCCCCAGTGGTTCTCTCCGACCTGCGCAGGGGCCCTGCTGAGAGAACGTGGTCTCAGAGACTCCTCGGGCCTGAGGACTAGAGCCATCACTATACAAACAGGGCAGCGACTGGTATGAGTTTTGGGGTTTTGTTTGTGTTTGAATTTGTAAACAGCACAGCAGGGTCACCACTGGGCATCAAAGGTTGTGTGGCCTCCGGATCCCCTGGTGGAGACCCCATAGCCCCCTGGCTGCAGTGGGAGGGTTCCCATTGCCAGAGTGGGACGGCTTCTTTGTGTCTGGTCATGTGTAGTCATGACACGGCTGGTGGCAGCCTGGTTTGGAGCCTGGCACCACAGGGACAAGGAATCCCGTCAGCCAGCTTCTAACCACATGGGTTTGGCGCCCAGTGAACTGGGGGCACCGTGTGCAAGATGGCGGGCCTGGCGTTCTGTGTGGGTGAGTGAGTGAGGGCACAGTGGGCTCGAGCACGAGTGCCAAGGGGATGTGGTCGTCACAGCCGTGGGGAGACCGCGGATCCCCAAGGAGGCCGGCACACCTGCCCCCGCCTCACCCCAAGAGCATGGAGAAGGGACGGCAAGCCGGGGGGCCCCGGCGACACCTCCTGCCTCGGGAATGGGCGAGCAGGGCTGTGGAAGGGACGGCTCACTCCACATAGGCGGCTATCTCTGACCACTGTTTTCCTGTCCCCACGCGTCTGGGGCTGCAGATGCCCCCACCCACTGGACGGGCATCCCGGAGAGCTATCACCGGGGCCGGGTTCAGCTGAGTGGGCCGCTGGTCTAATATTTGGAGACACTGCCACGAGCGCACTTGGTCTCAGGTATGTGCACGCACCCCAAGCGCCCACCCACGCCAGGCTTGGCAAGGCCCGCGGCCGTCAAGGGGCGTCCCGGTGGGCGACGGGAACGCAGCTTCGACGAGGTGCCGGCAGGCTGGGCGATAAGCTAAAGGTCTTTCTTTCTTGAGTGCCTCCTTTCTCACCGGGGTGCTGTCTTCTCCCAAGCCTGGGGACCTTCTCTTCACTTCCCAAGCGAAAGCACCGAGCCGGAATCTGGCAGACTCGGGAGCAAGAGGGAAGGAGGCCGCACGCCGGCTTAGCCCGTGAGCACAGGAGCTTAGGAAAGCTGCCCGCTGATACAGCTGAGCTTCTGGGGTCTCGGCCAAGGGCCAGCCCGGTGCAGCCGCAGAAGCGGGTGTCGGGTCAGGCCCGAGCCTGCAACCCGGCTTCCCCCGCTCCTGCCCGGGCAAGCTGGCGCCCACGTCGGGGGACCCCAGAGCCCCACACCTGCATGCCGTCTTCCCACGGCCTCCCTCCCTGCCCTCCTCCTGACCCCTCTCTGCCCCAAAAGACGAGGGAGGCTGTAGACGGGTCCCCACTCTCAGTGAGTGCCAGATGGTTGAACTACGTTGATCCCAAAACAGTTCCTAAGGCTCAGGGGACACGAGTTGAACTTTCCCTCTGTCCTGCCACTCTCCTTCCAGAGGCCAGCCTTCTCTGGCCTGAGTGGTTCTCGCAGGGTGTTCCCCTTCCAAACTCCGCAGAAAGGCCCCCGGTAGTGGTGCCCAGCCCAGGCCTGCTGAGTCAGAGCCTCCGGGAGGCCTGCGTCTGGGCTCTGACAAGCCCCCCGAAGGCTCCGAGGCCGCTGCTTCCGCAGAGCTCGGCCCGAGGGGTTTGGGGCGCAGAGCTCTGGCTCCTGGAAGCACCACTCCAGACCAACCAAACCAGCCTGGTTTGCTTTCCCTGCAAGGCCCAGGGCTCCCCGCACCAGCCCCACCCCTGGCCAGAGAGCTGCTGGAGCTCCAGCGTCCAGCCTCCCTCCCTGTCTCCCCCTCCCCACCACTCCTCTCCCTCCTCCCCGGGTCTCTCTTTCTCCCTCTTTTCTTCTACAGAAAAGTCACCAAGCAGGAAGCAGAGGCCATGTGTGTGACCCCCTCCACTGCAAGTCCGCACACTAGCACGTGGCCAGGGCCGCACCCCCTTCCTCAGGTGGCCCCCGACCCGTGCCGGTGACACCCCTACACCCCTGCCTCCCCCGAAGCTGCCCCCTCCTGAAGTGTGTGGGGCTTAGCACACCCTTTTGTTTCTACCTTTACCTCACGTAGTAATGGATACAGTTTATAGTGCTGTGCTACGTGTTCCACAGGCTTAACACTATTTCACAATAATTTCCTTTTCTCGTCCGACAAGCGTTTTCAAGATTGGCCTCCACTCCTACCTAGGGCTTAGCTTACCCGTTCTCGCTGATTAACAGTGTTCGGTGGATGAATACACGGCACCTCATTTACCCACTTCCTTGTAGGCGGGCAACTCAGGGGTTTTCAGGTTCTGCTGTTTATAGCCAATGCCCAGACAGGAACCTCAGTTAGGACTTGCTGTGATCGTCCTCCAAATTCTCTGAGACGTGCCTGGTGGTGCGTTTGCTGGGTCACTGGCGAAATCACTCCACGGTGACAATCCTCGTGATTCCATGTCTATCAACACTTGGAGTGATCAGACCTGATCATTTTTTCGATGTGATGGGTTGGAATGATTTCATTTACTATTTACACGTCAGGATTCTTAGGGAGGTTGAGCCTCTTTTGTATATTCATTGACCTCTCAGGCTTCTTTTCCATTAATTATTCCTTATTTGGAATAATGCCTGGGTGGCTCAGTCGGTTGGGTGTCTGCGCTCGGCTCAGGTCATGATCTCAGGGTCCTGGGATCGAGTCCCGCATCCGGCTCCCTGCTCAGCGGGAAACCTGCATCTCCCTCTGCCCCTCCCCCAGCTTGTGTTCACTCGCTCTCTCCCTCTCTCTGACAAATAAATAAATCTTTTAAAAATAAAGTAAAATAAAATCACACTGTTGCTATAGACTAAAGGTCTGTGTGCTGTTCCCTCCCCCATTCATATGCTGAAACCCAGACTGTAATGTGGTAATGTGGCAGTATCAGGAGGAGGGGTCTTTGGTAGTAATTATGTCCCAAGGAGGGGGCCCTCATGACGGCATTAGTGTCCTTATAAAAGAGGAGCCCTAGAGCTCCCTTGCTCTTTCTTTCTTTCCTTCTTTCTTTTTTTTTTTAAGGATTTTATTGACTGCTTGGAGAGAGGGAGTGGGGGAGGGACAGAGGGAGAGGTTCTCCAGCAGACCCGCCCCCGCTGAGCACAGAGCCCCCCGTGGACCCAATCTCACAACCCAGGAGATCATGACCTGAGCCGAAAATAAGAGGCCTAACGGCCTGAGCCACCAGGCGTCCCTCCTTTGCTCTTTCTACCACGTGAGGACGCAGGGAGAAGGCAGTCGTCCATCAGCCAGGAAGCAGCCCCCCCCAGAGGCCAAACCTGCAGGTGTCTTGACCTGGGACTTCCAGCCTCCGGAATGTGAGAAATGGATTTCCACCACTGATAATCCCCCCGTCTGAGGTATTCTGTTACAGAAGCCACAACGGACTGGACCGTCACCTTTTTCTTTCTGATTTGTATCAGTCACGTACGTCCTGAAAACACCCATCGTGCGCGGTTACACATCTGTCTCCACTTTCTCTTACATATGCCGTATCGATGGCGCGTCTCCTGCAGATAACGATTTTGACTTTGTTCATCTTTCCCGTTGTTTGCCTCTTCCCTCGCCTCATGCTGGCCAGGCCGTCGGAGACAAAGCTGACCAGAGCAGCACAGTGACGGTCGAGGCTCCGTTTCTGATCCTTGCCGGTCACACGGCACTGTGTGCTGTGCGCTTCCAGAAGGTGCTGCTTACCTCGCGGTGGCGGTTCTGTCCTGTAACTGGTTTCCTACTGTAGTTCGTAATGAGTAAATGCAGAACTTCTCCAGATGCCCTTTTTCTGCATCCCTGGAGAATGAGGTGCTTTTCCTCATTGGGTCTGTAACAGGATCAGCTGCGGTCGCAGGCATCCTTCGTCGTTTCCGGCTGAATGTGCTCATGTGTCAGACACTCACGTCGAAGTCTGCAGATTGTACGTATATTCCTGGGAGCTTTGCCTTCGTGTTCGTAAGGGGGACGGGCCTGTTTGCTCGTCAGTTACTCAGTTACTCTTCTGTGGGGACAGTCTTACAAGACACAAAGGGCGCCGTGGTGGTGTTTTCTTTCTCACCTGTGAGGCTGGGCTATTTAGTTTGTGCAGAAGCGTCGACAAGTGACACCGCCGTGGTGGTAGGGACTTGACGGATGGCGTCCACTGTGCATGGCAGGAGGCCTGGAAAACGGCGTCCAGATCCAAGTGGGCGGGGAGAGCTAGGGTGGCCATACATACATCAGGCAAAAGAGATTGTAAGATAAAGACGGTAACATACTACAGAAGGGCATTACAAGAGGATCAAGGGGCCAGTCCTGTACGAGGACACAGCTTCTGTAGACATTCATGCGTTCAGCCTAGCAGCACCTGAGCGTGTAGGGCAGACATCACGGAGACGACGGGAGAAACCAATGGTAATACAATACTGGTAGGGGACACCAACACCGCACTTTCGCCAATGGACAGACCTGTCGGACAGAGAATCAATAAGGAAACATCAGCCTCGAAGGCCACCCTGGACCCGATGGACTTAACAGACACATTGAGAACATTCCATGCACTTTTCTCAAGTTGCACAGAACGTGCTCCAGGAGAGGTCACAGGGTAGTCCACAAAACAAGGCTCAGTAAATTTAAGAAGACTGAAATCACATCAAGCAACTTTTCAACCACAGTGGGATGAAATTTGAGATCAACCACAAGAGAAAAACAAGGAAAGATGCACAGAGACTAAAGAACATGCTATCAAACCACCAGTGGGTCGATACAGGAGTCCCAGAAGAAATCAAAATACACCTGGAGACAAAGGCAAATGGAAACACAATGTTTCAAAATCCTCGGGTTGCAGCAACAGCTGTTCTAAGAGGGACATTCCTAGTGACAGAGGCCCACCTCGAGAAATTAAATTAAATTAAAAATAAATGGAAGGAACTCAAGCTCCAGAAGGAGTCGTGCAGACCTAGCTTGGTAGTTTCGCAGCAGAAGCCAACAAAAATGCTCTTTGTTGCAAAGGAAACGGTCTTAACCCTGGGGATTTCTCAGATGAAGTTGCTACAGTCACTGACATCCCGAGAAACAAGCCAGCGACTCCACTGAACTTAATCTGAGAAAATCCTTGGGGTTCACATACCATTCTGCGCTCAAAAGATCAGGGCTTCCTGGAGAAAGAGTGGATTCTGGGGCTGGGGTCCGATAGCTACCAGATGAGCCTGGAATGTTCTATATTCGACGAGGACGTGGCAAAGCACTGAAGGGGCTTCCTCTGGTTAAATCCGAAGGAATCTGAACATCAAAATATGTAACGGGGGGCGCCTGGGTGGCTCAGTGGGTTAAAGCCTCTGCCTTCGGCTCAGGTCATGATCCCAGGGTCCTGGGATCGAGCCCCGCATCGGGCTCTCTGCTCAGCAGGGAGCCTGCTTCTCCCCTCTCTCTCTGCCTGCCTCTCTGTCTGCTTGTGATCTCTGTCAAATAAATAAATAAAATCTTAAAAAAAAAAATGTAACGGTACGAAAGGATTAAAGATCTCAGAATAAAATGGGAAACGGCAAGTCCCTACAGAGGTAAACACACGCCAAAAACAAAGAAATACAAGTGGGGCGAGAAGTCCGCTTTCCTCACAGCCGATGGTGATAACACGTGGTAAGACATCTGAATGCCAAACTCCCCAGCAGTAATTCAGCCGAGTCGTATCCCTGTGTGCCAGCACTGGTGGGACGAGGCTTGACAAGGATCCGGATAATCGGTCTGAACGTACCTTTCCACGGGATGCAGCGCCCGACCCTGGGCCGGCGCCCGGAGCTCGTGCACACATTCCTGGGGAAACGTGGCTGAGGTCCGCGGTTAGGGCAGCGGCGTGGTGTCCTCGCTCTAGCTGGCTGCCCTGCGACCACCCAGGATGTCTTCGTGCGCGGGTGTACATGCGCACGTACGGGGTTGGTGGACGTCCCGGCCACAAGTCACCCTCAAATCTTCCAGGAAAAATAAATGTTATCTGTACCGTACAGTACTCGCCTTTTTTTTTTTTTTTTTTAGTATTTAGATTACATAATATAATTAGCAAGTTGAAAAGAAGAAGACTCATCCAGACAGCTCTGTGCAGAGCCCGGAACAGACAGAATCTATGAACCTGTTACACTGCTTCACGGCCCAAAGTTTCCAACATGAACTTCAGACTCTTGAGTCTTTAAGACTTCAGGCCTCCAATCAACTCCGAAGGGATTGCGGACCCGTCGCTTTAGTCTTTGTAGCTGAGAGTAGAGAAAGGCAAATGCCGTTAACTGAGCTAAGCAGCCTGTACAAACCTGCACTTCCATCACCACCACGATAGTCATTTTTCAAATGCCAAAGCCGAAGCTCAGAAAAATTGAGTTAGCTAAGAGCAGACAGTGTACATTCCGACCGGGACTGGAAAAAAGACGTCAAGTTCTGGGCACCTGCCGGCTTTTTAGAAGCATTTATCCGCCTTCTGGATAATTGAGAATCCAAGGGTTACCTCCAGGTGACGGTCTGCGGAGAACAGCACGGGGAGTGGGCCCAGGGTAAACACCGCCGGCTGCGGCCTGCACTGCGGCCGCATTCGGACAGCCCTGCTCCCTGCTGCTCTGCTCCGCTCCCTGGAGAACCACAGGGACGCCCTCGACAGGCAAGCGAAGCCTCCCGCACCTCCGACCCTGAACTTGCAAGGACGTTCTTTGCTGCCGTCCGCCAGGAACTACTGAGCGACATGGCACCCCAAATCACACTTTCTCAGGATGCCCTCTGGACCCACCGGGATAGCATCTCAATTAGAAAATCCTTCCAGACTTTTCATTTGTGCTCGTCATTGAAGGAGGCACCTGACGAGCTCAGAATTCAGTGATATTTAATACTGACTCTGGGAATTTGATTTGTTTATTTACCAACCAATTTGTTTATTTACCAACCAGGGGCACTGGAATATGAAGGACGAAGGTTTACTTCTGCAGAGGCATGCAAAAGGTCTCTTGTTTGTTTGTTTTTAAAGATTTTATTTATTTATTTGTCAGAGAGAAAGAGAACACAAGCAGGGAGGAGGGGGCAGATGGAGAGGGAGAAGCAGGCTCCCCGCTGAGCAGGGAGCCCCATGTGGGGTTCGATCCAGGACCCTGAGCTCATGACCTGAGCCGAAGGCAGAGGCTTAACCGACTGAGCCACCCGGGTATCCTGGTATGCAAAAGTTTTTAACCTTTAGATTAAGGAGTGTCTAAGGGAATAAATACAGATTCCGTAAGATCTAATATCTGTTCCCTCCTAGCGAAGACTAATTACTGCTTTTGATGTGGAAGTCCGCCTTTGACGGGTCACTGTGCGGCTGCTCACCACACAGTAAGAGCAAAAGCTCCTTATCATACAGACGAATCGATGCTGACACCAAGGGCCAAAAAAACCTGCCAATATTCCCCAAATGCTTAATGCTTGCTTGAAATGAAGGTTCCTTAAAATCAGATGTACAACACAGACTTTCCTTCAAGAAGTCCCTAAATTAATCCCATAACTGTCATTTTACTAGGCTTTTTCAACAGTGGCGTCTAAACAACTTACTGACATTGAAAGCACGTTCCACTAAATAATAGTATTCGGAAGTCGGAACTGACCACCAAGCGAGAGGGTACCTGGAAAATTTTAGATCAAACTATAGCTTCCAATGTTATATTCTGATTTTTAAAAATCTAAAATATTGCATTTTGAACTTTTAAACCATGCTCCGCTGCCTCTCGCTGCCAGGCTCACCAGCAGGAAACCAGCCACAGAAAGAGACGGGGTCGGGAATCCTGGGAGTCCCCTGCTCATTCCTTGCCTCGCCAAGTGTGTCGGGGATCCCCAAGACCCCATTTTCCATGGTTGGCTGGAACAACTCACAGCACTCAGCATAAACCCTCATGACTTACTACGTGATTTAATGCAATGGAAAGATACTGAGCAAAATCAGCAAAGGGAGGGCGTGCAGGCTATGGCCTTGGGGCAAGAGGGGAGGACGGGAGAGACCCTCTTAGGTTGAAATGGAAAGACAGGCCAGTGAGGCCAATGCACCTGGAGCTCCAGGGTTCTGGCGAGGAGAGGGTGGCCAGAGACTGAATCCTGGGTTCTGCGGCAGGTGCCCCGTAACATAATTTTAAAAACCCAGAAATAATTGATGATTTCAACAGATACAGAAAAAGAATTTGAACATATCTGATTGTCATTCCTGATTAAAACCTCTTAGAAAACTAGGAATAAAAGGGAACATCCCTCAGCCTGACAAAGGGAATACATGACTTTACCAAATGCTTTTACCGAGTCTACTGAGATGATCACGGAAGTCTTGTTTTTTATTCTGTTGATGTGATGTCTTACAGGAATTGATTTTCAGATGTTAAGCCAACCTTGCATTTCTGGGGTAAACCGCACTTGGTCATGGTTCATAATTCTTGTTATATGTTGCTCTCCTTGATGTACTAATATTTGTTGATAATTTTTGCCTCTGGATGCATAAGTAGTATTGGTTCATTGTCTTCTTATCTCGTGACACCTTTGTCTGGTTTGGCATTAGGGTACCCTGGCCTCACAAAATGCACTGGGAAGGGTTCCCAGCTGACAGACGCTGAATTCTACTTTGTGGTAGAATTACCAGTGAAGCCAGCTGGGCCCGGACTCCCCTTGGTGGGTAGATTTTCTGTCATCATCATTACCATTATGATTACTAATTCAATCTTTTCATTTCTGTTTTTTTCAGATTATTATTTCTTCCTGAGTCAGCTTTGGTAGTTGGTGTCCTTCTAGAAATGTGTCCACTTTATCTACTGTATTGGTGCACAAATGTCCATAGTACCCCTTTACCATCCTTTTTATTTATGATAGGTCTGCAGTAGTGTCCTCTCTTTCATGTCAGTAATTTATGTCTTTTCTCTTTCTTTCTTGGTCAATCCAGCTAAAGATTTGTTGGGTTTTTAAAAAAATAATGAGTCTATTGTTTTTCTAGTCACCGTTTCATTACTCTCTCCAGTAATCCTTATTATTTTCTCCTTCTCCTCTGTTTGAGTTAGGTCACTTTTCTTTCTCAATTTCCTCATGGCAGAAAGGAGGGTTAATAATCTGAGGTGGTCCTTTTCCCATCGAGGTATAATTGACATAACAGGATGTTGGCTTCCGCTGTGCGATGTCATGATGTGGTATTTGTATTTGTTGAGAAATGACTGCCGTGGTAAGTCCAGCAAGCACACATCACCACACATACCCAGCGCCTTTTTTCTCCTGAGAACTTTCAAGATCCACTCTCCGGGCTCCTTTCAAGTAGGAAGCACGTTATTACTGACCATCACTACGCGGTGCACGGCCTCTCTATGGATTATTCGTTCATGACTCACGATTCGGACCTTTTGATCCCTTTCAGTCCTTTGACCCACCCCCACCACTGCCTCAGGCGACCTCCAATCTCTCCTCTATATCCACAAGCTCAGCTTTTCTCTTTGCTCTTTTTAGATTCCACGTATAAATGAGATCGAATAGTGTTTATCTTTTCCCATCTGACTTGTTTCACTTCAGCTGCTTGTGTAGCCACAGATGGCGAGAGTTCATTCTTTTTTACGGCTGAGTCATATTCCATTGTGCATAGACACACCGCATTTTACAAATCTATTCAACTGTCAATGGACATTTAGGTTGTTTAATTTCTTGGCTATATAGATAGTGTTTCCATGATGTGGGTGTACACATGTGTTTTTGAACTAGTGTTTTCATCTTCTCCATATAAATATGCAGAGTGGAACTGCTGGACCGTTTGGTGTTTCTACCGGCGGTGTTTTGAGGAGCCTCCGTCCTGTTCTCCGCGGCGGCTGCATCGTTTGCACTCCCAAAAGAGTGCACAGGGTTCCCTTTCCCCCATGTTCTCAACGACACTTGTTATCTCTTGGCTTTTCGATGTGAGCTGTTAGAACTGTGTGAGGCGGGATCTTGTCCTGGTGTTGACCTGCATTTCCCTGAGGCCGAGTGACACTGAGCGTCCTTCCATGACTGTCAACCATCTGGATGTCTTCTTTGGACAAATGTCTATTCCGGCCTTTTGCCCATTTTTGAGTTGGATTGTTGGTTGGGTTTTCTACTGAGTTACATGAGTTTACACACACACACACACACACACACACACGTATTTTGGATATTAATCCCTTATTAGGTATATGATTTGCAAATATTTTCCCTCATTCCACAGGCTGCCTTTTCAGTTCGTTGAGTTTTCCTTTGTTGTATCTTCTTTTTCATATGGGCATTGACAACTGTCAATGAATTTCCCTCTAAGTACTGCTATAGGTGCATCCCGTCATTTCTGATATTCTGCCTCATTTTCCTCTCCGCTGCTGAGAGTGGAGCACGAGTCAGCGGCTGTCTCTCCTCGTCTGTCCACTCCTCCCCATGTTTCCGTTGAAGGGCATCTTGGCTCTTTCCACAGTTTGGCGACCGTGGCCATTGCTGCTATAAACACTGGGGTACAGATGGCCCTTCTGTTCACTACATCTGTATCTTTGTGGTAAATACCCAGTAGTGCAACTGCAGGGTCATAGGGAAGCTTTATTTTTAATTTCTTGAGGAATCTCCACACTGTTCTCCAAAGTGGCTACACCAACTTGCATTCCCACCAACAGCGTAATAGGGTTCCTCTTTCTCCACATCCCCTCCAACACATGTTGTTTCCTGTCTTGCTAATTTTGGCCATTCTAACTGGTGTAAGGTGGTATCTCAATGTGGTTTTAATTTGAATCTCCCTGATGGCTAGTGAAGATGAACATTTTTTCTTGTGTCTGATAGCCATTTGTATGTCTTCATTGGAGAAGTGTCTGTTCATGTCTTCTGCCCATTTTTTGATATGACTGTCTGTTTTGTGTGTGTTGAGTTTGAGGAGTTCTTTATAGATCCTGGATATCAACCTTTGGTCTGTACTGTCATTTGCAAATATCTTCTCCCATTCCGTGGGTTGCCTCTTTGTTTTGTTGACTTTGCTGTGCAGAAGCTTTTGATCTTGATGAAGTCCCAAAAGTTCATTTTCACTTTTGTTTCCTTTGCCTTTGGAGTCACCCTTTACTTTTAATCTCTTTGTATCTTTGAATTTAAAACGCATCTTCTGTAAACAACATGTACTTCTGTCATTTTTTTTAATCCAGTTTGACAATCTCTACCTTTGATCTGAACTCTGTGTTTAGTCACTTTTAAGTTTATTATTTATATGATTGGATTTAGGTCTGACATTTTACTTGTTTTTTTTTTTTAAATGTGCCTCATGTCATATTCCTTTTTTACTGCTTTCTTTGAATTAAGTGACTATTTTCCAGTGTTACATTTTAATGTCTTCGATGATTTTTTCCCCACGGTATTTTAAAGGGATTTTTAGCAGTTTCTCTAGGGCTCAGCATATACACATAAACCTACCAGAATCAGCTTCAGCTTGAGGTTTGTGATCGCTTATTTCCAGTGAGGTATAGAGATATTAATACACGATAGCTGTGTTCCCTTTCTCCTCTCTCGGTGGTGTTACTATTATACATATTATTTCTCTTCATGTTACAAACCCGACAGAAATGGTTACTTCACCACAATCTCTAGTCGTTTCTCTAAAATAGCTCAACCCCATGCCTCTCTGTGCTGTTATGAGCAAATACGCAGCACACATGTGACATTTTCATGTGCAGCCTCACCTCCCGGGGCACCTGCACAGGACCCACTGAGGGTGAGAGGAAGGGATTACAAGGGGCAGGGAGCACTTGAGCTCATGAGGCTGGGGTATCCATGTATGCAATGAAACACACCTGTGGGCCTATTACAGGCCAATTATACCTGAATGAAATCTCAGAATGGGAAAAGTTATGAGGGGGACATGTTCGCATTATATTAAAGAATTTCTGTAGCAAGAGCTCAAGAGATAGAGGAAACAAGGTGCTGCCATGGAAATGAATTCAGGCGTGACCTTGGGACGCAGGAGTGTAGACTAAGGGCAGAATGCTGAGAAGAAAGCTTGACATTCACTGCATCCCTTGTGATGTTTGTTCAGTAAATATTGGTTGACTCCACTGTCCCTGGAAAGTTACTTTCATACCTATCCCAGCCCTGGGGCAGTGCTCTCCCAACACGAGCGTAATAAATACGCCTTCATCACAACAGGAAGTCAGAAGGCATTGGGATCGGGCTCCTCAGCACATTTTCTTCCACTGCCTTAGTCATAATGATGAGTCGTGTTGACCCACTCGTTATATAGGAACACAGTGGTAACATTGCATTTAATTCCTTAATTTATTTTTTTTATCTCAGAATCTCAAAAGACAGCTGGTAGGTTCCATACATCCTCCATATGTTCCCATTTTTAAGGAGCTTTGAGCTGTAGAGACCGACTCTAAAGGAAATTAGGTCCATTAATGGGGTCTCTGGTTTGCAGCCTACTGGGTTCTTCATATCCCACATGCTTGCGCTTTCCTCCGCCAGACTTGTCTCCCCACGGCTCCTGCCCACATCCCATTATGATAATAGTCATTATTTCCCATCATTTCATGAGCACCGTGTGCATCATACGCACCGCACGTATGTCAGCGACAATCCTCCCATCTCCCCTCGACGCAACCATTAATTATTCCCCATTTTATAGATGTGAGAATGGATGGTTGGAGAGATTAAGTCATTTTCCCCAAGTCTTTCCACAAGTGTTGAGTGTCCACTGCACTCCCCGGACCTGTGCCGTCAGGCTATCCCCGTCAGATTTCCGTCTTGACCTTTTTGTTCCTGTCATGTCCCCAGTCTGGATGATCCCTCCTTCTCTTCCTTTGAGATCCTCTGAAATTGAGTCCTACCCTGAGCACCAACCCTGAAAGTCCTGGCCCCCAGCTCCCGGGTCCACCTTGTTGGCCCCTTGTCTGGGGCAGGAGAGGGAGGGGCAGATAGAGACGCGTGGAGAGAGACAGAGAGCAGAGACGTGGGGACGGCAAGGGGAGGCGGGGGGCGGGGGGGAGATGAAGAGGCCAACGTAGAGGAAAGAAACTCGGATGCTTTTCTCTCCGCCTTTCGAAGTTGTGCAGCACAGTCTTGCGTTTGGGGGCAGACAAGGAGCACGGGCGGCCCAGGATTAAGTACAAGACTCTCGGTCGTCCAGAAACAGCGTTGGCCCTCATCAGGGCCGGAATCCGGTCTTGGCAGGGCAGGAGCGGACCGATTCCCTTACCTCGCCCAGCGGGCCGTTCTGATTCCTTTGTCCATTTTGTTAACTAGAGATCATTTACTGTCAGCTCATAACGACCCCCCAAGCCGGTCGTCTGCTGTGTGCACCTGGTTTGGTAGGACAGTAAAAGGCGCCCTCCCCAAAGCCAGACTCCAGTCAAGAGAATCCAGCACGGGGCTGCTGGGCCGACGCGGAGAAGGAAACATGTACATGCTCCGTTGCTCGAGTCGCAAACAGCTCGAGGAAAAGAGCTGCCTAAAGATCTTTTTTTATTTCCTGGACCTGCAAAGAGAGCCAGGAAAACTTTACAGGGATGATGGGAAACGTTTTATGTCTGACTGGGGTGGCGGGCACGCAGGCGGATACGCTTGCCGAGTCGTCAGATTGTCCGTTTCAGGAGTGCGCCGCGTGGGGCGGGTGTAGTCTGCTGCCCTAATTACAGGGGGAGGGAGGAGGGAGGGAAGGGAAGGGAAGGAGAGGGAAGGAGAGGGAAGAGAAGGGAAGGGGAGGAAATGAAAACTTCCCTTACTCCCATAAGCTCAGGCTTGGCCTGAGAAGAAATCCTGGTCCCGCAGGGCAGTGCTTCCGCCGAGGAACCGAGGACGCGGCTCTGCTGCCCCGGTCACCGCAAACGCCTGGCACAAAGGCAAACAGCTGCACACTTGGGGCAGCTCACAGGAGGGCGGGCCCACAGGTGCCGAAAGGGTCTGCTGACCTTGGCTGTCCTGAGAAGATGCGGTTGCTGCTACGACGTGGCTGGGAGGAGCTCCGGAATGCAAGGCGTGCAGTGGGCCTCCCTCGGTGCCCACCGTGCACAGCCCGCCAGTGGCTGCAGCCAGCCTGGCCCCCGGAGAGAGCGGCTGCAGGAGGGGAGCCGTGCTGGGTAGTGAGAGCTGGCATGTCCGCTTGAGGGTCAGCAGCTTCTTGGCAAAGAGCCTCTGGGTTCCCGGTGAGACGAGCCTGAAGCTCACTCCTTCTCAGAGGTGAGTGATGGACGAAAGAGCCCGTTGTGGCCCCGGACCGAATGTCCCACCCACACTCATCACGGCACCCACACACCTGCCCATTTCAGGACCGGCCGCCTCTCCCGGCCCGGTCCGCACTAATTACTGTCTGTTTTACATGCGCAGAACGGGTCATCTGTAGCGAGGAGACACTGCTGGAGAGATTTTCATTAAGGCTGACTCACTCGTTTACACGGCTGGAAGGATTAGACCGTATCACGGAGTACTCATGAGTTCTCAAGTGCTAAAATGAAATAATCCCTGCATGCTCACTTACTCCCACGCAGAGTTTAAAATAAAAATAGAGATAGAGGTGGGGGGGGCTCTTTCTCTAGCTCTTTCCTCCTCCACCTCCTAGTCCAGGATATCCATGCCCCGTGCTGCTGATCTCACCTTCCTGATAACCGCGGGCCCACGCAGGCCTTTCAAGACACCCTTTCTGGGGCACCTGGGTGGCTCAGTGGGTTGAGCCTCTGCCTTCCACTAGGGTCATGATCCCGGGGTCCTGGGATCGAGCCCCGCATCAGGCTCTCTGCTTGGCAGGGAGCCTGCTTCCCCCTCTCTTTCTGCCTGCCTCTCTGCCTCCTTGTGATCCCTCTCTCTGTCAAATAAATAAAATCTTTAAAAAAAAGAACAAAAACCAAAAAAGACACCCATTCCCACTGCTTACACTCAATTAGAACCCTGCGGAGGGCTGCATTCACCTGACATGGGGCCTGGGTCCCCTCAAGGATTTTTCCAGGCTCTCTCACACATCACAATACTGGCGACAGTGGCCTTACCTGTGCATTCATTAGGCGGTCTCTTGCGGAATATCATCATTCAATGCTGCTTTAAAGTTGTGTTCTTCAAATTCCACTTCAAGCGGTGATAAGTTACGGAGGAAGTTATGGCACTGACAAGGTTAGCACGAGCCACCAAGCATTAGAATGGAATCACACGTTTCCAGACTACCTGATGTTCTTTGCAAAGAAGCCATCGCTAGGGTCTGTCTAGCATGGGGACTTGTTTCTTTCCCAGCAGCTATGAGTGTATCCTCTAGGGCTCTCTTTCTGGTTTTGGAATTCTGAAATACTCGTGAGTGTTTCTCTTTTTGTTGAAATGCAGTTGTATTAGTGTCGGGTGTACGACATAGCGATGTGACAATCGTGTCCCTTGTGCAATGTCACCGCCATAAGGGGAGTCACCACACAACATGATTACAGTGTGATTGACTGTGTTCCCTATCCTGTACGCTTCACCTACGTGACCCCATTTATTTTATAACTTGAAATCTGTACGTGTACTTCATCCCATCGATGTGCAAAGGACAAAATTTACAACGGGCTCCCAAACCAGAAACGGATGAATGAAAATCTCTAAAGCCAGGCAGATTCACTGGAAAAAAAAAATTTTTTTTTACCCAGATACAAACTCTGGACGACAGAATCACAATGCATGAGGTGGCAGTAAAGCAGCTCTCTCCCATGTCACTTCACCGCTGGGCGACTAACTCTGGAGAGCGCTTGGCAAAACGTTCCCCAGCTCCTCTGCTAAGTGCGATAAAAGGCTGGCTTTGAGCAACAAAAGGCGGTTGGTAAAGCTGGTGGAGTGGGGAGTGAAGGGAAATGATTGCACAAGAAGAAAGGAAAGGAAAAAAGCAAAGGAAAAGAAATTTTACAGTATGTGCGGAAAAGGCTATTAAGGTGAACGATAGGCTGTTTCTTACTTTATAAGCTCTTTTAATAAAGACTAAGAAGGAATTTGCATGACAACATTCAATAGTTATGACCAATTTAAATGGGGAACACATTGTCAAAACAAGATTCTGCCTATAAGACATGCTGCAGAAAGAAGGTGACATTTTCACAATATTTTCTAAATAATTTCTTTTCTGTGTGAAGGAAACCAAAAAACTGGATGAGGGAAGTTGTATTTCTCTAAGGACTACACTCCATCTTTGTTTGTAACATCCAAGAAAAATCCGAGACTAATGTTTCTGTTTCATTCACTTTATAGTAGCCGAGGGAATGTCAAGGACCCCAGGGTTTTCATCCCAAGCGTTTTGAGAAATCGGACGCCTTCCGCGTGCAGGGGAGTGGAGTGGAGTGCCCTTCGAAAAACCGTCTGCCACCCGGTGTTTGGAAGGAAGATGTGAAGAGCCTGGTTTCTTCCTGTGGCCTCTTTACAGTTTATTCTCCAGGTTCGGGGAAACTGAAGCAGACCCTCTGCCCTGGTGTCTCAGCTTCTCTTCGACACCTGGTGGCCTCTGCTGCCGGCAGGTCCCATTCTTGTTGCTCCCAGTCGAGCCCAACCTTCCGGGGAACAAGCTGCCAGCTCTGGCTCGTAGCCTACTTTTCAGATTTAAAGAAATCGGACATTGTGCCTTGAGGATTACAATAGGCAGACAGTGGGCAGAATTTGAAGTGGCCCAGTTAGACGTGAACCTTCCCCGGTTGAGCCTCTGATGAGAACCCGGCCCGGGCTGGCACCTCAACTGCAGCCCCTGGAGACCGTGAGCAGAGAACCCAACTAAGCGGTGCCTGCCCCACAGACACTTTGAGATCATCAGTGTGTGTTGCTTTAAGTTGTTAGTTTTATGACCATTTATTACACAGCATAGACTTACAGGTCCTCACTGGGTCGGCTCTGTTCAGCCCCTCCCTGCCTTATTAATGAGGAATATAGTACCTAAATGGGCGGTGGCCCTGGTCCAAGACCACCTAGATGTGATGTTATCTGTGGGTGTCCCTTCACTGTTCTCATCCGGAAGCTACTCTGGCTCTTTAATTGTCCTATTTCTTACAGCAACTTCTTCATTTTGCTCAAGTGATTTTTTTGAGAAACAGAAAAATTCCTCCATCCTTGCTGTTGATTGAATTTTAATTGGAAATAGAATTCTAAATTTAAAAATGGTGGGTATTAAGGAGCGCAAGGATTGCATCGAGCACTGGGTGTGGTGCATAAACAATGAATCTTGGAACACCAAAATAAAATAAAATAAATGATTTTATTTTAAAGCATTGAAGACATTGCTTCATTATAAGAAGTCTGACACCAATCGAAATATCATTCCTTTAAAAAGGAACTTTTTTTTCCCTCTCTGTGAGTTTCTACATGTTTTGTTTTGTTTTGTTTGTATTCTGTAATTTCTTGAGGATGTGTCCCAAATGGGGTCTTGCCTCATTTACTGCACTTAGGAGTCAACATGCCCATCCAATCTGAAAACTTGTATCCTTCTGCCTCGGAAATTTCCTTCAGTTTTTAAATTTCTATTTATCTTTGTTGAAGTGCAGCTGACACATACTCTTGCGTTACTTTTCAGCTGTACAGCACAGGGATTGACGAGTCTGTACGTTAAGTTATGCTCACCACAAGGGTAGCTACCACCTGTCACCATACAACCTGATTATAAGACCATTGACTATGTTCCCTGTGCTGTACCTTCCTTTTTTTCTCACGTTACTCACCATGGAGTGCATCATCAGTGTTTGATGCAGTGTTCCATGATTCATTGTTTGCATAGAACACCCAGTGCTCCATGCAATACGTGCCTCCTGAATGACTTTCATACCTGTGACTTACTCATTCCATAACTGAAAACCTCTACCTCCCACTTCCCGTCCCCCATTTTCCCATCACCTGCCCACTTCCCCTCTGGCAACCATCCATTTGTTCTCTCTACTTATGGGTCTGTTTCTGATTTGTTTGTTTTGCTTTTTAGATTCCACGTATAAATGAAGTCCTATGGTACTTGTCTTTCTCTGAGTTATTTCACTCAGCATAGCACCTTCTAGGTCCGTCCACGTTACAGATGACAAGACCTCATTAATTTTCATGGCTGAGTGACATTCCATGGTGTATATACACCTCATCTTCTTTATCCATTCGTCTCCTGATGGACATTTAGGCAGCTTCCATATCTTGGCTATTATAAATAATGCTGCAATAAACATAGGGGTGTACATATCTTTTCAAATTAGTGTTTTCCTTTTCTTTGGGTAAGTACCCATTATGGGTCAAATGGTAATTCTATTTTCGACTTACTGAGGAGCCTCCATACTGTTTCCCACAGTGACTATGTCAGCTCGCATTCCCACCAACAGTGCACAAGGGCTCCTTTCTCTCCATGTCCTCACCAACGTTTGTTATTTCTTCTCTTTTTGATATTAGTCATTCTGACAGGTGTGCAGTGATATCTCACTGTGGTGTTGATTTGCATCTCCCTAATGATTAGTGATACCGACCATCTTTTCATGAGTCTGTTGGCCGTCTAGATCTCTTCTTTGGGAAAATGTCTAATCATCTACTCTGCCCACTTTTAAATCAGATTATTTGGATTTTTTTAGTGTTGGGTCATAGAAATTCTGTACATAAAGAACAGCCATATGAGCCACCAGCTGAATAAAAAACCTCCCTGAGGGTACTGAAGAATGACCTGTGTAGCAGATACTGGAAGAGGACAGACAAGTGGAGGAACGGTACAGAACTTGGTGTGTTTCCATCTGTTTTGGCCCGGAGCCTGAGTGCAGTCCCCAGTATACACCACAGAATGGATAAAACTCTGACCAAAAAAAGAAAAAAAAAAAATCTGCAGTTTTACAAGCTTGAGAAATGAGAAGAGTTGAAAGCAATCATGGCAGCTGGAAATGGAAGAAAGGAGAAGGTCACAGAGAGCACCCCTCATTCTTGGAGTTGTAATCGTGAGGCAGCTGGCAAGCAACTCAGCTAAGGCTAGTGAACGGAGCTAAGGTTTTGGGGTGTGGAGTTTGAGTTCATCCAGGTTCCTCCTATTAAAATGAGTAAAAATCACTCATTTTTGGGGTCACATAGAATCCAGAACCTCCACAAAATATTATTCATAATTTCTACAAATGCCCCTAAAATCCAAAATTACTAGACATAGAAGAAACAGAAATGACAGACTTCATTTAAAAGGATAAAGCAATCTAAGAAGGTACACTTGTATCCACCCAGATGCCAAAAGTAACGAACGGGGATAGAAAAACCACTGTTACAGCTTTGCTTGAGAACGAGAATGAGCTCCAGGAACGAAAATATGTCTCAGCAATGAAGCAGACAAAGTGGAAATTCCTCAGATGGAAGTTACAACATACATGCTATGATCATACAAATACCAGCTTGATAGTGGGGGGAGGTGACGGAAGAAAGTGAGCTTGAAGATGAAGCAACAGAAATTACTCAGTCTGAAGACAGGAAGATAGAAGGACGGGGAAAGTAAACAGACCTTTATTTACATGTGAAAAGACATCAGAAATTCTTACATATGTGTAATTGGAATCTCAGAAGGCGGAGCGATAACCAGGCATAAAATATATGTGAAGAAATGTAAGAAAAATTCCGAAATTTGTTGAAGGACATAAAATTTCAGATTCAAGAAACTTTAGCAAGTCCAAGCAGGAGAAAAAGTAAATGAAACCGCTCATAGGAAAACTGCAGGCTGATGGCTGGAAATAAAATAGAGAAAATACTGAATAATTTGAAAAGTTGCTGACTTCTCATCAGAAATTCTAGAGAGCAAAAGAATGGAACAATATATTAAAATGGTAGAGATAAAAAAGTCTCAATTCAGAATTCTATATCCAGCAAAAATAAAGGCAAAATAAACATGTTTTCAGTTAAAAAGAAAAACAAAAATAATTACTCATCAGCAAAACTTTACTACAAAAAATTCCAAAGGAGGCTTCTCAAGCTGAACAGAAAGAACATCTCCGAGAAACTTAGATGTCCAGGAGGGAATAAATGGCAAATATGTGGTAAAATATAAAAGACTATTTGTTCACTTTAAAACAGATATGACTGTTGAATTCAGAAATTCGACATTTTCATTTGCAGTTAATGTCTATACACATAATACGTTCTATAACATAAAGGACGTGTGGAAGCAGACACTTGTGGTTTCTTACGTGTTAGCAAAGTGGGACAATATTAACTGTAAGTAGACTCTGAAACTTTAGAATGAATATTATTTTTTAAATGCAAGAAGTATCTCTAAAATGTAAATAGGTAAATGGAAGTCAAAATTTAAATAAATTTCAGTTACTCCGAAATAACGTACAAAAGGAAGGATACAGAAATAAAAACATAAAACACAAACAGAAACACATAGTCAAATGATAAGCTCAAATCTAACCACATCAAAAATACATTAAATGTTAAACATTGCAATTAAAAGACAACAATGGGGGGCGCCTGGGCGGCTCAGTGGGTTAAGCCGCTGCCTTCGGCTCAGGTCATGATCTCAGGGTCCTGGGATCGAGCCCCGCATCGGGCTCTCTGCTCAGCGGGGAGCCTGCTTCCCCCTCTCTCTCTGCCTGCCTCTCTGCCTACTTGTGACCTCTGTCTGTCAAATAAATAAATAAATCTTTAAAAAAAAAAAAGACAACAATGGTCAGACTGGATAAAAATGAGAAATACAGGCACAAAGTTTAGCATCATCTGGTACGATGTCAATACGACAAATAGTAACAGCATTAAAAACTGGTAAGAACAGACTAACGCCACGGCAGGCGATATCATATTTAATCCTCAGAACAATGCTTGAGAGCAAGAATCGGTATCATCTTGACCTCGTGGATGACCAGTGTCAGAGAAAAGTCGTTTGCTGTATCAGAAACACTAAATATATCCACGCAGAAATCGAGGTACATCCAGGGTGTAAACCGTCACACAAACACTTGAAAGCATGATTGTGAAGACCGATTTTGTAGAGCCATTGGGAAGTATTCATTATAGTATACTTTCGGAAGCTCCAAATGACATTCTCAGTTATTTAATCTAGATAAAGTGTCATATATGCAGAAAGTCACATCTGAAGAAGTGAGCACGGTTGATGTGTTCAGGAGCGCTCCAGGATGCCTTCTAGATGGCAGAGAACATGTCATCTTATTTCCTCAATACAAGGTTATTAGTCACTGTCCACGTGTCAGACACTACGGTAGGGGCTCAAGGCACAGAGAAGAGCAAGAGAACAGGACAGTGTTTCCATTCTTAAGGAGCCCACCTCCTAACGAAGGAAGAAAGTCTCTCTCCGTGCTCACGGCAGGTCTTCCTGGTACGCGTAGGCGCGTGTGGTTAGTAGCAGGTGCAGCAGAGAAGGTGGGCATAAGCTGGACCGCAAGGGTGCGGGAGGGGCAGAGACGGGCTTAGCATGTCCTCACAGAGAGACAGAGAAAGCCAGAGTGGTCAAGACACGGCGGGTGCGGTGTGAGGGAGGGATGGAGCTGGACACAGAGGGGCTCGAGCATTCGGAGCCTTCCAGGCTGTGGTAGGGAACCCTAACTCTATTGTAAGTGCGGTTGGAGCACCACTGAGGTAACGGAAGCAGGAAAGTGACCCCATAGAACTTCTAGCTCTGAACAATCCCTCGGCCATGGAGTAGATGCAGACGGGGAGGCTGGGGAGGAGGCTGTGCACCCCAGGGGACAGACAGGGGTGCCTTGGGACTGGGGGATGTCAAGGACACGGCTAGAAATGGAGAGGTTTCGGGCTGCCTGCTGGAGAGAGGACCCACACGGCCACCAGCGGTTTTCCTGTGGAGGATGAAGGAAGAGGACAGCCCAGGGAGGAACCCTCTGTTGGGGCTTGCAAAACACGAGAGAAAGAAGTTCTTCCGGGAGAGAAGGTTGTTTGGTTTTGCCCCGTGGGGTGGTGTGGGGGGGGGAGGAATGAGATTTGAATCTGGGTTTCAGATGCTCACCGGACACTGGAGTGAAGTTATCCACTCACGAGTCGGACACAGACACAGGAGGCTTAGTCATACGGTCTGAGTCGTCAGCGGGAAGGTAGGACGCAAATCGACCGGCCAGGGCAAGAGTCCTCAAGGAGGACGATCTGTGACTCACGAGTTGCGACTCCACAATTCTTTGACCTTCAAAAGGGATACGCATTCTGTAGAAACTGGATTTCAGGTTCTGGATTTTGATCTTTTCCCAGGCTGGCACTCCACGGGGTGATCCCCTCCCATGATGCGGGGCAGCGGGAACCAGCCTCAGCGCTCGGGCGGCCACGCCATCCCAGGGTACACGAACCAGGCGCTCACACCCATTCCGCTTTCCACTTCGAGTACAGTATTCAGCAGGTTACGGGAGACGGTCGACACTTTGTTACAAAAGAGGCTTCGTGTTACAGGATTTGCCTAACTGTAGGCTGACGTGAGTGCTCTGAGCGCATTTGAGGTCGGTGAGGCTGACCTATCACGTTCAGCGGGTCAGATGTATTAGTGATATTCCCAACTAACGATGGATTTATCGGCACACAACCCTCCTGTGGATCGAGGAAGATCTGTAGACGGAAGACAGGAATTCTCTTGCCATCAATTCTCAACCAGCACTGACCATGGCTCCAAATTTGGCGATTTTGAACGAGCTGTTTTTTAAGATTCCTTCTGCTCGTATTCTACTGATTAAACAAGGTCCTGAAGAGAGTTTTCCTATTTCAAGTAAATAATTAAGCCGTAAGCACCATGTTTTAGGTGTCTGGTTACTGGATTGAGACAAAGAGAGAAACGATCGCTTACAACGTGGCTAGTGAGAGATGATTTCCTCCCAGTTATTCCTGCAGAACCGGCTGTGTTAGCGAGCTCCGTCCTCCACGTGAAGCCGCCCTACTCTGACCGTGTGGGGGAGGCGAGGGAAGCCTTCACTGTTTGCTCGGGTTTGAGCAGACCTTCACTGATACACACAGATTTTCATGCAGAATTTGCTGAGTGTTGACAAATGTGTGCACCCACGATCCACCTCCCCACGGACAACATAAACCTCCCCACCCTCCCCTGCAGTCCAGGCTTCCCCCTATAGGGCACCGGTGTCCTGACGTCTACACCCACCCATGAGGATGGCCTGTTCTCCACCTTCGTATTAAGGGAAACACACAGTGACTACTCTTTGCTTCTGGCTTCTTTTCTGCTTGGGAGATTTATGTGTATCGTGTGTCCCAGTAGTTCATTCTTTTATTTAATCGTTTAACGGGTGTTGCACCGCGTGGCCACGCCGGTCTGTCCATCTATGTAATTTGGTTTTACGCTTTGTGAGGGCAGATCTGTTCTCATTCTGTCCCTAATTTTCCGAGGTGTCAATAAAAAACCCAAGGTGTTCACTAAGCTCCTCGATCTAAGTAGGACCAAGACCCCAAATTCTGTCTCAGCTTCAGCAGAGAAAGCTCGTTGCTCCGTTAGGGTTCCTGATGTCACGTGCTGGTCTCGTGACATCCCCCGCTGTGTCCGCATTTCTGGGGTACGTAGAGGACCTGGGGGGCCGCGTGCACATTGGGGGTTCGTTGTTCTGTGCTGCCAGTTCCAGCTGCTCTGAGAGGCCCTCCCTCAGTCCTCCGACACCTCCAGGCAACAAGGCCCCAGGTCCCCATTTGAGTTCTAACAAGCTCGAGCCAAGCCGACTGGGCAGCGCCCTCCGGGAAAAGCCATCGATGCGTCCCACTCACTCCGCAGGTTCTGCGTCTCAGGGTCGAATCCACTCCAGCTTCCTCCTACCTTCAAACAGGCACTTTGTACGTTGCTTCTAGGGCTTATAACTGCGATCAGCAAGAGGGTTAACTGCCACAACTGGAAATGGAATTCTTTCGGTTAATTTTCACCCCTGCTGTAAA
This sequence comes from Enhydra lutris kenyoni, assembly GCF_002288905.1. NCBI lineage: Eukaryota > Metazoa > Chordata > Mammalia > Carnivora > Mustelidae > Enhydra > Enhydra lutris. Next base: position 451,107 of record NW_019154117.1, on the reverse strand, counting down.
GAAGGGCTGTATTTTCCAGTCTCCAGCAAGATGCTGCAGAAAATTAACAGAAACCATTTATAAACCCCAAACGTGGTAGACTTGGAGATGCACCGCCCAGATTCCCCTCAAGGAAGGACCCGCCGTGCGTCCGTGGGGGGCGGCCAGCAGCTCCTACGGGGTCGGTCTCAGCCGTGCCGCCTGTGGCCCCAGCTTCCGGGGGAGCACAGATCGCCTGGCCCGGCAGGGCAGGAAAAGGAAGACAGAGGACGCAGATGGGCCGCTCCGGCTCCTGAGCTCCCCTCGGACCGCCCAGGGCTCTGTAGGAGTGGCGTGGCCGTCTGACACCTCGCCCCGTCCCGTCCTGCTCAGCCCTTCCTTCCACAGACACCGATTCCCCAAAAACATCCTGCGCCACAAGCTTGTGTCAGCATCTGTGTCTGGACCTTCCAGCCTGAGACACAAAACCCTGCTCCTCCTCTCCCTGTGCCTTTCCTTCACTTTCCTTCCAGAACAATCCAGTCTGAAAGTCAGTGGGTAGGGTCGGGCGGGTGTCCTCCGCGCTGGGTTGGGGGGAGGGGAGGACACAACGGCCAGATCAAGTCCCAGAGCTCTGAGGGGTCAGAAGGGCCTCTGTGGGTGGGGAGCCTCGTGCGGAGGTCAGAGACCCCTCGGGGCAGGACAGCACCCAACACGGGACCCGCCCAGAGTGGGTGTCAGACTGGAGGACGGTGAGGAGGTTGCCCGCGGGGGTGGGATCGGGGGCGAGGGCGGGGCTTGGAGCACAGATAAGGGAGAGAGTCAAGGCTGAGCTGTGTCCCGCCCCCCACACCAGTTCGAATGGTCGAGGCCTGACCTCCAGTTCCTCAGAGTGGGACTGTCTTTGGAAAAAGGTAATGAAGCTAAAAGGAGGTCATGAGGATGGTCCTGATCCTATCTGACTGCTGTCCTGAGAAGAGATTAGGGCCCAGACGTGCCCAAAGGGAAGACCTCGGGAACGCACAGGTGGGAGAGAGTCGGCCATGCAGAAGCCCAGGGCGGAGGCTTGGGGAGAAACCCGCACTGCCAGTGCTAGACTGTAGACGTCCAGCCTCCAGAGCCACGAGACAGTCCATCCCTGTGGCTCAAGGCCCCAGGCCGTGGCCCTCTGTGACAGCAGCCCTCGCCAGCCCGTTCAGTGGGTGACTGCATGGGGTGAGGAGACTGAGCACACCGGCCAGAAGGGCAGCAGGAGACCAGGTATGTACAGTGAGCTCGGTCCGAGGTAGTAAGGATAATGGCGGCCCAGATCCCCACTGTCAGCAAAGGAGTTCAAAGGGAGAAAATGAGAATGAAGCCTCTGGTTTTCCATTGGACTTGGGGTATCGAGACAAACCCATGGTTTTCCATACCTAGGTCAGGAGACAGACGATAGTGAGTGAGAGACACAGAGATACAGGATAGAGAAATAGATGATCAGATCAAGAATTGACAGCTGGAGGGTAGATGATGGACACAGAGAGATGACAGATGACAGGTAGGTAGGGAGAGACCTACACAGACACGTCCACGCACACACAAACAGCGGGAGAGGCGCGCGCCCCTGGAAACCCGACAGGCCTTTGAAGGTGCATGTCGGGTTCGGAGCCAAGATGGTGTTCGCTGCGGCGATGATGGCCAAATCGAGAACTCGCTCATTCGGTGAATCAGTAATGACAAGCACGCTGGGGAGATCAGGAAAGAAAATCGCACCGCATCAGTGTTGCTACCGGAATCATATATGCCTCCAAATACAACTTGGGAGCCCCCCAGCGGGCGTCAATGAGCCACACACTGTGCACACTTGCCCCAGGACGAGAGCGGCTGCTCTCCATCAACCGTAACACACATGTGAGCAGGTTACAAAGGGTGACAGTTACAGCAGCCCGGGAACAATGGCTTTAAAGTTTCCACGGCGCGCCCGTGTGTGTGTGCGCGTGCACGTGCATACGTGTGTGTGTGCGTGTGCACGGACGTCAGGAGGAGGGAATGTGAGGCTTCCCAGGGACGGCACTGCCTGCCTTTCTCTCCAGAAAAAAAATATTATATATATGTATGTTTGTATATATATGGATTATTACGTTAAAATAAATAAGTATACATACATATATATAATTGTAAAAACTGGCAATGACCATTTTGCACATCTGAACACCAACTTTCAGGACCCACTCAGTCTCTCCCAAGCCGCACGGAACCCCCTGGGGAAGGGGGACCAAATTTGCTCTGGCCTCACCTCCCACACTTGTCAAGGCGAAGCCTAAAATGAGGCGTATCACGTCGAGGGATGCACTTCCTTGCAATTCTCAGCAGAACTCCTCCACTGGATGTATTAATCCCTCCCTTCTCAATTAGAAGGCAGAAACGATCAGAATGGGTTTTTTTTTTTTTTTTAAAGTAGGCTCCATGTCCAGTGTAGGGCGTGAACTCACAACCCTGAGATCAAGAGTCACATGCTCTACCTACTGAGCCAGCCGGGGGCCCCCCAGCATGGACTTTTAAAAAAGACTTGAGCTAAGTATATGCAATCTTCAAGAAACTCACTTCAAATATCGTCACACGGTATGTTAAAAGTGAAAGGATGGAAAATGCGTGACATGCAAACACTAAGAGAAAGAAGGCAGGGATGTCTCTGTTAGTATCAGATCAAGTAGCCTTCAGAGCAAAGAAAATTACCGAGGGTGAAGAGAATCATTACATGATGATAAAAGGATTAATTCACTGAGAAGACGTGACAGCCCTAAATGAGCGCGCTCTGAATCAGAGTTTCAGCTTACACAGAGTAGAGACGGACAGACCTGGGCGCATGGACTGACAAACGCATGACCGTGACTGGGGACTCCAGGATGCTCTCTCCGTAGTGACCGCCGTATCTGGACAGAAGGTCAAGGTCACAGAAGACCTGGATGACACCGTCACCGGGGACCTAACTCACGCTTACAAGGTGTTTCCCCAACACTAGCAGGACACACATTCTTTCCGAGGAGACACAGAACATCTATTACATAGACCATATTCCGAACATAATAAAAAAAAATCCAAACAAAACAACAACAAAATAGACCATATTCTGGTCCATAAAACAAAATTTAATGAATTTATGTTTTCTGGCCATAATGGAATTAAACCAGAAACAAACAGCAGAAAGATCATCTCCAAACTTTAAAGAGATTAAAGCATGTATTTCTAACTAATCCAAAGAGAAAGTCTAATGGGACATTGGAATATGCATTGAGTTGAATGAAAATAAAATTAAAACATGAAATATCTGTGGGATGTAGCCAAAGCAGCAAACACAGGGAAATTTATGGCACTAAATACCATTTTATATAAATATTTCTATTAAAATACTCAACACTCTGCCCGAGGCCTTGGGCAGGGAAAGGAGACGTTCGTAAGGTTAACAAAGGAGGTTCGTCAGTGTTTGTTATCTACTTAATGCAATGCTCAAGGATGAGGAGAGAGTGCCCTCGACTTGGCACACTTGCCTGACCATGGCTGTGGTCGTTAGTGCAAACCATCTCAGACCTCGAGAGGGCATGACTCGCTTGGATGGCGGCGCGCACAGACGGGCTGTCCAAGGCCCAGAGCCTAGAACTGAGAACTCGTGAGGCACCAGTGACCGTCTCAGAAGCGCCAGGCAGTGCTGTTGGCCTTCTTGACATGAATGTTCCTGTCTCAATATCAGCTTCCCCTTCGCATCACCATTTCCCCTTCGAACATCAACGTCCACTTTTCCAAGATCGATTTTCTCGTCTTCCTTCCCTGTCTTGATTCTATGCAAGAGAAAAACTTTTCCCCATGTTCACGCTCTGCAGAGAGCAGGGTCCCATCTTCAACCCACACCATGGTCCGGCAGACAGGGAAGCTGTGTCACTCTTTGCACGTAGGGTCACTCCAGTCCTGACCCAGTGAGCCCTTGTCAAGGTCCCCACTCAGATGCCCCCATGATTTCCACGTCCCACCTAAAGCCACGGGCCTGAGAATGCCCCAAGCAGGCAGAATCCCAGGTACTTCTCAGCCTCCGTCACCCGACTGTCCTCCGAACGAGGTTTTCTCCCTCTCCTGGGACGCTCCAGGGTCCAGCTGGTCTTGCCTCACGTGCGCTCTGTCGTCCCAGTGGGTGTGGGTGTCCTAGACAGGCCTGCTTCAAAGCAGACCCGCCCAAGTTCAAACCCTTGTCTCAGCACTTACTTTGCACCTTTGGGAGAACCTCTTACCATCTGGTCCCAAAGGTCAGTCGGGCGCAGCCATCCTCCCTGTGTTGCTTCGGGAGCTAGAGGGATTAACGTAGAGCACAGACTCCGGGAGCTGGGGGCTCACCAGCCCAGCTCCTTCTCCCAGGCCTCTGAACACAGAGCCTTCGAGATCTAAAGAATGCTCACCCAGGAGGGCGGTTCGTGCGGGAAGGTCAGGAACGGGCGGTGTTTGTTTCCCCTCGTGGCTCACCAGGTAGACGTTCACCTTCTGCAACCGCTCAGAAGACCGTGTGCTAGGATAACCATAGGCTGGGATGTTGAGACCCCAACGCCCTTGCCAGTGGAAGGAAGTATTGTCGGTTAATAGCTAGGATGACGGGCATGAACCAGGACGGTCTGGATGAACCCGCAGAGTCCGCTCCGGCTTGTAGGAGCTGTCGGAACAAAGGCGGGCTGTCAACCCTGCCCCCCTCCCATCTTGGAAAAGCTCAGCCGTGTTCCAGCTACGGGCAGCCAGAGCTAAATTCTCTACACACAAGAAGCTCCCATCTGCGCAGCTGGGACTGTCAGCACCTGTAGAAAGAAGAGCCCTTTCCAAGTAAACAAACAGCCCCACTGGGTATGAAAACAAAGTGGCCAACAGGTGGGCTCACTCAGGAGTGCACGTAGCTGCCGTCCTGGGCCACCTCCGGGCAGAGGGGGCCCCCCTTCCTCCTTACATCACAGGGGATGAGCATAATGAGCGTTGGGGAGTAATTAGCGGATGACACACCGCCCCTGAGGGATGACGGAGCAACAGCAGAACAACAAAGCCCCAGAGGATTTCGAAACGCGGCTTTATAAGCTTCACGAGGCGACAAGCTGAGCCAGAAGCACTCCGAGGCGGGCACCGGACCCGAGCCAGCTCTCTGATGCCAGGGCCAGCGGTGTGCGAGCGCACAGCTTGGGGAGCGCAGATAGGATCTCTTCTCTCAGCGAGAGTCTGCTGCTGCCCCATGGGGAGCAGAATTAATTAGGAGCGGAGAGAAAAGTCTGCAGGGAATCGGGAGCCCTCCTCCCCCTGGCCGCCACGGCACGACCCTCCACCAGCGCCCTCTCCGTCCGTGGCCAGGCTACCCGTGGCACTTCCTTCTGTGCCCTCAGAGAGACCCGTGGAGACCCTGCTGCCTGTTTCCCAGAGTGTGTCCCATGGTATCAGTGCCACAGGTGGGACAAAAGAGGAGTCACTGTTCCCACAGACTCACAGGGAGCACCAGCAGGGACCACCGTCTAAGGGACACGAGGCAGAGGGGACACAGCTCTTCCTGCAGGGGCTTCTGCCAAGAAAAGTGGAGGAGCCCAGAGCCGTCCTTCTGGGGGAAAGCTTTCTAGCACCACCCCCGTGGCCATGGGCGAATGCCCCAGGCCACCAGAGCCACCGTTGCCCGCCTCCACCCTGCGAATGAGGGCCCTAAAAGGAGCAGGGCTGTAGGGGGTCGGGGAAGGCAGGGGAGGTAAGCGGGTGAGGGGACCACAAGGAAACACCGCCAAGGTCTCCAGCATAGGCGCCTCGCTGCCCCGCGTCCGAGGGGACTCACACATGGCCCATGGGGCCTCCCCAGGACTCGCGGAAGCCAGCGGTCTGTCGCAGCTTTGCAGAGGCCCGCCGAGATGCTCACTGTCTTGTCCAGACGATAGGCTCTCGCGGGAGCCCCACACAGACCAGAGGTGGCCGCCGTAGCCATGACGTCCCTCGAGGTGGGAGGGACGCCTCTGTGGTCTGATTCCGCGCGTTCGGCGACTGTCACACATATCAGGTGAGGCTCACATGGGACCACACGCTGTCTCTCTGTCGGCAGACTGGGTGCACGCATCTGCCCAGCCGGCGACTCAGAGGGCGTCTCTGCGGCTGTCCCAGCTGACACCGTGGGAGGACACACCTGCCGCCGCCATCAGAGGGCCCGAAACCCAAGGACCTGGCCTCCTGTGCCACCTGTGGGATGAAGCCCACACGGTGTCAGCCTTACCCTGCTCCTTGCGGCGGAGACGGCCACAGAGCAGAACACACACAGCAGGGTGAGTCCGAGAAACGCCTACAAGGGAAAAAATCTGCGTCCGTCTGTTCAACACATTTAGATCTTGATATCCCACCCGCCAGAATTAGCTTGTAAATGCTCTAGACCCCGGAGCTGTTTCCCCATCTGGGCCACGTATTCAAACCTACTGACTTCGTGCCAACGTGTGTGTTCTGTGAAAGGCTCCGAGAAGCCATCCCTCGGCCCCAATTTGAACCACTGTCCTTGATGCCAACCAGACTCAGAAGTCACTCCATCTGTTAACAATTTACTCGGAAAACAGAGAAACCTCCACTGAAGTAGTGTTTGTTAATTGCTGGACCGATCACTATTTCTGTAGGACGGGCTCTGTGCTCTCGAGCCAGCCCCGGGAGACCATTTTCAGGTTTTCCCAACACAATACATACTTTAAGTTAGAGGGAGGCTTAATGGTTTAATTGTACAAACCATCAAATACCTTATCCCCGACTTTGGACAAATGTAATGACTGTCGGTGATGACCACACAGGCTGCCGCGTAGTGCCTGTTAGGCTTATATACAGCCCGTGTGGGATATTCCATATTAACACGTCATCTTATACGTTGTATGTTATACTACGTGTTACTGGATTGAGCAGACTTTATGGCAAGGGGAAACATAGTCACTGTTTTAGGCTTGCGGACCGGATTTGCCGCTTCACCTCTGCCGTTGTAACAAAAGTAGCCACAAGCAGTCTGCAAAGAAGCCGATGTGGTCGTATCCAGATAAAAACCACGCTGTTCCACGAAAGAAGTGGTGGACCCACGGGCCAGAGTTTGCCCATCCCTGGCGTGTCTCGCGTCAGACCTCACACTCCACACTGTGCGTTGCGAACTCTGCAAACCACATGCCACAGACGTTTCACGTATGTGGACTGCACGGCCAGAAACGGTACGTAGATTCACTCCCTGAACAGCAGGTGTTTCTAGGACGCGTTTGAGACCGTGAGTAACACGGGAAAAATACATCAGTGAAATTCTCGAAACATTGACACTGAGTGTCAATAAATTGAAAAGTGAATGTGGAGCGGCTCCTTGAATCTGCTGCGCTCTCCTGTCGCAACCCGCAGGACTCTGTCCTGAGCCTCCGGTGAGCCCCGTCCTCCCCCCGGGGTCCTTTGTGGCCGGAGCCGCTGTCCCGGCCCCACGTCCTAAGCACGCTGCAGGCAGAGTCTGGGCGGACTCGCCTCCTTGCTTGGATATCTCTGCAGCTCAGGACACAGACGCTGGGCTGAGTCCCGGGTACAGCTTTCCTGCCACTTTGTGGAGACTTCACCGCTTCTACCCCGTACTCCTGACGGATTAACCTGCAGCAGCCTTCTCGATGTGGGGTTGCGTTTTCAGGTGATGGAGTCCCCCGTGCTTTCCCCTTCCTCAGAGGTATCTCGGGGGTCCACATCTTGAAGGTTTGTGAGTCTGAGTGGGTGTCCAGTGAGCGCCACAGTCCTCATGTGACAGCTCTATTTCCTGGTGATAATTCAGGGCTAGTCATCTGTGGTTCTCCCTCAACGCTGACTCAAAACCCCCAGTGAAGAGACTGTGTGAGTGTGTATGTGTGCACACAGAGAAGAGAAGTAAAATGTCACCAGAGACATGGTCATGACTATGTGGACAACAGGAAGAAATAAGAAAAGATCTCAAAAATTAAAAATGACAGAGGACTTTGAAAGTGGAACGAAGCTTCACGAGTGATCGGAAGCTTTAAAGAAATGTGAGCTCGAACGAGGACAGGATAAAAACACCTTCAACTGCAGGGCGAAGAGGAGACATTGCCAAGGAGAGTGGAACTGGGGTCCAAGAAATTAAGAGCACAACACAACCCCGATGTGTCGGCTAAGACTGGGAGGCGGGCGAAGTTGATTATAAATTCAGTATCAATAGCCCTTCAATAAAAGTAATGTGGCCATGAATTATATTTTATATATATTATATGTAATTATGTAATGGTATTAATAAGGTGACCATATATAAAGATGGTCACAGTCCCTCTGTGTGTGTGGACGGTTCCAGGAATCCAAGGAGACGATGGGGATGCCCGTGCCGCCCCAGCGAGCAGAGGGAAGAGAAGCCAAGCATAAGAGAGTAAGTGTGGGGCCCAGTGGCCCCCCAAACTGGGGACAAACGAACAGTGGGCGCATTGGCGGTTGAACAAAACTCAAGGAGAGCGTGGAGGTGAAGATGAGGCAACTGTCCCCGCCCAGGGTAGCTGCTGTGCTCATCGCGTCTCCGTCTGCTGGGTCTGGGGCTACCACGTCCAAGGACAAACACTCATTCGACTCCAAAGGTACAGACCACTCCCGAGCACCGGAGCTGTTGTCAGGATGCCTTTCACAAAGGGCTCCCAGGGGCGTGTCTTGGGCAAAGCAGCTCGACTGTGGGGGTCTAAAACCAGGTCATGGGGGCGCCTGGGTGGCTCAGTGGGTTAAGCCTCTGCCTTCGGCTCAGGTCATGATCTCAGGGTCCTGGGATCGAGTCCCGCGTCGGGCTCTCTGCTCAGTGGGGAGCCTGCTTCCCCCTCTCTCTCTCTGCCTGCCTCTCTGCCTACTTGTAATCTCTGTCTGTCAAATAAATAAATAAAATCTTTAAAAAAAAAATGGGTCATGAGCGGCACATGAAACCTGGGGTTGAAGCCTGGAAGGGACGAGTACAGATGGGGATGTGTGGGGCATGTGGGGACAGTCTTTAAATTTGTGAAGAGCTGTCCTCTAGAACAGGGATTTAGTCCTGTTCCATGAGTCACCAGCAGGACTTATACTTCAAATAAACAGTTGACAGTCAGCAGAGGAGACATGAGTGAAGACGGTTCCAGCCCAAGGAGCTGTCACAGTGTGTTACGCCATGTAGAACCGAGTACTCCCCCTCTCCAGGGGGTTTCGGTGGAGAAAGTCATTGGAGCCCCTGTCCTAGCCCTTCTCTAAACACCGTAATACCTTGGGCAAGTCATTTATATCCTGCTGTCGTGATGTGTGTCCAGGTCATTGCAAATAATATATCTGAAAGTGTTTCCCCAACGTAGAGACGCAACAGTAGGTAGTTTTATGCCTGTGGAATTAAGAGTAGTTGCATCGATTTGCTTCAGTTAAAGTCCCTTTCAATCTCCAGATTCTATGACTTACAAGGCATGCAAAGCTAAGCGGCCATCCTGCACAGGTAGAATGACCACATCTTCCAGGATATGGAGTCTAAGTAGTCCCCGTGTTTCTGCTTCCCATCTGCAAGTCACGCACGGACACGGAACCTCAGCAGTGTGGCCACCTCCGGCATGAAGAGGACTTAAGACATTCAGTCATCACTCGAAGATTCACTCCCAAAAAGATAGGGAAGGAAATTTCAGGAGTCTGCTGGCCTCCCCACTTACTCCACTCCCCACCCCTCAAAGGTTTCCAGAGGTCCCAGAGTCTTGAGATCTCCATCTGCCTCTGACACCAGAACTGGTATGTTCTGGAAAGCCCTGACCAAGTTGTACAACCAACCGATGCCTTGATTTCTTCTTCTCTAAGGGGAGGTGACTACCCCTGCCCTTCCCACCTCCTTGGGCTGTTATGGGGATCAAGTGAATCAATAATAAAAACTTCTTTAATTTTAGTAATCACTGAAGAACTTTCAAAATCCCCCATGCTCCTGTACTAAAACACTTCCTAAACATTAACTTCTAATTCTCAAATATCTCTGTTATGTTAAATTTGATGTATTAACTTGACTGGAACACAGGGTGTCCAGCCATTTGGTCAAACATTACTGTTTGTGTTCGTGTGAGAGCATTGTGAATTAGTTTAGCATTTATATTGGTAGACTGGGGCGCCTGGGTGGCTCAGTGGGTTAAGCCGCTGCCTTCGGCTCAGGTCATGATCTCAGGGTCCTGGGATCGAGTCCCACATCGGGCTCTCTGCTCAGCAGGGAGCCTGCTTCCCTCTATCTCTGTGCCTGCTTCTCTGTCTACTTGCAATCTCTCTCTGTCAAATAAATAAATAAAACCTAAAAAAAAAATAAACTAAAAAAAAAAATAAATTGGTAGACCGAGTAAAGTAGATCTCCCTCCCCGGTGTGGGTGGGCCTCGTCTAAGCAGTTGAAGGCATGAATAAAACAAAACAGCTGACCCACTCCCAAGGAAGAAGGAGTGCCTTCTGCCTGTCTACCTTTAAACTGAAGCATCATCTCTTTCTTGCTTTCACATCTGAACTGAAACACCAGCTCTTCCCGAGTCTTAGGCTGGCACACCTTTGCACTAGAACGAAACCATCGGCTCTTCTGGGTCTCCCGCTACCCACTCACCCTGCAGATCTTGGGACCCATCAGGCTCCATAATTATGTGGTCCAATTCCTTCTAACAAACCCCATTACATGTGTGTGTTCACACACGTGCGCTCCTGGTTCCGTTGTTATGGAGAAGCCTGACTAAAACAGTCTCCTGTAACAATATTGCTCCTCCATTGACACAGAAAGAAACAGAGTCCATCCCAGGACATGAAAATAGCAGGACCAGGATGTAGATGTGACTCTAGCTCCACGACCTCCGTCCTCTCCCACACTGCCTCCTTCTCATACCTATTGTCACCACGCTTGGATAAAGCCAGGAAGGATCTTCGGGGAAAGGAGGGTGAAGAGAGGAATCCCCACATCCCGCAGAGGAACAGATCCTGTATCCTCGGGAACCCGCCCGAGAAACCGGGGACGACAGGACTGCGGTGAAAGGAGCATGAGTGCCGGCTGGGTGTCAGAGTGGTAGCGCGCCGTCCTGACAGCTGTCAGGGCTGGGAGGATGTCATCGCGCTGATGTGTATCTGCTGGGCATCTTCCCGAAGAGCCAAACTCATCAACAGATTGTTATCAAGACACAAATCTGCTTGCAGAGATAATTTTGTGGCGTTTAATTCCACAAAGAAAACACTGCTGCTCGTTAACACGAAAGAGAGACCTAAAATACTCAGGAGTGCTGCACGAAGGGCAGCCCCAGAGCCACTTGGAAAGAGATGAATGGGGCCCCTGGGTATCTCAGTTGGTAAAGCCTCTGCCTTTGGCTCAGGTCATGATCTCAGGGTCCTGGGATGGAGCCCCGCATCGGGCTCCCTGCTCAGTGGGGAGCTTGCTTCTCCCTCTCCCCTTCCCTCTCTCTCTCTCTCTCTGTTTCTCATGAATAAATAAATAAAATCTGAAGAAAAGAAAATGTGATGAATGATTTGAACTGACCGTGAATCCCGGAACTCTGGGAATGGGGTCTGTCTGGGATGAGTGCATTAAGGATTCCTTTCACGGTTCACTCTGCAAAGTCTGAGGCCGGTGCAGCACAGACCTGGGGGAGGTCTCCCTCACTCCACCATGTGGTTCTGGGACCAAAATTCCAAGTGCCACCATGTTGTATGACATACCGGTGAAACCAAGGAAAGAGGGTGAGGGTCCTGCCAGCCCTCGGGCTTCTCGGGAAATGTGGGTGACTTCATGATAGCACACTGGCCCTCCCATTTTTCTCTGTCCCACCCGAGAATGACACAGTGGGCTCCGTGCATGAACTGGCACAGCTGAGAAGACGCACGCTCTCCTGCCGATTTCATTTGTCTGACCACGAACGCCCTTCACACACAGAGGAGATAACGCTCAGGGTCATTTCCTAGCCTGTAGTCCCTTAGGTCAGTACCGATGGTCTGTTATCTTGGAAATATCTCAAAAGTTCTCCAGTGTTGTGCTCACGAAAATCACAAAAGAGGAAGATAAACATGTCTGTGCTTACGTGGGTTCCTGAGATTGGCTCATCCACGTTTCCTTCTCTTTCGCTTGTGACATCGCCGATTTTCTTTCTTCAGTCGTGTTTCTTCCTTTTTAAATTATCTCTAACTGGTGATGTCTAACCCACACCAAAGCCTCATTCTCACCATGAACCTGCAGTTTCATTAGATGCTCTAAGCAGCACGTCTGTATCACTTCGTAAAAACGAGAAGCATGTTAAAGAGAAGAAATAATCTTTCCCCAATTTCGCATTCCACAGTTTTTTCCCTGGGAAGTTTTATCAGTTTCTCGTGCATCCTTTTATAAAGAGTCTACAGGTACATGTTTTATGTATTTACACATACGTGGATGAATATGAACGCAAATAATTCCCAATATATGTTGTAGAACCTTCAATCACCCTTTTTTCTCTAAAATTCAAGTTTCGTTTGAACCGCTACCCTTCTACAGTTTTAACTATTTATAGTATATATAGTTCTGCTTCCCTATTTTTTTAATCTGCTCCATATTCCAACGTATGGAAATATATTTATTTAACCAATTGAGTTAAAGTCATGAAAGTGGTTCTGACTTCGAACAGTTCCACATAAAGCTGCACATCCCTCCCTTCGTCTATGTTGACATTTCCCCCTGGGTAATTCCAGGAGGTACATGTCTATAGCTCAAACGGTCATAATATTTCCATTTCTACACAAATAGTGACCCAGTCCATGATCAGTGTATGCAAGTGTCTGCTTCCTCACACCCTGCGAACGTAGGACACCATCGCTCGCTTCAATCAATCCATCCATTTGATCTCATTAATTAGTTACTGGGAAGCTGGGGCTTCTTCTCCGAATCTGCACGGCTTCTTGGTTTTCTTCTCTGTTCTTTCCTTGGTCTATTTTGGAACGACATGCGGCCTGTCTCATTCATTGGAGTATTTTATTTATTGTTCCAATATATTCTCCAAACTCGTCAGAGGTCTGGCATTCGTCATAGTATCACTTACTAAATAATAGCGTATCGTTCACAAAATCAAGTCCCTGGTCCTTGCCCTCACGCTTTCAACTCTGCGCCGTGCTCAGAAAGACTTTCCGCAGGGGTACGATGAGAAGTATCTACACTTTCGGCTGCTAATCATTACATGTTAGTGCTTGAATCTTTCTGAAATTCACTCACAACTTGGCAGAGGGATCTAACTTGTTTCGTTTGGATCGCCAGTTTTCTCAAATGTCCGTATCTTCCACATTCAATTGAAATACGACTGTTAGCCTCCACCAGATGTCTACATTTACTTTTTTTTGAGTTGTTGGAATCTGTTCTATTGATCCTTTGGTTTCTACCCCACTGTCCTGATTAGTATTAACTTTGGCTTTTGCCATTTGGGGAACTTTAAAAACTGTAATTCTATATCAAGGATGGTAAAGGAGGGATCGTGCACCCTTCCCATTTCTCCCAGGGTGACCTCTTCCATAATTACGGCGCAAGAGCGGAACAAGGAGGTCCACATCGTACAGTTTGTGTGTCCCTCCGAGCCGTGGTACCACAGATCGCAAATCTGTGTAACAACGACCACAGTCGGGATACAACAATATCCCATTATCAGAAAGGTCTTGCCTGTGTGGCCCTTTGTAGTCACCCCACCACCCTTCCCCCCAGCATCCCTAACCCCTGGCAACCGCTAATCTGTCTTCCATCTCTGTAATTTTGTTTTTCCAAGAATGGTGTGTAAGTGGATCATACAGTCTGTGGCCTTTGGTGTTGGCTGTTCTGCTCCACGTCATGGCCTTAAGACCCACCCAAGCTGCTGTGTGCACCCACAGTCCACTCCGTGTGCGGCGTGTCCCTGTCGACCAGACCATTCATCCATTCAGGGACACTGGGGTTGTTCCACTCTGGGACTATTACGAACGGAGCTGCCAGGACAATTATTTGCAGGTTTTTCTGTGGATGTGAGTTTTCATTGATCTGAGATAAACGTTCAAGAGTACCACTGCTGGGTTGTGTGGCGAGTGTACGATTTAGCTTTCTAAGAAACTGCGGTTCTTCGCCAGAGTAGCTGTACCATTTTATAACCCCACCAGCAATGTATGCGAGAGCCAGTTTCTCTGCTTCCTCACCTGATTTTGGGATTTTCACTATCTTTTCTTAATTTTACTTCTTCTAAAAAATGTTTAATGATACTGAATCAAGGTCTTAATTTGTATTTCCTTAATGCAAACTAAGCTCGTGATATTGAATATCTTTTTAAGTGGTTTTTGGCCATTCACATATCCTCTTCATGCTTTTTGCTCATTTTGTAATCAGATTATTTTTTTTTACTTTGATTTCTGAGAATTTATTATTTTAGATAGGAGCCCTTTGTCAGATATGTGGTTTGCAAATATTTTTTTTCCCTTTTCCTTTCCATGTTCTTAGCAGCGTATGTTGTAGAACAAAAGTTCTAATTGCTGATGAAGTCCCCTTCATGATTTTTTAAAAATATAGAACATGCTTTTGATATCATAACTAAAGACTGTTCACCAAGCCCTAGGTCCCGATTTTTTCCTCTATTTCTTTTCTAAAAACATTACGTGTTCTTTTTAAATCTGTGCTCAATTTTGCATGAGTTTTTGCATGACATGTGAGATATGAGTGGGGGGTTCTTTCTGGGTTTTTTTGCCTGTGGCTATCCAATTCAACACTCTCTGTTGAAAAAACGATCTTTCACAACTTGGTCAAAAATTAGTGGCCATCGTCACAGAGTTACTTAGGGGCTCACGGTTTTGTCCACTGATCTCTGTGTCTACCCTTCTTCCTCTTCTGGCACAGCCTAACTTCCTAAGGCTACGTAGTAAGTCTTGAAATTGGGTAGAACAGTGGCTCCCACTGTGTTCTTTTTCAAAGTGGCTTGAGCTCTCCATATCCTTTGCCTTTCCATACAGATTTTATTTTTTTTTTTATTTTTTTTTTTTAAAGATTTTATTTATTTGACAGAGAGAAATCACAAGTAGGCAGAGAGGCAGGCAGAGAGAGAGGAGGAAGCAGGCTCCCCGCGGAGCAGAGAGCCCGATGCAGGGCTTGATCCCAGGACCCTGAGATCATGACCCGAGCCGAAGGCAGAGGCTTTAACCCACTGAGCCACCCAGGCGCCCCTCCATACAGATTTTAGAACCGTCTTGTCTATGTCTACTGAAACCCTTCAAAGATTTTACAGGAACGTTGTTAAATCTGTCTATCAGTCTGGGGAGAATTAAACCCTTCCTATGCTGAATCTCCCGGTCTATGAATGCAGACCATCTCTCTGTTTATTTAGGTGTTCAAGGAGAACTTCACCAACACTCAAGTCCCGTACCTGTTTTCTTAGACCGACGCCCACGTGTTTCACTATTCATGGAGATGGCACATCGCATAGTTCTTAAAACTTCAGTTCCCTCAAGTCTGTTGCTAATAGACAGAAGGGAAGCTGATCTTTTGTATGTTGACCTTCAACCCTGCAACCTTGCTGACCTCACCGATGAGTTCTGGGAGTTTGGGGACTTTGAATTTTTTTCTTGTTTACTGTGTTTTCCTTGGTACTTTCTACACAGACCATCATGTCATCTACCCGTAGGAGCAGTTGTAGATCTTTCTTTCTGGCCCAGATGACTGTTGTTTCCCTCCTTGCCTTGTAACATTGCCTAGAATTTCCGGTACGATGCTCAGTAGCCGCAGGGAGACTGGACGTCCTGCCTTGTTCCCGGTCGTGGTGGGAAACTTCCTCTGTTGTGGGTGATTTTAGCTGTGGGGTTTTGCATGTATGCTTTACCAAGGTAAGGAAGTTTCCCTGCACTCCTAGTTTTCAGAGAGCTTTCTCTGCATAAATGAGTGCTGAGTTTTTCAAATGCTTTTTTTTCTTCAATTGCTGTAATCGTGTGACCTTTCTCCTTTAGCACGGGACTCTGGTGGATTACCTTGATGGGTTTTTATACGCAAGCGTTCTAGTGTACTTTGGACACTAGTTCTTTCTACATGATGGTGAATTCTATTTGCCAATATTAAGAATTTTTTATCTTTGTAAAGATAATGCTCTAGGTTTCCCTCCTTTTATGTACTATCTTGGTCTTGTCTTGCTACTCCGGTAATATCTGCTTCTCAGAATGAGGTGAAACTGTTTCCTTCTCTTTTATCTGCTGGAAGGTATTCTGTAGAATGTGTGATAATTCTTCTTTAAATACTTGGTAAAACTCTCCAGTGAAACCATCTGGGTCTGGAGGTTTCTTTTTCAGGAGCTTTTTAATTACAACTTTAATTGTCTTAATTGTTAAATGGCTTCAAATGATCTATTTCATGTGAGGTGAATTATTGTCATTGATTTTCTAAGGAACAGGTCCGTCTCGTGTGAAGTATCAAATCTGTGGGTACGCGAATGTTCACGTGCTCCCTTCTTTTCCGTCTGGTGTCGTAGGGTCTGCCATGGTATCTTCTGTTTCATCCCTGATATCAATAATTTGTGTCTTCCCTTTTTCCTTAGTCTGTGTGGCCAGACACTTGTCAATCTCATTGATCTCTGCAAAGCACCAGTGTCCCGTTTCTCTGATGTTCTCTATTGTTCTTCCGTTCACAATTTCATCGATTTCTGCTCTTCTTTGTATAATTTCCTTCTTTCTTCTGGTGTTCGGTTTGTTTTGCTCTTTATTTTCTGGTCTCTTACAACAGGAGCCTCTATCACCCATCGGAGAATTTATTCTTTCTTGCTGCAGACTTTTGGTGCCATGAATTTCCCTCCTGCTCTGCTGTCGTCCCCAAAGTGTTGGTAAGATGTGTTTTCACTCTCATCTAGTTCCGTGTTTTTGTTTTTGTTTTTCTTGTTCCTCTGAGACTCCTGCTTTGACCCTCAGATTACTCAGAAGAGGGTTGTTGAGGTTCCAGCGGTTTCTCTAAACACGCAGAGAAAACAATCTCCAGAGGATTGTTTTCCACTTATCTTTCTGTGAGTTCCTTCGTCTTACTGTGCTCAGAAAACACACCCTGCAGAACTCCAGTTCTTTCAGATCCGTTGGGTGTACGTCATGGTCTAGGCTGCCGTCGACCTTGGTGCCTGCTCTTGGTGGGCTCTTGAAAAGAGACAGCTCTGCCGCGGCCAGGGCTGTCCCGTGTGTGCTGGCGAGGTCCTGGCTGTGCGTGATGTTCCGAGTTCCGTACATTTCCTGTTTTCCTATCTCGTTGGTCTTCAGCTGGAGAGAACAGTGTAGAAGTCCCCAGTGTGAACTGTCTTTCTCCTTCCCGTTTTATCCACTTCTGATGAATGTACTTGCTAGCCCTTTGGTTCTTTCATCCTTGGAACAGCTGTTTCCTCATGGATAGACTCCGTCACCGTATGTAATGTTTCTTCCCCGCACTGGCAATATCCTTTGCTCCAAAGTTGACTTTATCTGATATTAATGGGGCACTCTAGCTTTTTTACTGATCAATATGTGTGCGGTGTATCTTTTCCATCTTCTTGCTTTCCACTGATGAGTATCATCATAGTCGAGTGAGTTTTTGTAGGCAATACGTAGTTGAGTCATGTTTTTTTTTTTAATCCATTCTGTCGATCTATGCCTTTTAATTGGTGCTTTTAGAACATTTATCTTAATTTAACCATTGATACATTAAGGCTTAAGTCTGCCATTTTATTTTTATTTTTAAAGATTTTATTTATTTATTTGTCAGAGAGAGAGAGAGAGCACACAAGTAGACAGAGAAGCAGTCAGAGGGAGAGGGAAGCAGGCTCCCCGCTGAGCAGAGAGCCCGATGTGGGGCTCGATCCCAGGACCCCGAGATCATGACCTGAGCCGAAGGCAGAGGCTTAACCCATTGAGCCACCCAGGTGTCCCTGACATTTTATTTTTCAAGTTTCTCTTCCCTTTTTGAATTTCTGTTTCCTTTTTCCTGCCTTTGTTGGGTTTCCTCATCTTTCCTAGAATTCATCTCTAGTTACAGGAGTTTTGGCTCTATCTCTTTAGGTTGCTTTTGTAGTGAATGCTCTAGACATTGTATATTCTAAATGTGTAAAGTCTATTGGTGTTGACATTTTACCTGTTCAAACAAGGTTAGGATAAACTGCCCTCCTTTATGCCCACTTACCTTCCGTGGTCAATAACATACTTGATCAAAATATTTCCCCTAATACACTGGGAACCATATAATTTTGTTCTGGCCACCAAACATAATTTAGAAAACTCAAGAACAGGAGGAAAGTCTACTCTATTTATCCATATATTTGCTCTACTGTGTTTCCCCTTCCTTTCTGATGTTTGAAGATTCTCTCTCTCTCTCTCTCTCTCTCTCTCTTTTTTTCCTATTTAGAGTACTTCCTCCAGCTGATATGCTCAGGCAGGAATGTGGGCATGAAATTCTCTCAGTGTTCACATAAGACTGCCTTTATTTCATTGTGATCTGATCACTGAAGGGTATTCTTGCTGGATATAGATTTCCTGGGATTAGACATTTTTTTCAGCACATCGAACAACATGTCACTTCCTTCTGGTCCGTGGTTTCAGATGAGAAATCCACCATCGTTAAGATGTGCCTCAGAAAGGGATGCATCGTTTCTCCCCAGCTGCCTTCAAGAGCTGTGGTTGTCTTTAATTTGGGGACATAAAACCATTATTGGGTCCTTGGGTGAGCCGCTTTGAGTTCTCAGGCTTGGGGTCCGCCTAGCTTGGTTAACCTGGAGGTGTCTCATGACGTCACTCTTAGGGGCAGAGGCAGGCAGCCCTTGAGGGGGTGGAAGTCCAACTCCCCGTCTGCTGCACTGATGACACGGGGTACAGGAGAAGGACTTGCGGCCATGCAGCGTGAGGAAGGTCCCAGCTGCTCACTCTGCTTCTCCAACACCATCCCGGTGGAAAGTTGGAGCAGGTGTTGGCACATCAGAAGGGGATGTCTAGGCTCCCACATGGGTGTCTCGGATTGCCAGCTTCCCCGGTATCCAGTCTGGGGCGTATGAGGCCAAAGAGGAAACCCAGAGACTCTCCATGCTGTCATTCTGGGGTTCCAGGTCCCCAGCCAGCGTGCTTCTCCTCTCTGCCCGTCAGAGCAGAGCCTGTATTTGTTTTGTGGATAAGCTCTAAGGTTTTTAGTGGTATTTATTGGGAGGCATAGGGAGTGTCCATCGGCTCCATCTCCCCGGCAGTGGAAGTCGCTAGAGCATTCTCTGCTCCTGGTGAAGAGTAGCGATCCCCACTCAGATTTACACTTCAGAACTGCTCTGGCCAGTATGAGCTGCTCTTTTGAGACAATCTGGGATAAACTTGCGGAGTTTTCTCTTAAAGTTCCTGCCGGGATTAAATTAAATGTGACGTGGTCCCGCGACCCGGCTCATCAGAATGTGTTTAGGAACGTGGTGCGGACAACGCAGGGTCTCAGAGCAGAACAGCTGAACGTCGTAGGTTCACAGTCGACTCCGCAAAGACCCCAGGATCACAGGCCGCCCGCACTGTATGTAACGAGGTGACTGTCAAGTTCTGCCTCAACAGGCCTTTCCTCACCACTGACTTTTCCCCGGGACACCACGCTGCTCTATCATAAAAATTCAGCTTTTCTCGATTTTCCACCCAAGCAGTAGGCTCTGAACTCCAGAGGGCGTGTGCCACTCCAGCCAGGGTATCAACCCTCCCCAGCCTTTCTCCTCTCGCGGCTTTGAAAGGGGAGGTCTTTCAGCTGGTTGCGGCATGGTGGCACGGTATGTCCCCGACCGTAAAGAATCTGTAAACTCTGGCATTAGCTGCTTCTCCTTCTTGAGAAAGCAGACCGAGATTCTTTAAAATAGAGCAAACAGGAGTTTCTGATTGTAGTACACGTCTGTGTTTGTTTTCTACTGGTTACATAAATATAGCAAATCTCTCGACAGAGAATTACTTTGCATCTCCTGGGCTCCCAGGAGGGAGTGTTTTCTCTTCACTTGCCATTTCCGCAAGAATGTGACAGCAGGAAGGAGGAGGTGGTGGTATTAAAACAAGGAGTTATGACTGCAAGTTGCAGAAGGAACATTTTTGGACAGATGTCGGAATGAAGAATTTCTGGTCTGGAGAGTAATTTTTATGTAAGAGCGTATGATGCAAATCACAGTGAAATTGGAAAAAGGAGAAGTACTTAAGACAAAGTGGGACTTTTAAATTCAATAACCAGCACTAAAGGCTTCTTAAGTAACAGTGTCCTTCCCAGATATCATAACGGCTCCCCCTCCCGCACACACCCCCGCCGCTGCCCCTTCTGGCTCGACACACGTCCCGTGTCAGGGACAGTGGGGACACCGTGGAGAAGGTCTCCATTTCACATGGACGCGTAACAAGGCTTGGCTCCACCATGCCTGACTCCATTTCTTTTTGTTGGAAGATAAAATGCAGGCATGCCCAGAAGAGCTCTCTTCCTTTTTCCACATTGGAAAGGGATAAAAGGACGTGGGGGTGGGTAGGAGGAAGAGGAGGAAGGCGTCCTTTGTGACTGAATCACGAAGACGAGGTGACAGTGGGGTTTCCACTAGAGGAGTACATTGCGCAGAGACACTTACTCACTGGCAGATGAGTTTAATTAAACTTGGCTGGTCGAGCTCCCAGCGTCCCAAGAGAAAATGCTCTTTTGCTCCAACTGTCCTCGTGCAGTAACATCTCGGAAAAAGCGTTATCTTGAGTGGCGTGTTACAGGTTGAATGGCCGCTGCCTCTCCAATTCCCGTGTTGCGGCCCTGACCCCTAGCGCCCTGGAACGGGACTCTGTTTGGAGACCAGATCCTTCCGGAGTGCAGTTAAGTTAAAACGAGGCCTGTGGGTGGACCTTTTACGAGGGGAGATGAGGACACGAGGAGACACGGAGGAAGGACCCGTGGGGACGAGGGAGAGGACAGCCGATCTGCGAGCCCAGGAGGAATAATGGGGTCTACATTGATCTCAGACTTCCGGCCTCCGTCACGCTGGGCTAGAAAGGCCTGGGCAGAAGACGCAGCCACGGTGCCCGCGGCCCCTCGCAGACTCACACCTGGTGTCACACCACCTTGGCAACGAAGCCGCCCAAACCCCTTTTTCTATGAATTTAAATCAGAGACAAGCAACAAAATGGGAGGCGACTCCTTTGTCAGCCTGGGAGGAGGTGACCGGGGAGCCCTCCCAGGTGCTCTCCTGGAGCACGGATTCGTGGCAAACGTCCCAGCACCTCCCGGCCGGAGTGTGCCCGGGCCAGTTGCGCTCCCGACCTGGGACCCTGCCGGGGGCTGTGAGGGACAGGCAGCTCCCGCCCCTCCCCTGCAGGCCTTCCCAGGCCCCGCACCTTCCCCCCTCCGGCCTGGGAACCTCCACGGGGCCCCCAGTGCCGCGCTGGCCTCGCCCACCCACCCAGGGAAGTCCCCCTCCTGGGGAGGCCGTTTCTAACACCCTCCAGCTGGTGTCACCTCTGTTGTCCCGAGACCGCCCAGCCTGCGCTCCTCCCCCACTGCCTTTCCTCCCGTCTGTGCTCATGGGCCGGACTGCCTGCCCTGGAGTCTGTAGCTTCCAGAAAACACGGTCTCTGGGTTTGGTGGCTGCGTTCTCAGCCCCTCACACGGCTGCCTGCCACTTTATTAAATGTACGCTCACAGGTTCCTGGCTAAGTAATGAAAAAAAAAATTGTCTGTAAGTTTCCGTCTGCTTCCTGGAAAGCAACAGGATGAAGGGTTTACAGATTCTACGGTGTTTGGACTGTCCCCGCCCACGAGTTTCAGTAATCCTTGCTTCTCGTGCCCCAGTAAGCGTCTGGGAGGAGGCCTGGAGGCCTGGGAACGGAAGGAGATGAGGTCTGTTCACCCCTTGGGCTACACTGGCAGACCCACCCCGAGCTCTAACGCCTCCACCCCAGTGAGGACTCTCCAATACGGACCACTGGACGCCGGCGCCACAGGCCTTCCCTTCCGTCCACCAGATAAAGGGTGGGTGGGCGCTTGTCGTGTGTCACTGACACGGAGACTTCTGGAAAGGCTCTGTGAGAAGGGAGTGCCTCTGCCCCAGGCCTGACCAGTCGCTCTCGAGTCCCTACTGCCTCCATGCGCACTTCTCCATCGTGCAGACGACAACCTGTGGTTTTATCACGACCGAGGTGAGTATAATTCAATGTGCAGAGCTCGTCTCATCATTACGGCACGGCCTGCGGCAGCGCCGGCAAGCACAGGGGTTTCAGGGATAGGACTCCATCTCCCGGCAGGCGTGTCAGTGTGCGTCCGAGGACGGGGGGCTCTGGGATGCCCAAAGGGGGAGCGGCTGGTGTCGCCTTCCCAGCCGCCCCAACTTCCCGAAGCGGGTGACTTAGGAAAGGCGCTCTCTCTGCCCAGAGCTTTGCGGGGAGGGTCTGTCTTTGGCTTTCTCTGGTTTTCTCCCTACGAACCAACCCTTCTCCACGGAGCCCTCGGGGAGCCAGAGCTCAGGTCTTTGTCCGGCAGCCCCGACGGGAGGCAGAGCAACTGACATTTCACATCCCGCCAGCTTATCTCGTTTAGCTGGGACCCATTTCATCTGGGGTGCCCGAGGGTTGATTCTCTGAATGGCACAGAAGTTATTTTAACAGCAGGGACCTCTGTGACACCCCAGTCCTCCCGTCTTTCCTCCCAAGCCCACCCAATGCATCACGTGGTCCCCCAAAGTCACCGGCACCGACCTCCGGGCTGCCCCGTGGCTCCCACCTTCCTCGCACAACAAGGGGAGATGGGACCATCGGGTGTGGACATCGGTGCCATGGGGACCCCGGGTCACACCGTTGCTGAGATCACCCTGTCCCAAAGGAGGTTTGAGCTCATCTCTGTGGCTGCGTGGCTCATGGTTGTTGACAATAAAGAGGAAACCTGCAGAAATAAGGGGGTTGTCCGGGGGGGGGACCTCTTTGCCTCCATCTAGCCTTCGAGAGCTGGATGTGGGGGTGCGGCAGGTCTGGGACCAAGCGCTACCCCGGCCCTTCCCTTCCTTGCGGGTAATTTCCAGCTCTGGATCTGTGGCTTTGTGAGCAGAATAATAATAGCGCCTCCCTCCCCAGGCCCTGATGGGGTTTATGAGGCGAGGTAAGTCCTGTGGAGTCCCGGAGTAAGCCTCCGCAAATGCAAATTGTGCCACGGGTACCCTGTTCCTGTGGAGGAAGGAGATGCACCAAGAGCTTCTCAGCCTCACCGCTTCCCTCCCCTCGCGCGTAGCGCCGGCCTGTAATCACCATCAGAAATTAAGCCTGTGCAGGCACTTCTTCTCACACTAGATAATTCACAGACGAAGAATCGGCCATAATGGGACCACCCGTCTGCATTAATTGTGGGAAAATAAGCTCTCCAAGGGCGAGAACGCCGGGCGTCCTTACAGACGTTTCCAAGGGGCCCAGCAGAGGCGGCCACGGCAGGGCTGGAGCGCCACCTGCAGCCACAGTGGCGACCACGGGCCCGGACCACCTCTGCTCCCGTCAGGCCCCCCAACCCGGTTCCCTTTGCAGGGAAGGAAGTGATTGCGGAGATGAAAGAGAAGGTTCGTCCTTTTAGTAAAACTTTATAGGCGAGCAGGTGTGTGTGTGCACGCGTGTGTGTAAATGTTTTCAGTCCAGAAGGCCTGGTCCCAAGCTCGGCCTCTCACTCCCTGGGGTCCCGGGTGATGGCTGGCACCGCAGCTTGCCCAGTGGCCGTGCGGAGAGTGACAGCACGTACCTAAGGGGCCACAGGGATGAGTCCACAGGTGCCGCAGGGAGCACGCTCACCCCAGAGCCCAAGGCAGAGCACTAGAGGGGACAGCCGGCTTCCGTCTGCTCTTTCTGCAACAACCACCTACGGAGCCTGCTGGGTGCCAGACCCCCGCTGGATGGGGGTTCCCGGGAGCTGGCGGCCCGGCCCGTCCCTCCCCAAGCCGTGGCCCCAGCTCCCCAGCTCACAGAGCTCACGGGGCACATGGGACGGAGGCAGGGCAAGGAGGGACCACTGTGCGACTTGGAACCCAGTTTGTGCTGGGAGAGACTTAACATAAACATTCTCCCACTGCTCATCTGGGTAAATCCGAGCCCCAGACCTGGCTGGCACATTCCCACCCACACGTATGCATTGGCCAGAGAGTGACTTCCACGAATTATCCGTGCGTTAACGTGTGAGCGCCTAGGGCTACACACCAACCCGCACACATGACGGGGGTCGTACAGAACACAGGTTATCGTCTCACACTTTCTCCGGGCCCGGAGTGCAGGCGCTCTGAGCCAGGTCATCGTCTGGGGTGGCACGGGCTCTAGCGAGGATGCTGACCCTGCTGGGGTCCCTGTCGGAGGCTTGACGGGGAGGGTCCCTCGCGTGGCTGTTTGTTTGCCGGTGGCCGGAAGAGTCACGGCAGGTTGCTTCTTCAAAGCCAGCAGTGGAGACAGAGGGCAAGGCCACCCACGACAGGATCTACTCAACCGTGCCCCCATCCCAGAGCAACACGCCACTGCCTTGGCCGCTCGCATGGGTTTAAGGAAGCGGCAGGTCCTGCCCATACTCAGAAAGAGGGGAAAGGTGTGAGTGCGGTGGGGGCCCCAAGGGTCTGTCCACATCTCATTCCCAAAAAGTACAAAATAGGAAAAGGAGAAACAGCCGTTTTTCTCAAGGACACCTTATTTCAGGAAATAAAACGGATCCGAGATGTGTCGTACACCTCACCGTGGTGAGTCCCACGTACATTCGGAAGAGGGACCACGGCTCGACCGTCCAGAACCTCACAGGCTTCCTTCTCAGGACTCAGAAACCGCTAGGGAGTCCTGAAAGGAAAGTAAATGGGTAAGCGACAGGACAGATGACAGAACTCCTTAACACCTGCATCGCCGTGCCTTATGTTTTGAGGGGAAAAAAAATCTCATTTTTGCAGATACAAGTAAACTGCTTATCAATCAGATATTTGCTGATGGGTTACCTAGGAGGGTGGCCCCAGGTGTCGGAACGCCTTCTGAGCTCACTGTCAGCCGACCGCAGATAGCGGGGTTGTGGGGTCCACAAGCCACTCTCCTGCTCACGACGCTAACGCCCCCCACCCGGTGGCTGACACTGGCGCACGAGGGCTGACTGCCGTGCAGGAATGTCATTTCCTGCACCTGCCATGTGTGTTTGCACGCACGGGCTCCATAGAACGTGCAAAACGGAAGCCTAAGAACAGAGTATGATGGGTTTTCAGGAAGCATTTGTTCTGAAAAGACGACCTCACAAATCCGCATGGGACAAAACAGTCTGGAAACAGACTTCATGTGTCGTCTGGAAGTGGCATTTCATGAGCAGAGAACGGTCCACCCGGTAATGGGCTGTCCCGCAGGAAAATGGGCACCTTTCTTGTCCTACCTCACACCACACACACACTGTGGATGCAAGACCTAAATGTGAAAAGCAAACGGAAATTTTTGGAAGGAATTATGGGACTCTTGGGACCGGGGAGGGCTTAGCTCCTCCTGCTTGGGAGATAGGGAGGCCTTGGCCCCACCTAGCTCACCCAGAGGGGAACACTGGGGGCATCTGGGGACCACTCTCGGGCACGCTGAGCAGGAAATCAGACCAGCTTAGGTGTGGTTTAGATGTGAAACAGGCTGGGGTGTTTGCCCTCGTCCCAGGGCAATGGGGGTTCATGAGGAGCCTTGAGCAGAAAAGAGACCCAATCCACTGCACACTGTAGGAAGTGGGGGGTCCGACCACCAGATGAATGAGAAAACCCTGCCGGGGTGGGGCTGGGGTTCGGGGCTGCGGGGCTCAGCCTCACGAGGGGCAAGGAGAAGGGCAGGAGACTTGGAGGGCAGCCCCGAGCGAATAGACGTTATGGCGAGAGAGAAGCGCGGAGAAGAGGCTGCTCAGCCAACAGAAAACTCGCGGGTCTAAGTAAGGAACCAGCCGGCAAACCGTCTCTCTTGAGACGATCGCGTGTCCTCCCCGAATTAATAGGTTAAAGTCTCAGCTCCCACAGCCCCAGGATGCGGCCTTGCTTGGAAACGGGGCTGGGGGGATGTAACCAGAGAAGACGAGGCCGTAGCAGAATCGGGAGGAGACATAGACGGTTGTAATTTAAAAACGAGAGTCCGCGCGGCATGGACCCTGCCTCCCAGGTCAGGGCACGTCACCGGGGGTCGCCCTCACAGTGTCACTCCTTCCTCTCTTCCCATTTGCTCTCACCTCCCAGCCCCAGAGTGTCTCGTGCAGACGCAGCGGGACGGCTGGCGACCATGGCAGCAAACGATCAGCGCCGTTGCCCGTGGCCTCCGCCGGCCGCCCTGGACACCTGCAGGGCCCGTCCGTGGGCGGCTCGTCGGCTTCGTCTCTGGCCGCTTCCGCTTTTAAGCCGCACTCACAGGCCGTCCGGGCCGGGCTTGGAACGTGCGGGAGGCTCCCGGTGTCTCTAGCTTCCGGCCCACTCCTGCCCCCGGCCCACTCCTGCCCCCGGCCCACTCCTGCCCCCGGCCCACTCCTGCCCCCGCCCCACTCCTGCTCCCGCCCCACTCCTGCCCCGGCCCGGCTCAACATCTCTGGCTGAACAGCCAGCTGGGTCCTTCTACCCTGGGTGGGAGCAGCCGGGGAGCCCGGGACTGAGCGAGAGCACGTGTGACCGTGAGAGCCCGAGTCGGCCCCATGGGCTCCACAGGCGAGCAGGGGACGGTCGTCACAGCCGTGGGAGGAGCAGGACCTCGGGAGAGCCTGTCCGCAGGGGTCGATCCCACAGCTCCAACCTCTCCCACTCGCCGTCCCATCCAGATGCTTCTGCTCATGTGGGGGACACGAGCGTGCTCACCTCAGCAGAGACAGGGGACGTCCGGAGCAGGTCCCCGCAGTGCCTGGTATGGTCCTGCAGCTGCGCAGACCCACACGGAGGGTCCCCGGCGGGGGTGGGAAGCCCCAGAGGCAAGACGGAGCCCCTTGCTGCCCCTCCCACCCCAGTCACGAGCAGGCCCAGCCTGGCCTTTTCTGCTCATTCCCGTTCTCCCCGCTGTCCCATGGCCCAGCCTGGACAGCGGCTGCGGCCACCATCCTCACCCGTGTGGCCCGTGACTCGGGGGTGGATGGGGCTCGAGACACTCACGCACTTGCCAGCGTTGTGCGGGTGGTTGAGGCTGGGGTCACCTGCCCTGTCTGGTGACTGGCCTGCCCCTCACCACCTGACCCCTCACTCCCTCTGCAAACCTGAAGAAGAAACCGTCTCTCCATCTCCACGACCCTGCAGACACTTTTGTAAATGACATTTTAATGTCACGGACTGGCCTGAAATTGTGTGATTGCCAAGTGTTGGCATCTGCGTCGGAGAGCATTAGAAGGGTTCTTCGTCTTTTAAAACAAGCACTCCTTGTCCAGGGGTAATTTAAAGAGTGTAACTGGTGTCCATCAGAAGTGTGTAACTCGGTGAATTGAACGTGGACGCTCGTGGAACCTCCACCCCCACATCCAGACTGCGTCCGTCCCTCGCGGAAGGCTCCACCTGCACCACACCCAGCCCCCCAGTTCCAGACAAGCACAGGGAGGCTGCCCGTCCCGACAGATGATGATTTCCTGTCCCAGGACAGCACAAGAGCCCGACTGTATGCACCGTTTCCGTTTGGTCTCCTCTGCTCTGCGTGTTCTGGAGACCCATGTGTGCGTGCGTGTGTGCGTGTGTGTGTGTGCGTGTGAGAGAGAGAGAGAGAGGGATTTTTACTGCACGCACAATTCCCTGCACGGGGGCTGCCGTTGGTCTACCATTCGCCTGCTGGCGAGCACTGGGAGGTCCCCCTGCTGGGACGCGAGGACGAAAGCCTCCACGCACACTCCTGCACAACTGCGGGGTGAGGAATCTTCTCCCGTCTCTCGGGCAGACGCAGGGGGCAGAACTTCGGGACCGTGCAGCGGGTATGTACTAAACTTTATAAAAAACCATCGGGCACCTGGGGGACTCAGTCGGTGAAGCGTCTGCCTTCGGCTCACATCATGACCCCAGGGTCCCAGGACCGAGTCCTGCGTCGGGCTCCCTACTCGGCGGGGAGCCTGCTTCTTCCTCTCCCTCTGCTGCTCCCCCTGCTTGTGCTCCCTCTCTGTCAAATAAATACATAAAATCTTTAATAAAAAAACCTGCCAAATAGTTTTCCACAGCAATTGGGTCACAAGAGAGTGTGACGGTCTGTACAGAACCCGCCAGGGGACCTCACAGACCAGCCTCTGTCTCAGTTCTCTCTGGGGAACGGAGGTGGTGCCAGCTCGCTGACCCCAGGGGCAGGAGCGTGTCTGGCCCCCAGCCTGGTCCAGAGTGCGGAGAGCCCTCAGGGACCCTCCCACCCTCCTGCGCTTCCTCTGGGTGCCCGATAGGCAGCCCAAGGGCCCCTCCACCTTCCTTCCCTCGCCTCCACTCCTCGCTGGAAATAGAACCTACAGATATTAACAGGCTCTTCGACCAGGGGTACTCCTGCCAGTGTCAAAACTGGGGAAGTTAAACTCTGAAAACTGGATTTAAACATGAGTATTTAAAAAAAAAAATTTAATGGGGAGAAAATAGGTATCAAAGTACCTAGTTTTTTTTTTTTTTATATCTGGGAGCATTGTATCTGAGATTTTCAGCAAGCTTCTAATGGGCCGTTGGAAGTCTTTCTCATGGGTTTCCCCCTGCGTCACACAGTGGTTTGCTAGTTCTGTCTTCTAGAGTCAGCTTCCTAAAAACCAGTCTCTCCCACTCCGGGATGTTCAGCTCTATTGCTTGGAGCGTAAGAATATAAAATTATAAAGAACAGTAATAAAACCAGTCGCATGTGATACACGTCATGTTAACACCGTAAGCTTTTGGCTTCACATTTAAAAAGTAGAAAATAAGCTTCCCCACTTTGTGACAAAATGATAAAATTCCATCTTGGGGAGGGTACAGGTTTCGAGCTCAACTAACATTAAGGAATTGAGGGAGAGAAAATAAATGGACCAGAATCTCCGTGGCGGGGACCTCGGGAGGGCTCCTTCTCTGGGGAACTGCCCTGTGCAGACCCTGCCGCTTGGGTCACAGTGATCTGTCCCTGAGTCCCCAGGAGGTCCCTTCAGCCCTGGGCTCCCTCCAACCTGTGCGTGGACCCGTCCTGTGGGAGGAACTGTCCCGGACCGTGTACAGTGGCCCTGGGGCAGATCGCATCAGGGCCAGTCATCCCCAGGAGGACAGCCTATACATACCCCCCATGTCTCCATGCCCCGCTCCCAGAAGGAGTGACCCCCCAAGTTCTCAGGTTCTACCCCAGGAGGAGTTCCCCAGCCCCATACACCACGCACGGGGCTTCGAGCCCCTGTCCTAGCCTTCCCACGGCCACCATCCCGGGCCACGGCTGCACCTCCTGGCGGGAAGGGCCTATGGCAGGGCCAGGCACTGGAATGTCTCCAAGTGGGAACCCTGGCCTGGCCGCAGAGCCCTCCTGATCCCGTCGCCATGCACGTGCCATCCCCTGGGCCTCAGTTTCCCCTGCTGTGAGCTGGGGTTCCGCTGAGAATGCAGTTAGAGAAGGTGACCGTGGCAACTTCTCTGCAGGGCTCATGCCGTGTTGCCCTTCTGTGTCCGTGCCCCACCCCGTGCCATTGGCTTCCTAGAAAACATGGTGAGGAATGGAATCTTTGGCCTGATTTGAGCCTAGCGGGGAAAGGAAAGAGAAGAAACAATAGATCGTCAGAAAGGAAGGTCTGACTTCACCCAGCCGCGACTGAGCTCCTCCAGGACAGTGCAGTGGCAGGACACGGTGTCCCCTGCACAGTTTCATCCAAGTGGCTCTGCACCAGGCACCTCATAAAATGTCCAACACGAAAACGATGCCAGGAAATTTGTCACCGAGAGAGAGAGAGAGAGAGAGAGATTGAGAGAGAGAGAGGGAGAGGGATGCCACTGCTTGACTGGGTCAGAGGAACCTGTCTCCTTGATCCATGCCTGACTCCAGGGTCATCCCTCCTTGGGATCTCGGTGTTTGTGCAAGGGAACGTGCAGCTCCCGGGACCCCCATCTCCTTGGACTTGGACCCGTAGTCACGGTGGGTCACCCTTCCACTGATTTCCCGATCTTTCCCGCAGTAGAGGTGGAGAGGAGCTTCCCTTCCTCTCAAGTGTCCCCGGGACACAGGCTGCATCAAAAGGGAAGCAAGAGGACAGCAGTGCCACCACTGCTGTGTCCAGTGACAGGGTCTTGGGGTGCCTGGGTGGCTCCGTCGTTAAGCCTCTGCCTTCAGCTCTGGTCATGATTCCAGGGTCCTAGGATCGAGTCCCGCATCGGAGGCTGCTTCTCCCTCTCCTCCCCGCTCGTGTTCTCACTCTCTCTCTCTCAAAATAAATAAATAAAATCCAGTGACAGGATCTTGCAATCACTTAAAAAAAAAAAAAAGTTCACCGGGGCCAACAGTTACAAACTTCTTTGGACGTGAGGGAGAAAGAAAACCCCCGAGCTCCCTGGGCGTATGGTTGTTTCGAAACTTCATTCCTTCTTCGCTGGGGACACGGTGGAACCGGAGGGGGAAGCCACCTGTTGCTGGCAGCTCACACGCAGGGCACGTGGCTCTCCGTGCGCAGTGGGACGGATCTCACGGGGCGAGAAACGAAGGGAGGCACTTCTCCACCATCCCTACACACAAGACAGGGCTGTCGTCTGTTTCCCAGATTATGGTCAGAGAGCAGGGCCGGTGACGTCTCTACTTCTGGGATTTTATTCCGGTTGACTTTGTTGTCTAGGACATGATCGATGATGTGGAAATGTCCCTGAGAAACGTGCCCACAGGGAACGGAATTCTCAGTCCCCTGGCTGAGGCCGGGGATCGCGCTACTCATACGCTCCCGCGTTCGCTCACGTGTTTCCAACTCGCTCCCTCGGATTCTAGAAGATGCCGTGACACCCCGCTAAGGGAGCTGTTGCTGGTGTATTTACCTGCCCTGCCTGCTGTGTGAACAGCTGTGGCTTCTCTGACTTCTCAGGGAGCCCCGCATCATCTCGGAGTTCTTCTGACTTTAGGTCCCGCCATGTTTAACACCCACAGTGACCTCTTCTGTTTTTCTGTGTTTTTAACCCATCTTTTTGACCAGAGGCAACTCGCTTCACCTTCCTCGGGGGAGGGCTGGGTGTGCCGAGGATGGACCCTTCTGGCCGTGTCTGGGCGGGGGGACCCTAGTCCTTCAGCGACACGAGTCACTGCGGGTCAACTTCTGAAGGAAGCCCGGCCCACGCCGTGAGCCCTTCATCCTGCACAATACTGGCGTCTACTTCTGCATCAGGACGGGGCTAGTACGGACATTCTTCTGTGGCCTGGAGAGGTCATCTTGACTATCCCAATACTTTCATTTCATGGCATTTATCCTGGGCTGATTTTCAAAACTGCTCATGCACCAGAATTCAGGAAGACTTGACCAAGATCTGTGGCCACGGAGCCTTGTGTGATGGCGGCTTCCTCCCCTGGTCAAGGACAGAGGGAGGAGTTCCCGGTGAAATGTGCCACTTTGCTCCCCCGCGTCCATGTGTGAGCACAGATACTTCGAGGAGACAACTGATGGGTTAGAAGGAAGCACGAGGGCATCAGGACAGACAGGTCTGTGGTGTCAAAAAAAGAACACGGGGGAAGGGGGAGGGGCGTGTGGGGGAGGCACGGGCAGCCCCGTCTCTGGTGTTCTCTGTGCCAGGCATGGCATAGGTCATGGTTTCGGGCACAAGGATGTTCACGGTAACGCTACAATTGCATTCACAATAACTTAGTACTAAAAGAAGAGAAAAAATCTAGAAGCAGAGAATTTCACTTATCAGAGGAAGCAAAGCAGTCAATGAGCAAAGAACTCCTTAGGGTGTGTGTGAGGGAGGGAGAGAGAGCGATTGAGCTCTGGGAGGGTTGTGGGGACGGTGTGGGGGGGGGTGCACAGCAGCTACCTTGAGTTTGAGAACCCGGGAGAGGGGTTTTAGGAAGATTCTTGATATTTTCCTGAACCTGCGCGGTCCTTTCTCTCAATTTGCTCGCTGTTTGCTGCAACAGGGCCTTACGTGACTCCTGAGCAAAGGGGCGGTGTGACATCCATTCCAGGTCCTAGCTGCCGTCTGTCCTGACACGCGATTGAGAAGAGGTCGTCAAATCCATTATGGAGGGTCACGGTGGGCGTCTCAGGGGAAACAGCCTCACCTTCGCTCTGCTCTCTGCAGAGCGCCCCTGTGGCTCCAGAAGTAAGAGGCTGCCCAGCAGAGCCCAGGAAGTGCCACAACCCTGGGGTGGCAGCCGGGAGAGGGAGAAAACCCCCGCCCCGGGGACCTCACCTCTCGTAACCCACCCCTGCAGGAGGGAGCCGGCCTGGGCTTGGAGAGGCGCCTCCACTGACTGGTATTTCTGTGTATGCCCCCCCCGCCAAATGGGCGAACCGAAGAGATGCTGGTGCCCCCCCCTTTGACCCTGGGGGCAAACTACAATTATTTGTAGACAGAAATAGACTAGCTCCGTGGACTAATTAGCTTGTTTTCTAGTGGCCTCTAGTGGCCTTCGTCAGAATTGCAGCCTGGTCCGCGGCTTGGAGACCCCAGGATGGTCGCGAGAGGCGGACGCACGCCCAGCTCCGCTGCCCTCCGAGGGGCTCCCGACTCCCCCGAAGGACCCCGCGCCCCTGCACAGCTAACCTTGTGGGGTAAGACTGCCTTCTTCCAGCAAATGCCTCAGTTTTCTGTGTCCTGTGTCCTGTGCGAGCAGGTGGGCTGCCTCAAGCCTGACTGGTTGTTTCCAGCGAACGGGAGGGAAACTGTCTGCTTACAGGGAACGGGACTCTAAAGACGAACCTTTTGCGAGGTTCCTGGTCACGGTTATTTTGGAGAAGCATACCTGGGGAGAGAAGACCAGACATGGGGCAGCCCCGAGCCTGAGGTTCTGCACGACCTGAGGTCCTACAAGGTCAGGATCGTCCGTTCTGGGCTTGGGTGGCTCGCCCAGGACTGTGGACACTGGCACCCCCAGCCCCCCCACCTGCCTGGGAGCAGAGCGGACAGGGGTCCCGCTGCCCGCGCACCTGATGCAAATTCCCAGCGAGCTCGCCCCAAGGCCCGCCCTCAGCCCTCGCCGTCCCCTCGCCGTCCCCTCGCCGTCCCCTGCCATCTTGAGGAACTCCGGCTGCCGGACGCCCTCCCCCCCGCAGAGCCAGCTGGAAGTCGTGTTTCACTTTATTGGATACACCAGGTGTGGGGGTTACAAGTGGGGCATACGGGTGTGCGGCCTGTGAGCCTTCTCTCCCGCCTGAAATGAACGGACCTCGCCTGCATTGGGGACAAACACAGGCAGACAAAATACAGTCGGGAGGCGTCCCAGAGTGGGTCACGTCAGCACCTAAATCACTGAGCTCACAGTGCTTCAGTGAAAACGGCGGCCGCAGCCATATAAATTACACTTCAGGCCTGTACAC
Organism: Enhydra lutris kenyoni; assembly: GCF_002288905.1. Lineage (NCBI taxonomy): Eukaryota > Metazoa > Chordata > Mammalia > Carnivora > Mustelidae > Enhydra > Enhydra lutris. Next base: position 417,820 of record NW_019154117.1, on the reverse strand, counting down.
ACGTCTACGAAACAGAATCCCCTGCTGTGCTCCGTACGGCGGTGCCCCTAACACTGCAAACCCCAGCACACCTCCCCCGACTCCAGACAAGGGGCCGGATACACATGCAGGGTGACCACAACCATTTCCCCAAAGTACAAAACCGCACCGGCTTTTTTCTTTTTAAGGCACATTTTCACGGAGGCACAGAGAGCCCCCGCCTCGGAAGCCCCGTGCTCTTGGGACCCTGGCAGGGGGCAGCCACCCAGTCCCGCCAGTCCTGGGCGGCGACGGTGGTGGGAGACAGTCGCCGGTGGGGGCGGCGGTAGGAACAGGCCAGCCGCCCGGAAGCCCAAAGGGGCACCACCTCCAGTGCACATGCACAGGGGAGGGAAGACGGCGGCTACTTTCCCGCACGGCGCAGGCCGGCCTCCCTGCCCGTCTCCCTCAGGGATTGCGGGCCGCGTAGGTGTCACCATGTGTCCCGCCAGACCACTACCCCCGCCCGGTCAGGCGTCCCCAGCTCAAAGACCCTCTGGCCTCTGGGTGCGGGAGCGGCCGCTCTGTGCACAAGAGGACGGCGGGGGAGCAGAGGTTGCGCCGTGCGACGGCAAACCGGCGCCCCCCACCCCGCGCCTGGGGCTCAAGCCTCCCCCGGGGTGCCCGGTGGCCCCGTGCCCCTCAGGCTGCCCGGGGGAACCTCGGCCTCGTCCACCTGCAGAGTGTCATTGTCCCCCAGCAGCTCGGTCTCGGGGACGGAGCCGTCCTCCTCCTCCTCCGCTTCCTGCCCAGGGGTCTGGGCCGCATCTCCGGGGACGTTCGGCGTGTCCTCCGCGGCCTCCGTGAGCAGGGCCGCCCTGTCCGCCATGGACGTGTTGGAGGGCGCCGTGGTCACGTAGCCCGTGCTGGTGGAGCCACTGCCGCTGTGGTGGGAGCCAGGCTTCAGGGCCACCGGGGCGGGCACATGCGGCGGTGCCATCGGCACGGGGATCTGGACCGGGTAGAAGTTGGGCAGGTAGGCCCCGTAGGCCGGCACGGGCTGGTACCCGTTGACGGGGATGTAGAGCTGGGGAGGGGGCACCATGGGCCTGATCTGGCCTTTCATGGGCATGAACGGCGGCTGCGGGAAGGCCTGGGCCTTCTGCTTGGGACCCCCGTAGCGGGCGTTGCTGACGTTGCTGACGGGGCTGGTGCTCAGGGAGCTGGTCTGCGTGGCGTTGCTGGCCCCCGAGGTCTGTGCCGAGCTGTTGTAGGCGGACAGGCTGCCCCAGGCACGGAGCCTGCTGTGGATGTCCTTGAAGCGGGGCCGCCGGCCGGGGGCCTCGTGCCAGCACTCGACCATCAGGGCGTACACCCAGGCCGGGCAGTCGTCGGGGCAAGGCAGCACCTGCCGGCCGCGCACCATGTCCACCACGTCCTGGTTGGAGTGGCCGCAGTAGGGCTGCAGGCCGTAGCTGAAGACCTCCCACAGCAGCACGCCGTAGGACCAGATGTCCGAGTCCACGGAGAACTTGCCGTGCGTGAGGGCCTCGGGGGACATCCAGCGCACGGGCAGCAGCGCGCCGCCCGCCAGCTGGCAGTAGTCGGCCGAGTACACCTCGCGGAACAGCCCCAGGTCCGAGACCTTCACGCTCAACTTGTCGTACACGAGGACGTTACGGGTGGCCAGGTCCTTGTGCACCACGTGATGGCTGGACAGGTACTCCATGCCCGAGGCGATCTGCGCCACGACGTGCACGAAGTCGGGGGGCTCCAGGGCGGATCTCACCGTGCGGTCGTCGTCCGTGCTGCCCACGTCCGAGTGCGGCGAGCGCATGACCAGGAACTCGTGCAGGTCCCCGTGCGAGCAGTAGCTGAACACCATGCTGAGGGGCTGGTCCTTGGTCACCACCCCCAGCAGGCAGACGATGTTGGCGTGCTGTAGCCGGGCCCGCAGCATGGCCTCGTGCCGGAACTCCTCCCGCAGCGGGCCCTCCGCCTTGTCCTTCAGCGTCTTGATGGCCACGGCCTGGCTCTGCTCCCCCGGGGCCGGGCCGAACAAGTGGCCCTTGTAGACCTTCCCAAACCGGTCCTCCCCGAGCTCCTCCATGAACCTCACCGACGACAAGCTGATCTCCTTGAGCTTGGCCTGCCAACAAGAAAAGCCCCGTGAACCACTTCTGTTCCCACAACAGGAAGGACAAGCCGGGCAGCTGGGGCGGGGGGAGCCCAGCAGAGGACCCCAGTCCTGCCCGCCCCAGGCCCCACCTGACCCACACCCACTCTCTGCTCTTCAACACGCTCGGCACCGTCAGGCTGCCGGAAACACGTCCACGGGTCCCAGCCAGGATGCAAAGTCTGCTCTCCCCCAAACTCCAGAGACACCACTGCAGGGCGTGTGCACACCTGCTCACACCACACTCACACGCGCACACGCACGCGCACGCACACAGCCAAGCTGGGCGCCACCGTCCCAGAGGCACCAAGGGACTCTCCCAGCTGCGTCCCCCATCTAGCGCCGCTCCCATGGCTCCCTGATGCGTGGTGGCCACCGAGGCCCAGGCCCCACTGCTCGTCACAGCGACACCCGGACTGTCTCCCTGGAACCCTGCCGTGCGCTTCCCACGATTTCTGTCACTCTTGGAGTCCAGGCCAGCTGTTTTCCAGCCGTCCCTCCGTGGGCCCCTCTCCCTGCTCCTTCTTGGTTAGATAAGTTATGACAGAAGCCCCACGAGCAGGGTCGGGGGGGCTGACCTGCATCTCCTCACCCCCCACCCCTCCAGCCCCAGCAAACACACAGTGACTTCTGGCTTCCGAGCCCAGTGCACGCTCCCCCGACCGCTTTGACGATCCCCTTCAGAGCCCGGACGGGAGTGATGTACCCCCAAAGCGTACAAGTAACGTGGAGGCCCAGGCAGGCCGGGACAGATTCTCCCCTGTGCTGTATCTCGGGGTGGTATCGCTGTCCTAAGAGCTCTCAGGGCAGGGGAACGGGGGTGTTCTACCTCCACTCTAAATGTGCAGTTCCACCCTTCCCCGAAAATCAAAGCAAAACAAAACCAACCCAACTCCAAACGGATGAGAAAACAGGCCCCCGTCCCTTGTCAGAGCCAGCCGGGCCCCCATGTGGTGGACCAGTCAGAGCCCTTTCCCTTTGGTTCTCCTGTGGGGAGAGTGGCAGCCCTGCAGACAGATGCAGGACGGCACCTTCTGGCTAATGCACCCGTCTGAGCGGAGGGAGAAGCCTAGACTCCGGGATGGCAGGATTCCAACACGCCTACCACTTCCTTCCTAAGGACACAAATGTCCCGACATGTCTTAGAGGAGATGCGGGAAATACAGGGCAGTTCAGCATGGTGGTGGGTCGTGTATCGAGTAAGCCAAGAACCCGAGCGTCGGGGGCAAGCCATCTCCAGGCAGAGGCAGCGCCAGGAGGCGGAGGAGACCTGCTTGTGCTGGGTGATGAGAGGCATCTCCACATCCTGGCTGGGCGAGGCCATCAGCTGCCGCCGCTGTGGTGTAGACGCGGAAGCCTTCTGCTTATTCCGGCACACGCAGACCAGGAAGAAGAGGCACGCGATGACCAAAGGAATGGCGATGCTCGGGACCAGGATGTACAGAATCCCCATCCTGCTGCCGTCCTGGGGACCTGCGAACAGCCAGGGTCACGGGTTCTTAGAAACCATCCCCCGCCCAACTCCGAGTTCCCGCCAGCCCACTCCCGCCCCAGCTGCCAGATTCAAGCACAAGGGGACGGTGCCATGAGTCGCTCGGAGGGGAAGGGGCACGCCAAGCCCAAGAATGGGTAACGTACCCCTGCACGCTCGGGAGACGCTATCCAAAGCTGCCCCCAAGGCCTGAAGCCGGAGTACGCGGCTCAGAAAACCCGTGAATGCCAGGGCTCTTGCAGTAGTTACAAGCAAAGTCCTGGGATGAGAAGTGACCCCGCCTGTGGCTTTTTAGGGTTTTCCACATTTTGTGTGTAATGAACACATATCATTGAAGACACTAATCCAAAGTGCATTTGATGTCAAAGAGCACCGGACGCCAGTGAGCCTGACCCAAGGCAGGACGCCACAGGGCCCCAAGCGTGCTGGGAAACGTGGCGGTCAAAGGTCCAGCGAGGCTTCCGGTTAGCTCCAAGGTTTTCAGAGCGAGACGCAAGGCTCTGTCTCCCTCTATGGGATTCCAGACAGGCACGGGGGCGCGCAGGGCTGCAGCGCTGTCCCAAACCCAGAGTCTGTCTGTCCGTCCCATCAGCCCCACGCCACGCCCCATCCTGCACCCGCTGCAGAGAGAACCAAATAAAACCCCAGAACTCCCCCAGCCCCACCCTCGAGGCAGATGTTCCAGAAGCCCCAGGGGCAGTGGAGGCTCCGGGTCATCTCTCTGGGGAGATTCCATGACCCGCCACCTCCGTCCCAGGTCAGAGATGGGAGCGCCGTCCAAGCATCTGTGAGACCATTTACTTTATCGTTATCTTTTCAAAATCACCAGCAGACACACTTGTTAACTACGGTACCACAGGACAGGCTGCGTCCTCGCAGCCCACGGGCCGAAGACTGTACCCACGTTAACAGGGGCGTTTGCCCGATTTCCTACATCCCGTTTAAGGTGAGCAGGAGCACATGGCATTCGGCTGTTCCGACACGCAGAAGCAGCAGTGTCACAGAGTTCTTTAAGATAGAATTTTAAATCGAGTTCTTTTTAAAGGCAGTCATATCCTCCCTATTCCCCGGCCGCTGGTTTTGTGGCAGAACACCGCATCTGAGACACGGTTCCACAAGGACCAGACGCTCCAGGCATCGGGCGGGGGCCGCACACCATTCCCCGTACGGGGGTTCCTCGGGCATCACCCGAACCCCACTGGGAAGCAATTAGCCTGTGTCTCCCTTAGCTGCTAAAAGCCATCCTACAGTAGGTGTGCTTTGCATTTCTACCCTCAGAATGCAAAGTTTTTTGCAATATCCAATGTACCTAGATCAGCCAGATTGAACAGCATACATATTTTTACTGTTTTGATTAATTTTAATTACAAAGGTAATAGCGGCTCATTGTGAAAATGTGTTCTGTTTTAACATTTCTTCAGGCCACAGGAAATCTCTGCGAAAAGTTTGGCGTGTATCACTCCAAAACTTCATGCATAACATGGAGGTGCCCGTGTGTGCTCACCCACACGGACACACGCACGCGCACGCGCACGTCTTTCCTTCACAAAGAAAGACAGAGAAGGGGGTCAGGGGAGGAAAAGCAAGCGGGAGAAACCAGCTATCGTCCCACAGCTTCGTTCTTTCTTTCTTTCCCCAGGAGGTCATCATGGACATCCTTCCTTGCAGGAAATTTTTTTTAGAAACCGTAGCAAACCACGAAACAGCTTCATGATACTGTCAACATTCTCATTCTTAAAAGTTAGTCCTGCAGCGGACGCACGTTCTCGAAGATCCGTGGCACGATCTGTGCTGAGTTAAGAGGAGTGGCAAATTTGGAACGGGCCCATTCTACTCCCAGGAGGGAAGCGATGCCAGTTTCCACAGCCAGCATCTGTAGGGGGAGGTGCGCCGGACCGGGGGCCGCCAGGAGGAGGCTGGTGAGGGGACGGCGAGCCCGGCTTTGCTTCACCCTTCCTCTCTCCTCATCCGTCACTTCTCGGTAATGTCCCAGCAACCCACTGCCTCCAGGAACCAGAACGTAAGACTCAGAAGGCGGCCAACCTTCTCCCGGGGACCCAGGCTGGTGGGAGCCAGCGAAACGTAAATGGCCTCGAGACAGAAATAGGGAGGCCTGTGAAGTGTGCGACCCTCAACGGCTCTCTTGTCCCATTCATACTTTAACGAGGACGTGGCAGGGAGACAGGTCATGAGACCGAAGTTCCGCTGTTCCTCGCTCCGCCTGCTCCACCTGTGTGAGCCGGGGCAGCATAGGTGCCGTGTCCCCGGGGCCAGGCGCCAGGCCGAGGGCTGTGGCCGCAGCAGGAAGCCCGTCCACCAATGCCGGGGAACAGCACGTGACGACATTGATGGAGAAACCAGGCACCAAACTGACCGTCCCAGGGCCACCCGCAAGGAGAAGGCTGGTGAGGGGCCCCCAGACCTAATCAGCCATCTCCCCCGCATGGTGGAATCTGGGCTGAGGGACACACGACTCCAGAACTTTCTCTAATTTAAAATGTCCCATAACGACCAGGTACTACTTCCAGAACCGGCAATGGCTGTATTTAAAGCCGGTCATCAGGGCGGCGCATGGGGGAGGCGCCCTGGGACCCCAAGCCATCCCCAGGTTCCCTCAACAGTTAACGCTTTAAAAAAAAAAGAGAGAGAGAGAATACATACTACAGGAGGGAACGTCACACAGTTCCATGCGTACGTTTTTATTCTGCGTGAAGCACCAGGGGCCCTCCATCTGCCCTCCGGGGTTGCGGCAGTAGGCGTGCCCCCCTCCGAGCTCGGGGAAGTCCGCGCTGCTCAGCTGGTGGCTGTGAGGCAGCTGTAGGGCCCAGGGCTGGCACTGGTGGCCCGACTTGGTGGTGCTGGCCGTGCCTCTGTAATCCGTGCCCGAGCCATTGTAGCACTGATGGTCTGTGGGAGAGAGACGCGTGAGGACGCCCGGCTGGCGAGCGGCCGCTGCCTCCCCAGCCCTTCCAGAAAGGACAACCGCCACCACTTTGCCTGCACATACCCGAACTGGAACTTCCAGAAGACCAAACGGTCCGACTTCCAAAAACAGCAGCGTTAAAGCCGCAGGCCCACCAGGTAAGTCGGGGGATGGGGTGGGGGGCGTCCAGGGACATGAGTGGGGAAGGAAGGCCCATCCGAAGTCACCCCATGAGTGTGGAAGCCCCTGGGGGCCCGCCAGGCACCTCCGCTGCAGGAGGACGTCAACCCCAACCTCACGCTCGCTTTGCCGCCCAGGGAGGACACCCAGGCACCCCCGTGTCCAGGGCGGAGACCCAGAGCCCTCTCAGAGCCATTCTGCTGCCTCAGTTCTGTCGCCGTTCTCAGCCCCTCCTGTAGACGGACTCACTAACCAACGCTCCATCTTCTGTGGCTATTACCACGCGCAGAGTGAGGAGCGAGCCGCCTGGATCCGGACGCCCCCGGGAGCCCAGAGATTGGGCTCCGACTGCCCCCCAAGGAGCTCTGAAGGGCTCTGAGAACCCCCAGCCTCACCGAAGAAGTGGCCAGAGTCCAGGGCCTGGGACGAGGGTGGGCTCTTCCCCGCTCCGTCCCCTGCAAGGGGCAGCAACCCTGACCTAATCGGAGAGGAGAGCCTCTCAGGGGTCGCGGGGTGGTCTGGAGGCCGGCCGTGCCTCTGCTCAGGCTGCTAATGGGCACGGACATGACGCCCCCCTCAAACCCCAGAAGCGGAGTCTGAAGCCCAATGACGTAGTGACTCTCGCCAGTGCCAAGACGGCAGGGGCACAGCTGCCGTGCGCCCACCGGAGGAGGACCCCAGAGCCCTCGCGGAAAGCCCCACGGCACGCTGGAGGGGCCCCCGGGCTGGAGCAGCCACGGCCGCGGCCAGGCCGGACGCACGGGACTCACAGCGGCCCAGCCTCTCCGCGGGGATACCGATGCGCATGCAGTTGGCGGCGTCCGGGCTCTCGGGCAGGGGCAGCGCCTCGCACTTGGGCAGCTGCAGCCGCATGAGGATGAGCGGGTTGGAGCGCGCGATGGTGTACTCCTGCCGACACAGGTCGCTCTCCAGCACCTCACACTCGTCCCGGCACAGCTCGCGGGGCTTGGGCGCCCGGGAGCGCGCGTCGCACAGCGGGAACACGAAGTGGCAGAAGGACGGGATGGCGAACTGTGAGCACTGGTCCGACAGGTGCGTGGAGGTGCCGATCATGGTGAAGGCCGCTGCGGGGGCGCGAGACGGGCGTTAGGCTGGGTGGCACCTGCTCCCGGGCCCCTGAACACCACCGGAGCCTCCCCGCCCCCACTGCACCCCTCTCCTGCTCGTGTTCCCCCTTCCCCTCCCAGCAGGGCCCCCAACCCTCTGCCCTGTCCTCTGCACACCCAGAAAGGCTCTCTCCAAGGCAGGCGCCCCGAGAGCAGGAGCTGCCCGGATGTGCTGGGAACACGGAAAGTCTCAGTCCCAGGGCTTCACTTACAAACGCGGAACGGGAGAGAAGGGGAAACCGGGCCCAGGATCTCACCCGGCTGGAGGCTTCTTCCAGCACAGGAAGATTCGCGGGTCAGACCCAAAGCCCCTTCCCAAGGCCCTGCTAGGAACTGGGCTCTGCAAGCCACGGGCGGTAGCTAGAGCAACGGGTGACGTCTGGAAGCAGAGACCGGACAGGGCGCAGGGACAGAGCCCGGCGTCCTGCGGGACTGTGGCCGACCTGGGGGCCTGGGGAGGCTGCGGCAGGGAGGGGGGGAGGGTGCCCCCGAGGAGGACGGCAGCAGGGCAGACGCATGGGAGACCAGAGCTGCGGCCAAGCAGCAGCAGGAGAGGCGGGGCGGGGGGCCCCAGATAGCCGGAGGGCGTTGGGAGGGCCAGAGGGAGGTGCTTTGGGATAAAGGAAGCAGAGAAGCAGGTGTAGCCAGGGTCTGAGCCGTGGTCGGCTGCCTGTCCTCCGAGGCAGGACACGGGACGGAGCAGAGAGGAACAAACGTGGCGTGTGACCCGGAGAGAACACGCAGTGGCACTGCGGGCCGAGCGGGAACACGTGCGGGGGCAGGAGGGCAGGAGGCAGCAGCCCCGTCAGGGCTCAAAGGGAGGCCGCAGCCGGCATGCCTGCTGCCCCGAGGCCCAGCCACTGTGGCCTGCTCCTGAGGATGTGACCCGGCAGCCGAAGAGAGAGGCCCTGCCCCACCCCCTGCGCCACGGGCGAGTAAACAGGCCGGCCGGGCTCATCCCCGGGACACAGGCCAGTGACCCGTGCTGCGGCGCCCCGTGTGGCCAGCAGGCGGCGCTGCGGGGTGCCCACTCTCTGCCGACCGGCCCGGCCCAAGGCAGATGAGCCGGAGGGAGACCAGCTCAGGCGCCGCCCGTTACCCACCACGGACGGTGGGTCCCTCGTCCGCCTGGTCCTGTGCGGTGACCTGTTGAGGCCACACCTTGGGGGACGGATGCCCACACAGAGCGTCTGAGGGAGCTCGGGAGAGGAACACGCGGTCCCTGCTCCTTCCGGTCCCTTCCGGCCAAGACTGACGCTGAGGAAGGGACAGGAGGTCCCCGGGCAGGGTCTCTCGGAGACGGCTCAGGAGCCCGGGGTGAGGCCCGATCAGGCCCGCGATGGAGCTGGGGACCATCAGGAGGGCGGGCGTGGCGTGGCGGGGACCCCGGGCACGGAAGGACGGTCGAAGCCAGACAGATCTGGCGTTGCTCTCGGGGCAGTCACCAGCGGAGCGTGACCCTGTGATGGTCTCTGCTCTGCCCTTGCCCCCTCAGACGCGTCCCATGAGGACTCACTTCTCAACATCCGGCTCTAGGTACCCAGAAGGTCCAGCAGCTCATGTCCCCGCCTCCGTCCACTCCCCACGTCACCTTGAAGGTGTCCTGGGACTCTTTCCCCCGGAAGCTCCCAGAGTCCTGGGAGTGAGTTCTGACAAGCCTGCCCCAGGCAGGACACCGCAGAGCCAACGGCCTTGGAACCACAAGCCCGTCAGCCCAGGTCAACTTCGACCTCCTCTCACGTCCACACACCTAGAAATGCTCGTTCTAGACTTTCGTCTAAACGCTGCTGTGCAGCCCGCCTGCTCGGACAGCAGATGTGCTCAGCGTGTCCAGCCGTTCCTGGAGATGTGACTTGGGAACAGTGTCGTGCCTGGGAGCCGGGTTCGTCAGTGAGTGGGACGCCCGGTCTGAGGTACGCGGCTAGCGCTTCCCAGGTCGGTTAGGACAGAGGATGTCTGAGCGCGTGGCTCCTACTAAGGCCATAATGGACTCTTCCCTTAATGAAAGAGAAGCGACGAGAAAAATCCAAGAGCCCTGCTTCTGTCGAGGGTGATTTCTGTTCCCTGGAACCTGTGTCACACCTCTGAGGCACGGGTACGGCCACACAGAACCCTACGTAAACCACTGAATGTTGTGGCCCAAAAGGTTTGAGCAGTTCTGCTTTAGAGAGCATGAAAAGCTTTTCCAAAAATAGCAAGGTTCTCAAATGGGCTCCTCTTGGACGACCACCGTCCTCCTACTTCTCCGTGGACACCTGGCCCAGTCCTCAAGGGGCTCGGGAACCACGGGCCAGGAGGATCCTTGCATGGCCATCGCCCTAGACCCTCCAGCTGAGGTGAAAGCGAAGGGGGGGTGACCCGGATTTGGAAGGACAAGTCGATGCCGTCTGGAGGCTGGAGAGGAAACGTGTGTGTGTTTGTGGGGAGAGCAGAGAGGGGCTTCGGTTGAATTCATTTTCTTACTTCTCAAAGCATTTCCCCCAAGATGACTTTCACATCACCACGTTAAAGCCAGCACGTGGAGGACGACCGGCCGACCGAAACGGGAAGCCTGCAGAGACAGAGAGCAGGCCACTGCCTGCCAAGGGAGCCGCCCCCTTTCCCACGCGGTGAAGCAGGTCCCCAAACACTGACTGTCCACGGGACCTGAATGCTGGCCGCAGGCGGCCTGGCAGCGTCCCCGGGCTCCGCCACGGACTGCAAACCCCTGTCCCCAACGCCGAAGTCAGACCCGTGAAGCTCTTCACTGAGCTCAGATCTATGGGGGACAGGAGTCGGGGAACGCAGAACAGAGAAGTGCAGTGATTAAGTGCGGTGGGTGCCGGCCTCCCTGAGGTGTGGCCAGGGGACAGGAGGGGACAGCCCGGGAACAGGAGGCCCTGGTGACGCAGTGAGACGGGACGTCTCAGGACTCTGGAGCCATGCGGTGGGCCCGAGTAAGTGTGCTTGCTAGTGGGAACGCACAAACGGGAACATTGGAGGGCAAACCCTGGGGCCAGTCCCCGCTGCTTCTAACAGGGCTGTCCGACTCTGTCGCACGACGTGCGGAACAGGGACTCCGTGTCCGAGATCGGAAATAAACGCACGAGGGGGGCGGAGACGGGCGGCGCGCGCTCACGGTCCGACAACAACGACGCGGGGCTCCTACCTGTGATGCGGTTTTCAATCTCTCCCTGCATCTGGAGGGAGTCCACGTAAATGGTCCGGTTCCCGATGAAGCGTGCGCACGCAATCCCCCGGTATGGCTGGCAGAAGCCGTCCTCGTGGTAGTCGTCTCTGGGGAAGACACGGCTGTGAGCACACTGGCTTGTTTGGTTTTTCTCTTCAAATCCAGCGCTTTTTTTTTTTTTTTAAAGATCTTTAAATTTCATTGGGTTGATTTTTTGTTACACATCAAGTAATACACCCAACTAGATCTTTTTTATCTTTTTTAAATAACGATTATTATGTTTCATTATGCGACGTTAGTCACCATACAGAACACCCTTGTGATCTCATCGTCTCACTCCTTGGTATCAACGCAAATGAGCTGGAAACTTCAGACCACCCGAAAACCTGCCCAAACTTGGAAGCAATCAAGCTGTCCTCCAGCAGGTGATGGGCAAAGATACCGTGGCCCGTCCAGATGGAAGAGCTTTTAGCACCAAACACAAAGGAGCCATGAAAAGACACAGAGAAAGCTCACATGCACGGGACTAAGTGAAACACCGATCCAGAGAGGCCACGTGCTGTAGGAGTCCAGCGGCTGGACCTTCCGGAAAAGGCAGAACTATGGAGATGGGGTAAGTTCAGTGGTGGCCAGGGGCTGGGGGCGGGGGTGGTACACGGGACCACCAGGCAAAGCACAGGGACTTCAGGGCCGGGAACCGACTCTGTATGATACTGTGGCGGCGGGTGCGTGTCTTTCTAGATCTGACGCTGGAGCAGCACCGGTTTGAACCTCGTGAGTCCACTGACGGGCAACGCGTTTACGGTGAACACAACAGAGTACGGTAAATGCACTTTGTGTCCCTTATGATTTTCTTAATAGCATTTTCTTTTCTGTAGCTGACTTTATGGCAAGAATTCAGTCCATAATGCATACGACACACAAAACACACGTTAATTGACTAAGTGATCGGTGAGGTGCTAGGAGTTAAGTTCTGGGGTAGCCAAAAGTTACACACAGATTTCCAGCCACACGGGGGGGTGGCGTCCCCTTCCCCTGTTGTCCAAGAGTCTGCTGCCCAAAGTCCCAGCGGGGACGGCAGCCAGAGTGACAGCTCGCGGGTACAGACTTCAGCTCGTCGTAAGTGCTGGCACTGGCTCGTCCGTTCTAAGCAACGTGCCACACTAAGGGGCAAACCGCAGGTGTGGATGCTGGGAGGGTGTCGGTGAAACTCTCCAGACTTCCTGTTCAATTTTTCTGGAAATCCCAAATGGCTCTAAAATATAATATCTATTAACTTAAAAAAATCCAGCATCGTTAAGGGCGTGGCGCCATGGAGCGTGACAGATGGATCATAAACGTGAAGCGTACGCATGGGTGGGCACACGTCCACGTCTTTGAGCAAACGCACGCAGAACGTTGGCCACGTCTTTGAGCAAACGCACGCAGAACGTTGGCCACGAACATCTCATCCCACCCGTGAGCCACGCAGAAACATCACAGCGCACCCCACGAGCATCGCTGGTATGCAAGCAACACTCGCGAAAGCGATGACAGTCCAGGAACCGCGTTCCTGCATCACATGAGAGAAATGGAGGGAAACAGTGGGGATCCCCGAAAGTCTGGCCTTCAAATAAGTTGTACAAGGAGATGTTCTTATTACACAACAGAGAAGTAGACGGCACGGGCCACACTTCAAGACACAGGGGCTGGGTGGGGAGCCTCACCGAAGCATGGCCCTCCCACCGGGCCCCCCAGTTCGACTCCCTCCCCAGGGCCTTTGCACGGCACGCACAGGGCATGCTGGAGTCTGTGCCACATTCTATTGCGGGAACCTGTTAGTCGTGCCTTCAGCTGATGAGATCAGGCATTCTGAGTACCAGATGCTTTTCAGAGAGCCCTCAGGATGCTCCAAGGAGACGGGGACGGGGCCACGGCCGATATACGAGAGCTGGCAGTGGCTGGAGCCAGGGAGAGGTGCTTGGGGCTCCAGGGGCAGGTTACTGACAAGTGCATTAGGACTGTAATTAAGTCACTTGTTCTCTAGCTAATCTGTAACCAGCCCCTAAGCCTGACAGCGCTCATCAGCCCGCCCTCCAGTGGTCTGGACCGGCCCCCAGGAAAACCTGTGTTGTGTCCAGCTCCACACCCATATTTCAGCTCCTTCACAAATGTAAAATCCGACGCTCGTAAGGGCAGAGACAAAGGATCTGGCAGAACACCCTTTCAGCCGCTCGGCTCTCTCCCTCCTGGGCACCTGCAGGAGCTCTCTTTTTCAAAGAAAGGAACGTGGAGCCATAAATAACCGAAACAAAGAGACTGTGGTGTCCACACGAGCTGGACGCCCTTTCTCGCAAGCTCGCTTAGCCATTATTTCCTTGGGTCAAGGATTCCTTAAATGTAGCTTAACTAGACAAGCACACATGCTAACAATACAGCCCGGCCCCTCCCTTCTCACTCTTTGTGAGCTGGAGTCAACTGCTGATTAAACGAAAACCAGTGCCTACCAAATGCACCAAAAGCACACGTCGGCTCTGCCCCAGTGCGTGTGCTACGCGTCACCGTTTGCGGGCGGCTCAGGGCGCTTGCCCACTGCGCCTGGAAAATCAGAGACAGCCACATTCCGTGTAACGTCACCTGCGCACGAGAGAGGAGCTGTGATGCAGTCAGTCCTTCAGGGTGAAGAAAATAATGTCAAATTAAGCCTGAAATAACTAGAAAATACCAATGATGAGAACAGAAATCAATACAAAAGAAACAGAAAAATCAATAAAGCCAAAAGTTAGTTCTTCAAAAAAAAAAAAAAAAAAACAAAATTGCTTAAAAACTGGAAAAGAGAAACAGAAGAGAGAAGGAGAAAACACACACCAGCAACATCACGAATGCGATGGGGACGTTGCCCAACTCTACGGATGTTCAGAGACAACAGGGAACGTTATGCGCAGATATCTGAACACAGATCCAGTAACTTAGGAAAATAGGGCAAATTCCTTGAAAAACATAACACACTAAAATTAGTGGAAACAGAAAAAAAACTCAGAATAGCCTTAAATGTCTTAAGAAATTTGAAGTTGTAATAAAAAACCTTCCCATGATTAAAACCCCAGCCCCACATAATAGAAACTGGTGAATTCTGTCAAACATTTAAGGAAGAAACAGTAATTTTAGATAAACTCTTCCAGAATATAAAGGAATAAGAGATACCACCCAGATCATCCCAAAATGCAGTGACACAAGTGACTCATAAGCACGTCCAAGGACATCCCAGACAAACGTGCCCGGGACCGAACGGGCACCACGCTTCACAAAACACAAGCGCACAGGCTGGACCCAACAAAACAGAAAGACAATAGAGAAATGGGCAGTGAGCCACCTGGGCGATCACGAACACAAGGTGTTTCAACATTTAAAAACTGGTCACCGAAAACAGAGACAAGGAGGGAAACTGTGTAATCATCTCAGTTGAGAAGGAAAAAAGGTCGACACAAGTCAACACTCATTCATGACCAAACTCTCGACAAACAGAAAACCTCTCCGAGTGTACTCTACTAAAAAGGGCATCTATCAGGCGCCTACAGTGAACACGTTACTTAACGGTGAAATAAGGGACATTTCCCCGTAGACATTTGGGAAGATGACCCTGTCTGCTCTTACATTCTAGGTGACCTTGGGGCTCAGTCAGTACCATCAGGAGACGGCGTGATCAACCCATCAGCGGCCCGGCAGACGGACGGCACACACCGGGAAGGAAGAGGTAAGACCTGATGCCGAAATTTACATAGAAAATCCCAAGGAATATATTTTTAACCTGCTAAAACTACTACAGATCTAGTACGGCCCCAGGAGAAGGTCAATACAATCAACTGTATTTCTACATGTAACAGTTAGCAAACGGAATGTTTAAAAAATATCATTTCCAGGGATGCTCCGGTGATGCTGGTGGTTGAACATCCGACTCCTGTTTCGGCTCGCTGCGATGTCACGGGATCAAGCCCCACGCAGGGCTCCAAGCGTCTGGGAGTCTGCTTGAGATGCCCTCCCTCTCCCACTGCTTCTCCCCACTCTTTGCACTCTCTCTCAAATAAGTAAATAGATCTTTAAAAGAAAGTCATTTACAGTAACGTTAGAAGTACACAAGAGCAGCAAATTCATAGAGACAAAGTAGAATCATGGTTGCTAAGGGTCGGGGTGAAGGGGAAATGGGGAGCCACAGTCTAACAGACACTGGGTTTCAGGCTGGAAGGGTGCAAAGCTCTGGACGGTATGTGGTGATGACTGCACGGCAAGGAGAAGGTACTTAATACCCCTGAGCTTCTCAATTAAAAATGGCTGAAATACTTTGGACAAAACCTAGTAAAAATGTACAAGACCTCTCCACTTAAAACTTCCAAACACTGTAGAGAGAAAGAAAAGAGAAGCTACATCAATAGAAATACGTACCATATTCCTAGGATGGACCATTCAACGGTTTTAAGGAGTCGATTCTCCCAAGCACAGCGTCACCTGTCAAATCCTAGCACGGCTTCCGCAGAAATTACTTTAAATCATGGAAAAAAAAAAACAAGCCAAAAAACAAAAAAACTACATAATGAGAAAATGACGAAGTGAGCAAAATCCACAGCACCGGTAAGGGGCAGACTGACATGCGCCTCCAGACGTCCAACCCTGAGAAGGACACGTCGCTATGACACCTTCAAGTGTAAAACTCACAGGCAGCCCCTCATCGCGACCACTGTAACCATCAGCCAAACTCAACTCCAGAGCCGCCCGCACCACAGCTGCCCACGGCGACCGATGTTCCAGAGCCACGAGAGGCTGAGGACCTGTTCCGGATTAAAGACACTAAAGCGACGTGGAGAGGATCCCGTCCCCGGAGAGGGTCCACACAGCGCTCCTGGGACAAGCGGAGAGACTGGAAAGTGAATGACACGTGTCACGTGACACCCCGAGTCTGAAGCTGTGGTTTGGGGAGGAAACAGGTTGACCTTGGGGACTAACACGGAAGTATAAAGGGAAAAGGGGCACAGGGAACACAGCCAGTTCTCGGGTGGCTCAGGAAAGGGGAAAATTACAAATATGTATGGGAAAATGAGAAATCAAATAGGACACGACCACAGCTGGCAAGCCCGCCTAGAGAGAGGAGAGATTACTCCTAATTGCTCTTCTAGTCACTTTTCTGTACTTTTGGAGTTATTTCAAAACGGAAAGTTAAAAACGTCCCAGTGCGTGCTTTGGTAGAAACTGACAAACGCTGGAATTTACACGTAAACCAGAGCAGCCCGGACAGTCGTGAACGAGGAGGACTGAGGGTGCACTGGAGCCGCCCGATTCCGAGACTTACCACGTTCCGACGTCGGGGACAACGTGCGGCTGGGATACGAGGACATGACGGAGAATCTTAAAATAGACCCTAACCAATGGTCAAGTGATTTTCAGTACAGACACGAGGCGTCTGAGGAGGACCCGGCGATAGTTTCAAAAACGGTGCTGGAAGGACTGGATATTCGGAAGCTTTTTCTTTTGTTTGTTTTAAGATTTTTATTTATTCACTTGAGAGAGAGAGTGCGCACAGATGGAGAAGCAGACCCCCCAATGAGCAGAAAGCCCGATGCGGGGCTCGATCCCAGGACCCTGAGACCATGACCCAAGCCGAAGGCAGAGGCTTAACTGACTGAGCCCCCCAGGCGCCCCAGAACTGGATATTCGTATGGAAAAAATAAACTCAAACCCATGTCTCCCACCGTACACAAAACCTGATTTTGAGAGAGACCACAGACCTAACCATTAAAGCTAAAATTATGGCACTTATGGAAGAAAACACCGGAGAATATCCTTATTCTACTGAGATAAGCAAAGGCAAAGATTTCTCAAACACAATGCATAAGAGAAAACAAAAGATAAACTAACTCACTAAAATTAAATTTTCCTGGGGTGTCTGGGTGGCGGAAAATTTAGGTAGCCAGCTCCTGGTTTCAGTGCGGGTCCGATCTCAGGGTCCTGGGATCGAGCCCCATGTCTGGCTCCGTGCCCGTCGGGGAGTCGACTTCCCCCCTCCCTCTGCCCCTCCTGCTTCTGCTCTCTCCTTCTTTCTCAAATAAATAAATAAATTTAAATTTAAATAAATTTAAATTCTGCTGCTCACCGAAAGACAGCGTCACGAAACTAAAAAGGCAAACCACAGTCACTTTTTCTTTGGCAAAGGAACTGTGTACGGAATATCTAAGAAGTCCTATGACCCCGCAGGAAGACACACACCGCAGGAAAACTGGGCGAAGGCCTGAGACACTTCACCAAAGTGCAGCCTGGAAAGACGTTCCCAGTCTCAGTGAGGAGAAACTATAATCAAACCGCCACAAATCATCACAACACAAGTGCCAGAAGGCTAACGTCGGACGACCCCGCACGTTGGCGTGGACGTGGGGCGGCCGGACTCTCACACCACGGGCGGCAGCAAAAAACGGAGAGACCGCTCCGGGGAGGAGTTGGGCACTTTCCCCGGCGTGTGCACGCACCGACCACCGGACCCGGTAACCCCGCGGCCGGGACGCGGTCCAGAGCCATGAAAACACGCTCACAGAAATCCTCGAACACAAACATTCCCAGCGGCCGTGTCTGTAACCGCCCCAAACTGGAAACCCAAGTGCCCGTCAGCACACGAAGACACACACTGTCGCGCCTTCCTGAAACAGCGGTCCGTAAGCGAGCGGGGAAAGTCCGGGAAGAATCTTTCAGGTATTACACCGCGTGAAGAAGCCGGACGCGAGAGGCTCTGCGAGGACGTAGCACCCATGCGTTTCTGTCCCACGCATTGTGGTACTCACCACACTCCGAGCGGCGCCTGGCCCACAGCTGACCCTCAACACACGTCTGTTGAGTGAGTGAACACTTTCTTCAACCATGGGACACACGCTTCATATTTCTAATTCAAGATAAAATACTCGCAGCATCTGGTTATGCGGATGTCGTGTTGGACGTGACAAAAAGTGTCGACAGGGTCCGCGGGAGCAGACCCGACACCAGCATTCATGACCCAAAGCCCACGTCAGCAGAACCTCTCAGAAACCGTCTCCGGGGCCAGGATCGCACGCGGCGGCCGGAGGCAGAGAAAGGGTGGTTTGGGTTCACAGTTCACCGGAGGGAAGCGTGGTTCTCCTCTGCGGAGCGCAGCGGGCTCGTCCCTCCCGGGCAAACCTTGGAAGGTGGGTATTTCCTTGGGTGACTTGGGCGGTCGGTGTGTAAAAAGCTCCCATCCCTAAATACTAGGGCATGACAGCTCGTGCGTGGACTCAGGCAAAAACAAAAGGACCAAGTGGAGGCATCGGATGTGTCACCACACGTCCTGTGTGGACACCGTCACCCCTGCTAACGCGCAGACACGTCCACGTGCCGCTGTGCGGTGAACGGGAGGCTGTGGGTGTCCCCCACACTCCCCACGAGGATCTCTGCCACCTCCTGCCTGCATCACGTAATCTTAAAACGAACTGAGTTTCTCCTTTTATTCAAGTTCGGCACTACAGGATTTAAGGAGTTACGTTTTCCAAGAAATAGAACCTACCACAACGAGAAGCCAGGGAGGGAGGACACCGGGCTGGCGCCTCCCTCTCTGCAGCTCGGCTCGACCAGGGCAGGCCTTCGTGGTTAGACAGCAAATGCTCAGTGTCAGCCTTTGCCCGGGACGGTTCTCTCCCCACGGTGAGGCGGCCGGGTTTCTCCTGAAGTCATTTTCAATCACTGCCTGTTGGAAGTTTCAGTGTGTTTTTTCTACTTTCCTATAATTAGGATAAAGCTTGAGCTCGTTATGACAGTTCCCCAAAAACGGCAGTGGAAGGAGCTGGAGGGAGCAGATCGCCGCGCTCTGTTTAGACACGCTGGCTGTGGGGCACCTCTGAGTCATCCGCCCAGGGGTGCCCCGATGCCGCGGAGTCCGGGGCCTGGAGACGGGGAGATAGTCAGACCGGGAAACGGGGCTTCCAGGGCTGTGAGCGCACGGGTGGTGAGTGGCCAAAGCCTTGGAGTCACACGCACCTTGTGAAGTAAGAAAAGGGCTCGGGACGCGGCCCCGTTTGTCGATTTCCCGGAAGCCCATCATGAACCTAATTCACAACCGCCCAAAAGAGCAACGCGCGTCCCTGTAAGCAGCATCTGTTGAAGCACCTGGGGGTGCTCACGTTGGGACCGTGGCACTGACCCAACACAGCCATGCAGGTACCAGGGCGGGTTTCGGGGGCCACCCCACCTGCCCCGCCCCGCCGCGGCCCAAGCCACCAGGCTACGCCACTGTGGACGCACGGGTCTGTCATCGTGAAGTCGAGCCCCGTTTTAAAGGGCAGATGAAAACGGAGCCCATACACGAAACACGGGACGCGCAGCCTCCCGTTAATCCCCTCACGTGATCCAAGCTGCCGCCTGAGTAAGCTGCGGTAGCGCCGTCTTTGAACCACGTCTGCGGAGGCACGGCTGCTCTTAAAGCCTCGGTTCCCCACGTACACACCCTCCTCACCCTCCCTTCAAAAGCATGAAAGGAAAAACCGTGTTTTAACAGCAGTAAATCCCTTCACCTCGCTCGACGCCCACGTACTGGCGTCCAACGCTCTGCCCGTGGGCGCAGGTGTGGCCGTGTGAGGGCAGCCGCCACAGAGGTTCCCGCTCACAGCACTGACCCGCAGCACTCGGGGGTCGGCCGAGGCTCTGCTGGTGCTCCAGGGCCGGCTCCCCCCTTGCAGGCACAGGCCCAAGGCTGGTACAACAAGGAGAAGCCCAAGGAGATAGCCCGAGAGGAGTCACAGGTGCGATGAGCTGGGGACACTCCAGGGACAAAAATGGAGAACGTGTGGACGAATCTGTTTTTAGCCAGTGATTTCCCCCCTTTCTGTCTTGGTTTTGGTTAATTTCCAGAGATGCCACAAGGAGGGGAGGTTCGTCTATGGAGACACAATCAGCATCCAGCTCGGGCGCGTCGGATCACAAGGCCACCCGATTACGGAAGGTCGTCCACCAGCACGAAGCGGCAGCAGACGGGTTCGGGAGTTCGACGGAGCAGAACTCACCCTCGTTGAGTGCGTTTCAGGCCGGAGCCGCGAAGCCGCACCACGCTGGGAGCGCTGCTTCGTAACAGAACACTGATATTCTCAAAGGAGAAAAACCAGAGTCACCGTTGTATGTGAGAAAAGTGATGGCAAAAGTCGGACTTCTACTCTGCAGCTCCAAGAAAAACACAAACCGACAGAAATCCAGATGCAGTAAAACATGACGGCCAGGACATGTGAAAGCAATGGTGAGTAATAAGGGGGGTGTATGCGTCAGCTCAGCCTGCGGTAACAAACAGCCCTGACGGTTCGACCTGACTTTGTGCAGTTCTGGAGGCGAGAGGTTCAGCCTCAAAGTGCCGGCCTGTTCAGCTCCGGCACAGACGGCCCCCTTCTTGCTGTGTCCCTCACACCGTGGACAGAAAGCTCTCATGGGTCTTCCTCTTCTTGTAAGGACATGAGTCCTACAGGATCAGGGTCCCACCCTTATGACCCCATTTAACTGTAATTTCGTCCTTAAAGACCGTACCTCTAATACTGTCACATGGCCCTGGGGGTTAAGGCTTCAATGTGTGAAGTGGGGGGTGGGGGTGGGGGGAGACATAATTCAGTCCATAGCAGCAGAGTAAGAGAATCTCTCTACATGTACCAAGACATTGTGCAAAGCTATGCTGTTGGAACAGTGATGACATTCCAGAGAGAGATGCTGCAGGAACACATCGGAGAGCTCAGAGCAGACGCACATGTGCAGGAATCTCACGTGTGACAGAGGTGACGTCACACTTAATGATTACCGATGGCGCCACTCATTAGACAGTGCCAACGACTAGGCCATTGATAGAGAAAACACGGCAGGAGAGCCCCAGCTTGTACCAGCACAGAAGTCAGTCCGGGTGGAGTAAGAGCTACAGAAAAGTTCTATCTAGAATACAGGTTAAAACTCTCGCAAACCAGCAAGAAAAAGACAAATCACCCAATGAAAAATGGGTAAAATACAGTCTATTCTGGTTATTTGCAGTAATTATTTCCTATGAGGGTGTCACAAATGCTGAATAAGCAAATACGGAGCACGGCTCCCAGGGGAGAAGGCAGAGGTGATTTTCTGCGCGTCCGTTGTCATGACATTTTCATTATCCAGTCAATACGGGACCTTGTTCCATGTGTGTTTCTGTTTGAAGACATCTTCTGTAACGTGTGTTGATGATTCATTAACGTCGAGCTGAGGGCCAACAGCACCGTAACTCCCGCCTGAAGGAAGCTTATCTAACACACGTGTTTTTCCGTGGGGCCTGTCACAGCCTTCTGGTGCTTGGGAACTCTCGAGAGCACCTCAGCGCAGAGCTCAGGGCCGCCCTGCACAGCGAATCACCCACAAGCAGCCGCAAATGAGAACAGACTAACACCGTGTTTACCGAAGGGCTGCTGAAGTAAGACCGCAGACCTCGGGTGGGACGTGCGCACAGGCAACACACGTTTCACTGCCCTGCCCACGTCCGTGAGTGACAACGAAACCGCCTGAGTACTGGCTTCGGAGTTAGGACGAGATTTTAGCGAGTAAGAAACTGTGCAGCCAGGGAATCTGCAGATAAAGAGGACAGACTCACCGGCGGCAATTCAGCGGTCACTAAACAAACAAAATATGCTCAACGCCCTCTGTCTCTGCCCCTCCCCCTTCTCGTGCCTTCTCTCTCTACCAAATAAATAATAAGTAAAATCTTTAACTAACTAACTAAATAAATAAATAAAATAAAAAGGAGGTAGGAACAGCCGTATTATTGTCAGGCGAATGAATTCAAAGCAAAAAGCACCAAAAGGGACTAAAAACAAAATAAAAGCTGTACAGCCTCAAACCTGTAGGCGTTTAGGAAAATAAAGGAAGGAAGAAAGGAAGGAAGAAAATGGATAGAAGCTGACAAACCCAGAATAGGTACGGATGAGTTTCACATATTTCAGAGATCTATAACCTATGTGGACAAAACGACAGACACCTCCAATAACACACTTAACACGCGTGATCGCGTATACGAAGCAACCTACGTGTGACCACCAGCGGAACATGCTTATCTCTTGAAACGACAGGAAAGACTCACAAGAACTGACCACATCTAACTGGCCCCGGAGAAAATCGCAGCCAATCGCCAAAGTAACATACGTCCCCAAATCAGTGACGACAATGTGGCAAGTATCAGAAAATCCCAAGAAAAGCCGATGTGCCTGGAGGGAAGGGGGGAAATGCAGCCAAAGCATTATTCAGAGGACATGTTGTAGTATTAAATGCATTTGTTTGAAAAATTAAAATGCTTAAGAAAAACGACTTTTTCAAGCAATTAGATGGACATAAAGATCGGCGGGACTACTACACACACACACCAGAATGGCGCAACTTAATAAAAACACCAACCAGACCAAACGCTAGTGAACCGTGCGGCGACCAGAACTCTCTGCGCTGCTGCTGGCAGTTTGAAGGTGACGCGAGCACCTTTAAAAAGTCTGGTATTTTCTGGTGTTTCTGACAAAACTCGGCACACACACCCTGTGAGCCAACGACACCACTCCTAGTATTTACTGAACAGAAATGAAAACATATGCCCGCCAAAACGTGTTTGAGAACATCCACAGCACCTTATTCCTAAGAGTCAAAGGGGCGAATTACCTGGGCATCCATCATCAACAGGAGAGTGGACGGACCAACGGGTGTAGACATACCGTGGGACAACCTCCAGCGACAAGGCAGTGAGCTGCTAACACAGGCGCAACACACGTGCGCCTCAAACACTTCACATGAAGTGAGAGAAGCCAATCTTGCGTGGCTACGTGCTGTAGAATTTCATTTCCAGAAAGTTCTAAAATACATAAAACGAGTCCATGGCAGAAAAGAAATGAGAACCGTGGCTGCCCGAGGAGGAGGGAGCTGCCTGAGAAGCTGCAGGATGGAACTTTCTAGAAGGACAGGAATGTTCTGTGCCTGGGCAGGGGTTTGCACTTGCTGGACCTTATTAAGGCGATACGTCAGATCTGTGCGCTTCGCTGTGTGGTGTTTTAGCTCCAAAGCAGCAGCAAGGCTAGCGCACAGACACCGAACTCTTGTCCACGCCGCAGCACTGAAGTTCAGGGGCACAAATCCTTGTAACTAGTTGTGGAAAACATAAAACAGACGGACGGATGGGTGGAGAGAGAGGCCGTAAGGCCAGCAGCGGGAACCGAAGTGGCAGGGTCTGGCTGGGGGCGTGCGGATTGGATATCACTGTCATTCTTTCTACTTTTCCATACGCTTGTGATTTTTCATAATACAATGTTACGAGGGGCGCCTGGGTGGCTCAGTCGGTGAAGTGTCTGCCTTGGGCTCAGGTCATGATCTCAGGGTCCTGGGATCGAGTCCCGCCATCGGGCTCCCTGCTCGGCGGGGAACCTGCTTCCCCCTCTCCCCTCTTTCTTGCTCACAGCCATACTGTCTCTCTCTCTCTCTCAAATAAATAAATTTTAAAAATATATACTGGAGGAAAAAAGAGAACCTTAAAGTTTGAAGAAAGTGGTCTTTGACAGGACAATTCAATTTAGATGTTAATTTTCACCAACTTTACGTTAAAATTCATTATCATTCCGATCGAAATACCACCAGAATTCATCAAGGAAATGAGGGTGTTCTTTAACAAGACACAGCACGAACACCATAAAATTATTGGTGACTACTGCTAAGCGACTGAAATATTTTAATTTCTGTATAATCAAGACAGAGATAAATAATTACTAAAACTCAGCACCGCACAACGTTAGGGCGGTGGGGAAAGACTGCGAAGAGACAGTTGACCAAGAGGAACCACGAGTGTCAAGGAACGTCTGTCGCGAACAAGCCAGCCAGCCGACGTGGCCGCTGCGGGTTTTCCTCCTTCAGAGCAGCAAACACGAACAGACTCGGTGGTCAGCTTGCAAGTTTACGACAATCCGGTCTTCGTATGGCACAGAGCAACGCGTGCATGCCTCCGCGGTGGGATCGCTTGTAACAAGGAGCATCTTGGGGCGCTTGGGTGGCTCAGTGGGTTAAAGCCTCTGTCTTCGGCTCAGGTCATGATCTCAGGGTCCTGGGATCGAGTCCCAAGTCAGGCTCTCTGCTCAGCGGGGAGCCTGCTTCCCCCTCTCTCTCTGCCTCTCTGCCTACTTGTGATCTGTCAAATTTTTAAAAAAGTCTTAAAAAAAAAAAAAAAGGAGCACGTTCAGAACGTCCCCTAGAGAAACGAACACCCGTCTCGGGACACACACAGAGCGACCACAACGGATGTAGGATGGGAGGTTCTTGTCACTGTGGGAACATCACACTCTCTGCCAGGGACAGAGATGGGGAGAAAGTCAGGGAAATTTAAAATAGGCCGTCAGCCCGCTCATCAGCCCAGTATGGCTTTTAGGTAAGAAAGTCAACGGCAGTGGGATGGGGTATCCCTCCAGGTAGGGGTAAATCCTGAGAGAGGTCCCCACCAGCACCCCCACGAGACTGTGGAGGCGATCCTGGGGCCCAGGCTGGGGGGACGGGATGGGGAGACGTTCACGTTCCCGGAACGGCCCGCAGGATGGACGGCAACGTGCTGCTTTAATCCTTCATTAAAAACCAGAAGAAAATAAATACAAAAATATTGCTGAGTTTTTATATGAAATTTAAATATGCAAATAGAATTGATATTTGCCTATCTAATAAACCACATTGTCCTTGTATGTCTGTGTTATGTAATATTTATAAACATAAGATGTCCAAGTATGGAAAAGTAAGGCAGGGCCACTTCAGAAGTCACGGGCACCTTCTCCAAAGCTGCCCAGCTGTGGCTCTAACGTCACTTCTCCTTGCCTCGCTCTCCGCACAGCTGACTGTTGACGCGACCGCTCAGCACAGGATGGTCTCCAAAATCTACCTTCTGCAGATGGCACCCGGCGTACGCTACCAGGGGCCCCTGTCCCTGCACCCACCCCAGGGGCCAGTGTTGCTGAGAATCCGGGGGGCCACAGAGTAGCCCACGTTAGCCCACACGTAGCATCCGTGCCACTGTTTGCAACATTTGGGGGTGAAGCAATAGCTCTCTGATCTGTCGGGACAAGAAAGGGGGAGCCCAGGAGCCCCTGCTAACCTCGAACACAACCCCAAAGAGAGTGGTTCTCGTGTCCAGGGTGACAGAACGTGGAGGCTCTGGAAGAAAATGTCCCCAAATGGACGGGTACATGGAGAGATGAGACACCGGGGAAAAGACGCCTGGGTTCCCAGCACCCAGCCACGGTTCGGTGAAGACACACGAGCCAGAGCTCTGACGCTCAATGTCCTCACCTCTGACGGGGGACTGACACCCGCCTGTGCCGGGGGACACCCTGAGGCGCGTGGCCACACCTGCCATCGACCCGCGGCTGGTGGTGCGGTTGTGAGCGGGGCTAGGATTTCCGTGAGAAGCACCTCCCTGTCTCCAGGACCCGGGTGTCCCCAGCCATCTGGCCCATACGCCCATACCCCTTCCAGCTGCCTCATGAGGTCCCGATCCCGCAGCCACTGGCCTCACGATGTTTCTCCCTGATGTGAGGCCGTGGAAACTCCAACAGGGTCCCAGCCCCGAGCCACATGCTTGTGTGAAGTCCAGCCAACGTCCAGCCAACTCGGCCAAGACAGGTCGTTGTGGCATTTCCATCCCGGGTCCTTACATAACGGAAGCCCTCCGGGAATGAGAAAATGGTTTGAGGGAAATGGATACTTACTGAAAGTGATGATTTGGGCTGTGTGTTGGACCTAAAAAGGAAAAAAAAAAGGCAGGTTATTAATCCTTCATGATTTGGAATCAAACCTTCTTCCAGCCCCGCCAACGGTGAAGCAGCCACAGCCCAGTGGGCCCATTTGTGGTGAGCTGACCTGGGGCCTGGGCTCCACTGCGGCCCAAGACAACACGCCCGGGATGCAGGAAACCATGGAATGTGGACAGGGCCTGCTCTCTGTTTATGCAGAAACATTTGGAGATATTTTTGGAGTTTTTGCTGTCTTTTCTCACTCTCTCCTCATCTAACCTTGACTCACAAGGTCTGTTTCCTAGCCGGGGCCCGAGCTGTGTGGAGCCCGTGTGCAGGGGCTGGGGCAGTGCGGGGACCACCCCCCCCACGGGGGTCAGCGAGGACGCATCCTGCCCCATTGCCCCCTGTGATGAGCGCGCACGTGGGGGACCGTCACCGCGCTCTGCTGCTGGCCCTTCCTCTCGGCCAGGCCCCGTCTTCTGTGGACAGCAGCCGCCTGTCCCCCTGAGTGTGGCCAGCCTGGCCATGGGTCCCCCTCCACCTTGAAGCTCCCCTTTGCATCTGGGGTGATTTTCTGCTCGCCGGGTTTCCAGCCCCCTGCGTCGGTGCCTACTTTCTGTTATGACTAGTAAATGGGGACCAGGTCAAGCCTGGACCTCGTGCACAGGGAGAGGCCTCGGGGAACGGTCTGATTTCCTTTCTGCCGCCCTGGGCATGCTCAGTGTCCAAAGGCACGTTTGTGTCCTGGGGCGGGGCCGGGAGCAGGGCTCCCTGCGAGCTGCCGGCCGCAGCCCCAACTCACCGAGCCTCACGAACAGCACGCCTGTGGCGGTGATGGTCTTCACGCCGTTGGTGGCCACGCACTGGTAGTAGCCCGTGTCCGTCGTGTCCAGGTCTTGGATCCGCAGCCGGGATCCGTACTCCGTCTTGCGGACGATGACCCGCCGGGGCTCCTGCACCACGGGCGCGTCGTTCTTCAGCCACCGCACCGTGGGGGCGGGGTTCCCGGCCACCTTGCAGTGCAGAATGGCCGTCTGGCCTTGGACTATGGTGATGTTGTTCACCGGCTCCAGGAAGTTCAGAAAGTAGCCTGCGGAGGAGAGCAGTCACAGGGCAAGGCTGGGTGAGGCCGGGAGGACGCCACTGCTCCTGCGACCTCTCGCCTAAACGCACTCCATCTCCGTCCCTGGCGGTACTCATGTTCTAGAATGTTCTGAGAACACTGAATGAGCCAACCGCTGCTCCCGGGGAAATGAGGACAGGATTTTTGTCAGTCATGGCACAACCTCATTTTACCCGTGTTTCTGTCTGAAGACCCCTCGTTAACAAGTATTGTTGACTCGCTGACACAAGGTCACCGCCAACACTGAGGCCTAAAGGACGCTTATCTGATCTGTGTCTTCTCCGTAAGACACATCACAGCATTCTGGTGCTTAGAACACGAGACAACACTTCGCACCATCACTGCAGGGGGTTTAAACAGCGAAATCACCAACAAAAAGCCAAAAAATGCCAAAAGCCTGAGACTATTTAGAGACCACAGAAAGGACACCTGTTTACAGTCTGAGCGGGAGCCACTGCGGGAGTCACCTGGTTGGGCCTCCGTGAGTGATGTGTGCATCAGACGCACTCATGGCTCCGGGCAGGTCTGCGAGTGACCACGCAAGGGCACCGTGAGGCCTGATTTGGGGGCTACAGGTACACTCTGGACGGCAGGAACTTGGAAAGTGGAGCCCCGAAGACAGGATCAACTGGGCAGCTCTCTGCCAGCACCGGCCTCATCTGATCTCAGGGACTCGTGATGCAATTTGCGCTCAGAAGAGCCGTCCTCCCTCAGTCGCACCACCAAGTCAAGCCTCAAGAAGGAACAATTTGTCACCGGACACATCCTCAAAAATGAGCTAATCCTTGGCCTGCACAGAACAGGGACGTCAAGGCTGAGTGCTGCTGAAGGCTGTACGTGGGGCAGGAGCGGGAAGAAGCTGTGCGGGGCTCCCCGCGGGGCAGGGGAGAGCAGGGCCGGCAAGGACCCGGAACACAGAACCAGCGGGGCTGGAATGTGGGCTCAATCCAACCAGGGCTGGGGACTCTCCGCAGGTGACATAGGCCACGGAGGACAAGAGGAAGTGAAACAGATGGCAGAGGAGAGGGGTGTGTTTGTGTGTGTCTGTGTGTGCTGTACATATGTGGTGTGTGGTGTATGGGTGTGATGTGGTGTTGTGTGTGTGTTGCGTGTATGTGTTTGTGTGGTGTGTGTGTGGTATAGGGAGTGTGCATGTACATGTGTGGTGTGTGATATGTGGGTGTGATGTGGAATGTGTATTTGTGGTGTGGTTTGTGTGTGTGTGTACATGTGCACACATGTATGTCAGGATCTGGGAGATCATGCTGTCAAGATAAACACGCAAGCTAAACTTCCATAGCACACACAAACCCTACGATTAGATAAGACAATCAGCCATGAGGAGATGAACTCACCTCTGACAAAACTAAGATAAGAGAGCAGTCTGGAAATGACCCTCAAATATACTCACGCTCTGAATCTTCTGGCTTGATTTATGGTAGGTTCCTACCCTTTTTTAAAGAAATGAAGTGGAAAGATGGCACATATCTGTTAGGAATCTGTTAGCCTTCACTGCATGGGAAACTACAGCGTTTCCAGTGGACCCTTGAGGTATGTTTCACAGGCTGGGTGATGGGCCCAGATGTTGGGTGACGGGAAGTGGCAGAGGGGATGGGAAGTTGTGGATTTTATGAGGGAAGGATGGTTCTTCTTGACAAGAGAGAGTGGACGGATAGCTGTCTGAGAATGTCCCTAATTAGCACTAGTCATTATTACCCACATCATTAGAGTCAACCCTGATTCTCTCCTGGCCAACCTTTACTCAGTGCACTGGATTCACTTGTGGACGAGAACTCTCGTGGAGGACACAAAGCTGTCATGTGAGGGACACGTTGATGACATCCCCCTGGAAGCAAGTAGGGTGACATGCTGCTTGTATGCTCTTCATGAACTCAATTGCTCACTGGACTTGGGGAGACCTAGTTCCTGCAGCTCCCAACCTAGACCCTGAGACCCTGAACACAAACCCAGTCTGACTTGACCGTTTGAAGTGGTTCCTTGATATAATCCCCGTCACAGATGAGGGGACACTCACCCCTTCACTGTGTTCTGGCCAGAGCTCAACTGAATCAGAGGGTTTCACAGGAAGCACTTTCAAGTTGTTTAATATTCAAATGCTTCATCAAGGTTTGCACCACACAAACGCAGAGTAGGGCTTATAAAATCGTCATCAAATTGTAATGAAAATAGCAAATGATGCATTAAAATAACAATGATCTCTTCTTGGCCTAAGATGAATTATAATTCTCATCTCCACACTAATGACAGTTCCTCCAAAGACCGGTGACAAGACTCACCTCTGTCTCCATCACCAGGTCTCCAGCTGGTGACTCAGACTCTTCTGCCTTCCTCTTGTAAGGACCTCTGTGATGACACTGGGCCCAGTTGGATCATCCAGGATCATTTCCCATCTCAAAATCATTAACTTACTCCCATCTGCAAAGTCCCTGCACCACGAAAGGTGACATGTTCCCAGGATCCTGTGACATCTTCAGAAGAGCAATATTCTGTCCACCATGTATAATTTTCTTTTATCTTGCCACTTTACTGAACTATCTTATTAGTTATAATAGCTTCTGAGCTGACTGTCTTGGATTTTCTATGCAGATATCTTCTTCAAATAGCCAACAGTGTGACCATTGGCAATTTGCTTTAAAAGTTCATACTGTTCGAGTATCTTTTTACCTAATTATTTTGCTCAGTGTTAGTTCTTCCCAACTTAATTTTAAATACTGAAATGGTAAAACACACAACAAATGCAAATAGAAATATAATAGACACAAGTGCACACAACATCGATATTTTATGCTAACATTTACCATATTTGACTTAGAATACTTTATTTAAAAAAATTAAACATTCTAGGATTCAACGAAGATCCACACTTTCCCATCTCTTCCTCCCTCTCCTGAGAACAGGTATGCACCGTTCTGATGCACATTTCTATCGTTCTATATTTTTAGAAATTTTCCCTGAAAGATCTTGCTAGTTTTTTTTTTTTCCACTGGAAGTCAGCTTGGGATTTATCTTTGTTGATGTTCATTTACTTTAATGACTGCACGTTTCACAGTACAAACCAACCATGATTTCTTTACCTTTTCCCCAACTGAGGGGCAGTCAGCTGTACCCACATTTTTGCTTGTGTTCCATGACCCCCTGTATACATGTGTCATCTCACACACATACAAAAATATCTGGAAAGGATCTACCTGCATGCAGAAGTGATGTCACGGGGCCAGTGACATTTTATTGGTAAGAATGTGTTTTCTAGGGCTGCCTGGGTGGCTCAGTCGGTTAAGCATCTGCCTTTGGCACAGGTCATGATCTCCGGGTTGTGGGATCGAGCCCCACTTTGGGCTCCCTGCTCAGGGGGGAGCCTGCTTCTCCCTCTCTCTCTGCCTCTCAGAGCTAGTGCTCTCTCACTCTCTCTGATGAATAAATAAATATAAATCTTTAAAAATATGTATTTCTCTAACTGCTCAGGGCAGGGATTTACATATGCCCATTAGATTAAGCTTGTCAAAATTTTCAAATTGTTAATGTTTATCTCTTACTCTCAACGGCACCTGTGTTCACTGATGGTGTGCTTGTCAGATGACTATTAGTAATTTTGTCGAGTTGTGTCTATATATTGGAAACTATGTTGCTGGGTGTCTAAACTTCCCTCTTTAGACCACAGTGTAAGGCTTCTGTCTAAAACAGAACTTGTCTGACATTAAGGTAGATACCTCAGGGTACTTTGGTCTTACACTATTTTTAATTTTTTAAATCATTTTTATGATTAAATTTTAGAGATGAATCTTCTAAACCACATATAATAATTTAACGTGTTAGTTGATGTGTCTGTATGTGTGAACTATGGGTTTTTTAACTGGCAAATTTTATTTTTAATGTTTTCATTTTGCATCTTATTCTTCATTTCATTTTAATCCCCCTTTCCTATTTTCTACTGGATTTCCTTATTCTCCACTTTTCCCTTACTGATTTATCGGCCTGTAAAAGTTTCCCTTAGGGAAGAGCAGGTTACTTAGGTGTTTTCTCATCCTGATTCATATTTGCTCTTTAGGTAAAGGATTGAGGCTGTGAACACCCTCAGTCTTGGTCCGAGGGTGGCCTCTGACTTCCCCTAAAGGATTGAGGCTGTGAACACCCTCAGTCTTGGTCCGAGGGTGGCCTCTGACTTCCCCACTTGCCTAACAGTTTAGCTGGGTATGGAATTCTAGACTGGAGATTACACGGCCATCTCCGGGCTTCCGTGTTCACTGCTGCAAGTCCGGCTAGTCCCTACTCCTTTGTGGGTTATCCGACCTTTCCCCTCGCAGGCTACTTTTCCATAGTTCCCCTCTGTCTTTGCCATTCCCATGTATCCCTAGCTGTGGATTTATTTGCACGTAGCATTAATGGGTCTTAGTACCATTCCCAATTCCATCAATTCTGTAAACTTCCCCATCAGTCCCTCATTGTTTCTACAGCCCCTTTATCTCTCCTCTGAAATCTTCCAGTCAGATGCCGAACTTCCTCCTGTCTGTGGCTCCTCAGTGCACTTCACTGCTTTTAATTCCCTGTCTCTCTGAAACTCCAGCTGTGCACCCTCCGCTCCTTGACCTGCCCATCAATTTTCTCAGTTCTCTGACTACAATTTTTTATTTCTAGAAGGTCTGTTTGGTTTTCAAACCCACCATGGCCTTTTCTTCCTTTATCTTTAATCCTTTTGGCTCCCTTGTTTACTAGCTCACCACTCATCCCAAGCCTCTCCAACTATGCTTTGTAATTTTCCACTGTGGGGCTGGTTTTCCTGCGGGAACCCCTTCGGGACTGGGTTCCTGCAACAGCAGTGCCAAATTTTCATGTTTTATGTTTTCTAGGGCCTGGGATTCCCCGAGAAATTTCCCATCACGTAAACTGGGTTTCCTGAGGGGTGGGTCCGAGTGTGATTCCTCATGCTAGTGGCTCCTGTGCTTGCCCCTTTGAGCCAGGTTCAGGAGAGGGCTGTAGCTCCGGGGTCTCCTAGCTTGTTGCCAAAGGCTCACCCTCCACACTCAGCTCCCTGCACCTCCCAGATTCCCTCAGTTTGACCCTGAAACCCGAGACTCCTGCTGCAGCTGAGCCTTCCAGAACAGCCTCCGTAGCAGAACGATCATTTGGAGGCCTTGCTGAGGGAGTAAGAAGTGTAAGTTCTTTCATTTTCCTGAAGGCAGATTTGATTTCGTTGCGATTCCTATTTCTTCTGATTGAAGGAAATGTAATACCTCCGATTCCAAGTGAAGTCGTAACACGAAGGGATGTATTTAGTCATGTGATCTCAGCCAGCATTTTCCCCCTCCTGGATATTCTCTCTAATGAGCATTTACACTCAGGGCCGGGGGAACGGGTTGGGGGTCTTCCAGCATCACTGCTTTGGAGAACCTGAGGCACTTGCAGAAGCCCGTTGCCCACCCCCAGCTTTCGTCAAGATGCGCACGACTTCCTGGTGTTCCTTCTCCTCTGGAGCCCGTGGATACACCCAAAGCCCTTGGGGACGCCGTCTTTCACGGCTGGGTAGCCCACGTCACGAGCAGTGACACCTGCAGAGACAATTCTTTGTCTCAGATAAACAAAACCACGGGACGTTCTCCAAGGCTGCAAACAGAGTGGAACCACCTCAAGCTGATCCTGCCCAAGGCCGTCACAACTCTGCCTCCTGTCTCTTCTTGGCTCCTGGGCATTCCTCCTTCTCGCTTGCTCTCTGTAAGCTCATCTCTGCAGTGACCTCTTCTACTGATCCTCATGGAGCATTTGCATGCAATTTAAGTGGGAGGGTGGCCACGTTGCTTTGGTCCACCACTGTAGCCACCGTTAACTCGCTGGGGCCATAATGAAAGCCAGAAAGAAAGTTCTTTCAAGGAGAGGTACAGTGCTGCCCCGGCCCTCGGCTTCATTCACGGGTACCCATTTAAACTCCCGGCTTCATTTCTCTTTTGTGCAAAATATGGGGTTTGTACTAACTTTTGCTGAGCTCTCTTCTGGCTCACAAGGCTCCCTCTGGGTGCGCCCCCAAACTGCTCCAGACACGACCGGACAGCCCAAGTGGGGCGAACCCAGACAACCAAGGACCTGCTGACAGGTCAGCTGGGGCCCCACAGCGGGAGAGGGAGGACAGAAGTCTTCCCGTGTCATCGCCGAGAGCGTTTCTCCTGCTGCACAGCACAGTGACTTTTAACAACCAT
This sequence comes from Enhydra lutris kenyoni, assembly GCF_002288905.1. NCBI lineage: Eukaryota > Metazoa > Chordata > Mammalia > Carnivora > Mustelidae > Enhydra > Enhydra lutris. The sequence goes on along the minus strand of NW_019154117.1, from coordinate 384,710 downwards.
GCTAATGGACTCCGTGGCCTTGCTGCCTGGCCAGCTCTCGGCTCACCCCTAACTCCGGACAGCAGCGCCGAGTCCAAGCGTGAAAACACACCGAAGGCAGAGGCAACGGGAGAACCCGTCACCGTGGGACGCCACGCCTGCCTCGCAGATCAGTGATCACCATGTGTGTTTGTTTTTTTAAAGTCTCTGCTGACCGCCACATGTCCGCAGACTTGGTCAGATTACCTAGGCGTCTGAGGAGTCCCTTGTTTCCCAGGCCACGCTGACTGGTCTGAGAAGGAGACCAGGAAAGCCGTGTGCGCGAGGGGTCACAGGCCGCAGGGCTTTGACTGGGGGGAGATAAAACAGACAACCTGCCTGGCTGGGCAGGTGAGGAGGAGACCCAGAGAGCCCCCCGGAGCACATAAAGGACTCTTTTCTGGGGAAAGCATTTATGGGCCAATAAATCAGCCGGGGGCAGGGGCAGTGGGTCACTCCGGCTCAGACGTCCCCGCTGAGCTGTCTAGTGGTCTGCACAGAACCAGCGGCAGATGGGGGCAGCCGGGTGGGGTAGACGAGCCGAGGAGCCACAGGGACAGGAGCGACACATGCGAGAATAGGAACGACGGGCACCAGAGAACGTGGGAAAACAGGAGCAAAGGAAACGTGAGGTCCCGAGGTCCCATGAGTGCGTGCAAACGTTTGCACGTTCGGAGGAGGGTGTCCGTCCGGTCACGTGGTGAACGGTGGCCCAGTGACGTGCTGGGGCCTAATCCCCGGGACCTGAGAATGTGCCCTTATTTGGAAATAGGGCTGCGGCAAATGTAATCACATTAAGATGAGGTCACGTGGGTGGGTCCTCGTCCAAGGGCTCATGTCCCTGTCAGAAGAGGGACGTCTGGGCATAGACACACAGAGAAGACCATATGACAACAGGGGCAGAGATGCGAGAGATGTGGCCACGAGCCCAGGAAGTCCACACGTGGTGGACATCTGGCTTCCAGAACTGGAAGACAGATTCCTGTGGCTCGAGACACACTGTCTGTGGTTCCTGGGTACGAGAGCCCTTGGAAGCTACAGCAGAGGGGTAGGGATGGAGGAAGGGAGGAGCCGGTGCGACAACGCTGTGCAGTCTGGCCACGTCCTGGACGGTCCACCCGGCTCTGTGGGCTCCTGGTGGCGGGAAGGAGCGAGGCAGATCTATAAGTGCCCCCCACCCACCCCGGGGAGCGGCACTGAACTCAGAGCCCTTGACCCTGTGTCTGCAACACGGGGTGAGCTCTCCACGTCACCCGTCAGCTTGGAGCCCTCACACCTGCAGCAAACTCCAGGAGACCATCACACGCACACATCGGAAGTTCCAGAAACGCACCCAGCACACACGCTCATCAATTCCTGCATCCTGCAGGAGTCGGGAACCCAAGGCTCGGGCAGCAGAGCAAGGGGCCTCTTCGCCGTGCCAACGCAGGGCTCTGCTGATTTTTCTGTTCCCTCTGCCCAGGGGACCTGAAGTCAGTGCACGGCGCCGCACGGCAAATGGCAGGGGACGGCCCGGTGAGTAAGGGTGGACGTCTGCCCCGTGATTTAGGATGCCCTGGGGACAGGAGTACCCGGGTGTGCTGGGAGAGGCCCGGCCGCGCCAGCCCAGCAGCACCGCCCTCGGGCTCTCAGAAGCGATCCACTGCCCACAAACATTCCAAAGCACTGATTTTACAAAACCCAAGACGTGTCACAGATGTGCTTAAAATACAGCCTTGGAACGCAAGAGCAAACGGTAAGCTTCGGTAAGTGTCACGCCAGCAACAGCGAGTGACAGAACACCACCCACCATCTCACCAGGATGTCTACGCAGCACGGAAGATGGGCTCCTGGCAACACCCACCCGGCACTGGGGCAGCACTTTCCCTGGAGTCCGCGGGCCGGCTGCAGGCCTGTGGGGACGGGCCCTGGCAGGCGGGAATTTCAGGCAAACTTTTCAGCTGTAAGTCACCGTGTCTGTCGTGTTTATTCCCTACGCAGGCTTTTTGCTCGGGGATCTCAGGACCAGCCACAGACCCTACATACGTGAAGCGCTCTCTGTGGTGCAGGGGATCTGAGCACAGACGCCGTCTACACTCAGACCTCGTGCCCAGATCCGAGTCTGCTTGGAGGATGCACTGCGGTTGTCTCTCGGAGGGACTGGCCTAGTGGCCGTCTTCACCCGCCGGAGGTTCTATACAGATGGGGGGGCGCTCACAAACGCCGAATGGAGTAAGGAAGTGGCTCCTACGGTCCGTCCAGCTGTTCTGAACTTTCTGTACGATTTCAGCCAAAAGGGCCAAGCAAGGACGCTCCCGGGAATGGCACAGAAAAGCACGGGGATTAGCGAGTCTGCATGGCCAGGCCGACTCCTTCTGTCACTGAGCGTAGGAGGCAGCCAGGGGAGCAGAGAGGAAGGGCAGAGTGAGTGTCCTTTTGTGCAACAGCCATAACCCGAGAAGAAATAACATCACACGAAGGAGCCAGAGGTCAGGGCCATAAGGGAACGACTGGGGTCCCTGAGGCTCCCCATGGCCGTTCTCGGGGATCCTGTCCCCAAGGGGTTGCTAAGGTCCCGTCACCCGGAACAGGGGTTCATGCTGACGGTCACACCTGCCACACAGCATATGCCTCCTGCCACTGCTGCCTGGGTGGGCTCCGCACACCGAGACCCCGTCCCTCCGACGACTGGGGGCACTTGGGCATGCTGTCCCGTCACAGTGTGTACACACGCACGCACGCACGCTCCGGCACACACACAGACACGTGCACGCACACAAATACACACAGACGCACGCAAACATTCAAGCACACAGACACATGCACACACAGACACACATGGATGCACACATACGTGTGCAAGAATACATACCGAGACACACACACACAGACACGCAGGCACACATGCAGGCACAGACACATAGAGACACGCACGCACGCGCACACACATGTGTGCAGAGAGACGCGCACACACACACGCACACACACGCACCTACACATACACCTGCTTCACCAGGGAACCCGTGCAGACGGTGCTTCTGTGCTCTGGAGAAGGGAAGGCAAGCTCCTAAATGCCTCAGAGCCGTAGACAGGAAGCAGCCCCGGTTTTCACACAATCACATGAGGGTTAACAAAAACAGACCGGAGGCCATCGGATCTCAACTAAGCAGACGGCGTTACAAAGTATGCAGCTGTGGGCTTGAGAAATTGCTCGAATACCAAAAAGGAGGACCAAGAAAACCACCCAAGGCACAGAACCTGACTTCTCCATGTTTGGAGCCGGTGGCCCGGTGGGAGTAAGTCCTGTGAGCGCTCCCCCACGCACGCTTCCGCGCCTCGGTCAGCGAGGGCGTCTTCCCTCCAGGGAACCTGCGGGGCCTCCCACCCCACAGCCGCCTCTGCCCCCCACGCTGCTGGAAACACAGCTGTGTCTGGGAGGTGCGCCCCCCCACCCCAGTCCCTCTGTCCCTGTGGACCCAGGCCGGGCCCCCTAGAGGCCTGCGCTCTGCACCTGGGCGGGGGCCGGGGGGGCTGCTGCAAATGTGGCTCCCCGAGGAGCACTGCAGTCCGCAGCTGAGCTCACACTGGACGTGGGCTCACACGGGCGTGTGTCCACGCCTCCTCAGCCAGTCCCACCTCCTTCCCACCGGCCCCTTACCTCCCTCCTATCTTCCCCTTCACTCTCTCCTGCTGCCCCTTCCACAGTCCCTCCATCACTCTCCAGGCCACCAGGGCGATCATCTCAGAGTGGGATCTAGTGACACGGCGCCCCAGGCCAGAATCTTGTACAGTGGAGAACGGCACTCCCCAGAGTAAAACAGAACATTGTTCTCCCACCTGGAGAGCTGTGTGTGTCCTACCCCGGGCTGCCCAACACAACTTTCTGTGGTGAGGGAATGTTCTAGATCTGTGCCGTGACGGCGTTAGCCACATGTGGTCACTGAGCACTTGACATGCAGCTCAGAGGACTGAGGAACTGGAATCTTAATTCTATTTAATTTTAATTGATTTAAATTTAAAGACCCACACATGGCTGGTGGCCTTGGTACTGGGCCATGTTGGTGTAGCCCCTGCTGACCCTTCTGCTACCCCAGCCCTTCCTCTCAGCTGCCCCAAGACACCGAGTTCTCTTGACCTCAGGGCCTTTGCACGGGCACTGCCAAGGCCCAGGACACCCCCCTCCTTGCCCGTCAGCTCTTCAGCTCTCAGAGTAACATCCTGTCCTTTGCCAGGACACCCTCCCCTTCCTTCCAGCTGACTGCATTCCTGTCTCTTCCTCTGAGCTGCTCTGTCAGGGACTCAGGATGCTGACTCCCCAGTATGGAAACCTCAGGAGACAGAGACCACACACAATGCTGCTGGGTTTCTGGGGTCCCCGGCATGCGCCTGGACCTCATACAGCAGCTGGTACAGAGGGCCCGACATGGAATATGTGTGGGCCATCTGCACTGTGGGCTAAGTCAGCCTTTTGAGAAATGATTTCAGAATCGAAACCACCAAAAACTATCTTCCTTCTTAAGAAATGTTTCTTGAGACCCAGCATTCAGAGCACAGGCCCTGCTCCCCAGGAACGCATCCCTGTCCTGATGGAGGCCTGCCCCTATGAGAACCCTGGGTCCCTGTGAGGTCACAGTGAGGTCTACACACCGTCACCATCAACAGAGCAGGGAGCCCAGTGCCCTCGGTTCAGTCAAGTGACCCCTCAGCTCACCGCATACGCTGGTGAGTGTTCCGGAGCCAGGAGGGAGCTGAGCGCCCGTATGACTCCGGAAGCCTCTCGGGACCTGCAGGGATGCGTCAGCCCCTAGACTGAGGCCAGCAGACATGAGTCCCAGCTGCTCGATGCCCAGAAGTCCCCACCGTGGACATGTGGAGGAAAACACCTTCCTACGGGGTCATGGGTCCCTCGAATGTGCAGGCCCTAAGAAATTATGATGGCTTTCTGGTCTTCGAGTAATTATAGGGTTAGCAGAACTAAACTGAATGTTTTGATAGACAGTCCTTAGGCTTTGAACTGAGTCTCCCCAAACCGCCTATCTGAGAGCTTAGAGCCCCTTGGGGGATGGTATTTGACGGTGGATGTTTGGGGGGCATTAGGTCACCAGGGGTCCCCACAAGGGGGATCAGCGCCCTGATAGGGAGAGCAGCCAGAGCACTCTGTCCGCCGCGTGGACAGCAGGAGCGCCCATCACAGGCCCAGCAGAGAGGCCTCCCCAGAACCGACCCTGCTGGGCTCCCTCCCTGGACTCCCGCCACCTGGAGTCTGGGGAACGAGTTCCGGTTGAGGTGTGCACCCATGTGTGGGGTCTTGAGATGTTGATCTCAGACGACTCGGGGATGGAAGGTAGAGCAGGAAGGGGGCAGGCTCCCTGAGGAAGTGGGCTGTGTCAGAAGAAACGTGTCCTATCGACTCTGCCACCCGGAGAGGCTGACAAGGTGTGCCCTGTGCCCACAGTGACCCGGACTGCGACCCATGGGAAAGGCGCAGCACGAGACAGAGAACTTGCCACTCGTGAGCCGCCCGCCCACCTGCCACCCGCCCCATCTAGGTGATGAGTGACCCCAGGAAGACCACCTGTCGGCAGGTGACAGTGGCCAGACCACGAGTCCAGCTCCTCAGGCTCTGCTCGGGCCCATGGAGCTCCCCACAAGGCCCCTGTCTCCCTCCAGCGGCCACCTGCCCCCTCTATGCCCTGTCACCTGCCACTGTCACCTTCCAGCTAGCTCTAATGGCAGTGCAGCGGCAGGCAGGCCACCACGCCCGCCAACAGGCCAGCGCCGGCTCCCAGATGCCCTGCCCCAGGTCCGCAGCCACCCCTCCAGGACGGATGCCCGCCGCGGGGGGCCCTTCTCGTGGGACCCCGAGGATGCTCTCGAACACCTGCCCCCCAGAGCTCCTCGCACTTTACCTTTCAGAGTTGGAAGGGGGCCGTCCGGTCCGTCCAGTTGTCCCAAAGGGTCGCTCAGGTCAGGCGCCTCCAGGTCCCCTGGGCAGAAGAGCACAGCACAACGTCAGTGAGAACTCAGGGCAAGGCCTTTCCTCGGCTTCCCGAGCAGAGACAACAGTGTTCTAGCCCAGCTGCCCACTGTTTCCAGAGCACCTGGAGGCACGGGGCCCTGCGGTAACTTCCGGAAGGCTCCTGCAGCGTGGGGTGTGGGACGGAAGCACCAGGGATCCCCAGGGTGGCAGAGCGCGGACACTGCAGCCCGCGCCGATGAAGAGCGGGGGACGGATGCTGAGCGCCATTCGGGGCAGGGAGAGGTTCGAGCACTGGTGGGCGAGACAAAGCCCCACTGTAGCCCGTCTGCAGGCCGTCCCCCGGACATCGGCCCCGCAGCTCTGAATCCACCCCGAACCGCAGAGGCTCCCAGGCCGCTCCTTCCGCTCCCGGCTCCCGGATGTGCTGGCGGCTGGCACCACAGACAGATGGAGCCACGGCTGCGAGGACAGAAGTGTGTCATCCTGCAGCACCAGCAGCCCGTCCCGTAGAGACGGGGTCACAGGAGCGACGCCCCCAAACTCACCCACACCCCGCGCAAGTGCGGATCTGGTCTGCTGAACCGGCAGCACTGCAGAAGGAGGTGGGCATCCATCCCCGGGTCCTGGGGGAAGGCAGGGTGGGCACGACGCACGCCCTGGCCCCATGTCCCAGTGTGGCTCCTGTCCCTTTCACTTTCAGACTGTCACCTGGCAGCCCGGCCTCGACCCGCTCCCTCCGGTCGGGGGCGGGGGACGGTGGGGGAGAGCCGGTGACGTCAGGGGTGGCTGCGACAACACAGCCCGACGGACCCGGGTTTGTGGTGTCAAAGCCGACCAAAGAGGGAACGTCCACGCCGAGCATCACGTGGTTTAGAAAACAGGAGATCCTGCCCTGGGACACACGGACGAAGCTGACGGAAACAGCCAGACGCGGAAAGACCGACCCAGGGTCAAGTTCAAGTCAAGTTCACAGGCAGAAAGCGGATGGTGCGCCCAGGGCTGGGGGGTGGGGCGGGAGCCAGTGTTCAACGGGGACGGTTTCATACGGGGGAGACAGACGGAGCAGCTCTCGGCGTGGACAGCGACGGTCAAAGTGGGTGGGACGGGAACCCTTGCATCATGTGCGTCTACCACCGTGGTTTTAAAAAAGTCCACAGGACACAGTTTATGATCCGATACAGATGGGGCTGCCCCACTGTGTCTCTCAAATGAGAAACGAGAGCGGACAAAGCAGCAGACCCTCCAGGCCGCTCTCAGGGTGAACGCTTGCTCCAGGCAGCGGAGCTCTGAAAGCGGGTTCGAGCCGTCCGCAGAGAGAACCAGGTGCACAAGGGCCCTCTAACTGCTGAGCCGAACAAGCGTGGGCCGGCGGATCCGTGAGGGCACCGGTGTCACTGTGCCGATCCGTCCATCCCACCAGCAACTGCATCACAGGACGCACCGGCGACCACAGACCTGCGCCCTTGGGCACCAGCCCCGGCTCCCAGACGGCCAGTGGGAGGCTGTCTCTGCCCCGGCCCGGGCTTCCCATGGCCACTGAAGGACGGTTCCCTCTTCCTATCACTTCCAGTCTAAACTCTGGCAGCCGTCCGAAGCCAGCTCTCGTCACACGTCCCTGACCAACCCCTCGGAAGTACCACCTGATTCTCTGAGACGACCCCCCAAACGGCACGTCCCTCCCAGAGCAGTCCTAGCATTCTCCCCCGACTCGTGACCCGGCCCAGGGGACCGTAAACAGCGTCGGACATTGGGGGCTGCGTCCATGGGGACAGGCAGGAGCGATACGAGCCAGTCGACGCGCCCGTGCTCACTTCGCACTCCAGTTGGGTCCGCAACGGCAAACCGGCACCTTACACGTACCGTCCCTCAGCACCGTGTAAGGGCAGAGAGGCCGCAGGAAATCACACACACTTGCACTGTGTACACACCCTGGGAGAGGCGTGCTGTGAAGCAGTCAGCACACGGCCCGAAGAGAGGGGGGCACGATTCGCCCGGCCGCGGCGTGGAGGACGCTGGCTGCTCCGGGGCCCAGAGCGCGTACCTGCCCCCGCGCCCGAGGCGCCGCCCAGACCAGCGCACTGCCTCGGGGAGGGGCCCGCCACGATCGCAGGCTCTGCGGGCCCCGGAGAAACGGGAAGGTTCTGTCGGAAAAGGTCATGCCGGTCAGCGCGGAAACGGGGTTTGATTTCTTGTTTCTTCCAGCCTCCAGCTTTGCCCTAAACAGCTCTGTTAAGATTCAGTAAAGTTCAGCGCGGGGACTTCAGCGGCAGAGCGCCAGGCGTGTGTTGGAAACACGGATGAAGTTTCAAGGCGCCCACCAGGCGGACCCCAGAGGCCCCGAGACAAGTCACGTACCTGAATAAATGCGGAACGGCCCACGGCCATGGTCCTTTGTGCGGACGCCTGTAGTTTGAACACAACCGGGCCCTGTTGCTGCCTCCCCCCGAGAAATAAGGAGCCCATTGAGAGTCTGACGTTAGAAACCGCCGTTCTCCCGCACAGCAGTAAGTCGGACGCCACACCTCCCAAAACGTGTAAGCCAGGTGTAACTGGGCCAAATACGAGCTTGGGGACAGGTGACAGGTGACAGCATGGGCCCGCATTTCCAGAGATTCCAAAGGGTCTCTCCTGCCCCCCAGAAGGCTTGCAAACACCCCAAAAAATAAACTCAAGCCAAAACCAACTAAATGGCCACAAAAACTCTCCCCCAACCCATCAAAATGTCACTATTACGTATCTGGCAAAGCCACAGGAGCACTGAAACCATCGCTGGTGTCAGGTCGGCGTGATTATTAGCCCCTTATTCTTTTTGTTTGTTTTTTTTTAACGTTTAGAGAAAGAACACTTAATATGAGTCAAATTTCAACGTGGCTGGTTTAATACAACGATACGTGACATGTATAGTTTGGTTCCTGTCAAAATTACCCTTTAATGCCTGGAAGCAGAGACCCAATACAGAGTCCAAGGAAACAGGAACTGCACGGATTTGGGGTGAGAACAGTGAGCCGGCCCAGGCACGCCTGTGACGGACGGACCACACCCGTGATGGAAGGTTTAACACGAGGGGAGACGGGGATGCACAACACGGGACCTCGTGACACCCCCGTGGCTCCTACAAACCTAAAACTACCGTCCGTGGCGAGCTTAGTGGAAAACGAGTCCGCGTCCCATCACGTGGTCCCAGCCCGCCACCAAGGCTCACCAGTAAAGAAGGGCTGGGAGAGCCGACCTCCAGCGCCCCCACATTCCTGATGCCTGACTCAGCCCAAAGCCAGGCAGGCGTGCGGGAGGCGCAGGAACGCGGGGCCGCAGACTCGCTGGGTTGCATCTAAGCCGCGCAGACTCAGCGGCGGCTCGGACTGAAGTCACTTGGGAGAAGCTGGGTTTTGAGCTAGATTCTGCCTTAATCGCCAGGCATGGGGATATCGGCTCTGAACCGGGAACTCGGGGCGTATCCTTGGCCGGGCTGAACCGGCCACCGTCTGCAGGGTGACCCTTCGCCGGGATTCACCGCTGGTGTCTGGTGACGCTTGGTAAGTCGTCAGGGTTTTGGGGCGGAGGGCGGAGCCCAGCCTGCCCCGAGGCGGGGAAATGCGTGGAAACCACAAACCGGGCCCCGGTCACACGAAATACCCCCTGGGCCGGCTCGCAGCATGGGCCTCCGATGGGGCGCCAGGACTCGTGCTGTCGGAGGAGGACTCTCTCTCCGCAGAGCTGGCACACGGGCGTGCTCCGGTTCGCAGGCTCCTCTCCACGAAGACGCGGGCGCGCTCATTAGCAGTGGAGACACGATTAGGCAAGAATTTACTAATGAAGGTCGACCCACGCTCTTGGACTGGGGTCCAGGCCGCCTTTCTGTTTGGGTCCGCGTCTCTCAGAATGTTCTGTTACTCACACTCCCCACCCACTAATCTCTACCTGTTGATCGGAATCAGGAACACTTGTTGTGATTTAATTGGACGTACTCCCGGCATATCTAGACAACTTCAAAGCAGGGCTGCTGTTTAATTAGTGGGGGCACTTTATTCACCAAAGCTTGGCGCGCTTGGATGTGGCCATCCTCATGAAAAGGTGTAATTTCCAGGATCTGAGAAAAACAGCAGTCAGGGCCCAGAAAACCCCCAGCCCGGAGGGTTGACTGTGCAGCAGGCCAGGGGCCTCCACAAGGGCAGACACATCTCCCAGTGAAAACTCAGATGGCCCGTCCGCTCGCACCGGGAAACACCGGCCATGCGTTCCAGAACCATCCCTCCGCTAGGCCAACACATACAGCGAGAAGCAGCGTGATGCTGGAGATGCCAGGGCCACAGGAAAGAAACTAATGACTGGGAAGGAGCCGAGGGGAGAAAGGCCCCAGAGGGGTGTCCATCCATCTGGGCACCAGGCCAGACAAGGCAAGTCACTAGGAAAGAGACCCCGTAATGTCAGCGTCGGGAAGGATGGCGGTTAAAACGTCACGCCGTGCGTCTTCACGGAGCTAGAACACCACCGGGCAGTGAGGTGAGCTGGGGCCTCGGCGCTGGGGGTCCTAACGGTCTCTAATGTCTGACTTTCACCCGTGCTAACCCCAGATGGAGTAGATGCTGGCCCGTGCCTCCCTCAAGGGCTGGCCCGGCCCTGCTTTGTGGACTCGAAGTCAACTCCAGCCACCTGACACAGAGTCACCACGGACTGTCCCCAACTTAACTCTGCTTTGATTCCGCTTGGACAGCAAACATGTCAAAGCCCCCAGTGAGCCAAGTGCAGATGCGGCTCCCCCTTCCCGGGCACCGCCTGAAGCAAGAGCTTTCTCCCCTTGGGTCTGTGATGGCCCCCAGGGCCGCCAACAAAGGCCCCACTGTCAGGGCCTGGTAAGCCTGTGCTGAATCGGGGTCTTTCATCCACCTTCTCTCCTCCCAGACACCTAGAGCCTCCGGCCACGGCAGGGAAGGTGAGACCAGCCCCTCCCACCCGTCCACTGTGAGGCCATACCCAGCCCCGCTTCCTCGCTGGGCCGCTCGTCCTTTGCCCAACACGGCCAAGAAAGGGCAAACAGAAATGCGGGGTGTGCACTGCTCGTGCATTCTCGGTCTCCACTTGGTTTCGTGGAAGACTCTTGAATTACTAGCTGTTCCTACACCAAGGTTTTTAGCTCAAATCCCTAGATTTATTTAAAGGTAAAGGAGAAGAAGATACTTTTTTTTTTTTTTTTTTAAAGAATGACCCTTATCAGGAAGAGAACGGAGTCGGGTGTGATCCCATGTCAGCAAGAGATGCTACCCTCTCGGTGCCTAAGGGTGGGGTTCCCCAGTGCAGCCAGCCATCCTCCCTCAGGCGGAACTCCCTGCCGTTGTCCCTCCCTGTGCACATCGGTGTCCTGATCTCTTCTTATAAGGACCCAGGCACACTGGATCAGGGCCCACCATAAGGACCTCGTCTACACTTGATGACTCCTGTAGAGACACTCCGTCCAAACAAGGTCACACTCGGAGATGCTCGGGGCTAGGACTCCAGTGGGCCTGTTTCTGGGAAGCCGATTCAGCCCGCAACAGGGGTGTTATTTGTCGGCAAGGTTGCCTCAGAAGAATGCCGACTTGAAAGCGGCGTTTGCAAGTGTGCGGTGCAGACGGACAGACAGACCTCCGCGAGACAGACGCAGACCCACACAGAGGTGCGGCCGAGGGAACCGCGCACAGCCTACTAGGGATTCGAGCACCCTGACTCCATCCTTTGGATGCCCTCTCTGTCGTACGGAAGATGTCCCGTGGCTGCGTCTAACGGACATCAGTCAGGACAGAGCTGTCCTCCGAGCTCTGTGTCCCCGAGGTTTCCAGCAGCGGCCGGGACCCCTTCGGAGTCTGCACCACGCAGATCCCCGCTCTCACGGTGCTTACTTCCGTCAGCACCACCGTCCCCACGGGGCAGCAGGCCTGGAGGGAGTGTGCGCGGGCAGCCGCAGCCCAGCGCGGGCCTGCTGCCCCAGTTTTCACACGTCCGTCCTCACGGCCCCTTCCCGGGAGCACCACGTCCGGACCCTCGCCTGTATCCGTCTGCCGTGCCAGTGTGTCCTCCTCCCCGGTCCTCCGCATGCTATAGCCTCGGAGCTGGGCCTGCAAAGCTGCCCTCTTCTTTCCACCTCCGTCCCTTTGAGGGCCCGGCGAAGTGCACAGGGTCCCCAAAATGTACCTTTGTGGCTCAGACCACCCTTGGAAAGTCAGCGCCAGAGGCCGGAGGACCCCCTCACCACGGATACACGCACCACTTCGCCTGTCCGAACACGAGCCCAGCTTCCCTCCACAGACCGCTCCCCTGCGGCCGCCCCTCCCAGATTCTGACGCCGTCCTTCCACCGGCAAGTGCTGCGGGCCCGGCTGTCCGACTTCCTGTCCCACCACCTTCTGCATCCAACCCGTTACGAAAGGTCATTTGCTCTGTCTCCAGCAGGCATTGGGATCTGATGCTCCCAGTGCCTCAGGGCTCATGCCCAGTCCTGGTGGCCCTCGGCTCTGCGGGGTCAGGCGACAGCCCCTGGACAGGCTCCGTGGGCCCCTCCCCCGCCAGCGGTCACACGGGCTTCTAGTAGGAGCGTCCCACACCGTCCGCTGGGCAGGGGCGGTGAAGCTCGAGAGCGTGAGGCTGAGCGGAAGAAGCCGGACACAGGGAGCCTGGCTTGTAGGATCCCCCCGCCAAGTTCAGCACGAGACAGAGGCACCTGTGCTGACGGGGGTCAGCATGACCTTTGGGGGTGACGGCCAACAGGGAGCAGGACACAGGTTTCTGAGAGGTCGCCGGTGTGGCCTGTGATGTGGGACTTTTATCCACGTGTATCACCTACAGAGCTCACTGTGGTTCTTCCGGCAGAATCTCTCCTGTGACGCTCCCACCTTGAGCGGGACCCACGCTGACCTCCTCCCACGGGCCCGACACACTTGTGCACACAACACACACAATCCTGCCGCCCAGCCAGCTTCCCGTCCTTCCGAGAAACCACATACTCATCTGTCTGCCTCTTCTCCCTCTGTCTGTCTGTCTGCTCTACCCTCAGCAGCTGTTCATCTGGTGAATGAGTGAAGGTTCCTATGCTCGACACCTTCCAGCACCTTCCACCTCCTGAGCGGAGCAACCCACTCCCTTCATCCGGCCCCTCCACACGCATGCGCACGCACACACGCACACACGCGCACACGTGCACACACACGCAGCCTCCTAAACTTGCCTCGGCTCCTCTGCCCTTCACGGCCTTAGCAACAGGTCCGGCCCCTTCTCCGTCTAGGGTCTGAGTCTGTTCTGTCCCCTGCCTGTCACTCACCCCTTCCTCCTTCCGCCCCAGCGATGACCCCCTGCACACCTCACTGAAAACATCTGCGCCCTCATGCCACCTGCCCGGCCCTGGCTCCATCTCTCTCCGGAGGGGCGTGTCTGTCCCACGTCAGCAAAGCGGGTCCCCGATGTCAGGCTCTGGGTGACAGCTGCATGCGGAACCTTGAACCCAGGCACGCAGAAAGCCCTCCGCGACCGTGTGAGGAGAACCCAGACACTGGCAGTGCCGCGGGCCCGTCGTGCTCGTGTTCTTGCGTCCCCGAGTTTCGGCCCCAGCGTGGAGGCTGGTCGCACCTGCTCCAGCTGTGCTCGGGGCTCTACGCCGGCACAAGCTCTTGGCCGCATGTCCTCCTCTCAGGCAGGTAATGGGGTCATAGTCCAGGCCTGGCCCCTACTCCTCCACACTGCGTGTGAGCACGTCCCTGTGCAGCTGTCCTCAGACCGACAGTCCTCCACGTGCCCCCGGGAGCTCGGCTGGGGTCCACGATCCTCTCTCCCCCACATGCTCTTCTGAGCGTGCATGTGCGCCTTTACGTGGCCACGTGTTGCTCCACCACAAGCCGCCGGCCGCCGGCAGCACCCCTGCAGCAGGTGCACCCAAGGCGCACTCTAAGTGAGGGACCCCAGGCCCCCGGCAACAGTGGCAGAACCGGCTTGCAGAACGGCGGCCTGAGGATCTAGATGAACTCACTCTGCCTCCAACACAACCAACACCAAGCAGCTCAGGGCTCAGAGGCGTCACCCAAGCCACAGAACGAACTGAAAGTTCATCCATCCGAGAGAAAGGACCGAGCCTCAGAGGGACGGTGGGCTGTGCCCGTTTGCCATGCGCTTTGACGCGAGAGCTGATGCTCTGAAGCAACGCGGAGGCCATTGAGCAGCAATGGCCGTTTGGACTTGAGGCACCCAAGGGAGGCTCTAGGTCTGCCTCTGCTGGGCTGGGGCGAGGTCCTAGGGAGGCAGGAGGGCGTGGTGCCGCTGGGACAGGACCGGACACCAGCAAACTGCCTTCTGCTGACTCTGATGGCAGCAAACACGAACACAGCCCTGAATATACGAGGAAATGCAGACCCAGAGGACCACAGGGAATGTGAAAAGGTCTGATGTATTTCTAGGGTCAACAGTGCTACACACACATGGAAGGCCAGGCGCTTGCCCCAGGAAGACCAGGAAGGAGAAGACGCTGGCCCCTCGCCGCTGGTGCCATCAAGAGCAGGTAGTGAAGGCTGAGGTTGGACCAATGTCCATTCACAAGACCCCCTTGCGCAAGGTTCAAGATGCACAGCGAGGTACACGAGAAAACATGACGAGTGACTGGCTAACTGCACAACGGTCTTGACCGACACGTGACTCTGAGGAACCCAGGCTTGAAAATTAAGGGACCTTAGTTTGTGTTCTTATCACACAAATAAAAACAAAAATGATAATAACAGTAATAAGGACAGTAAGCGGAGACTTCTGGAGGTGATGGGTATATGTATGGCACAGGCAGTGGTGATGGTTTCATGAGCATATACTTACCTCCGAGCTTATCACGTTGTGTACATTACATCTGTAAGGCTTTCCAAATGCCAACCATATCTCAATAAAGTGGTTTAGAAAGAAAAGAGGAAGAACTCAAAAAGAATGACGGACAACTCAGTGCTCACCCATCACAGGAAACAGAGAACCCATAGAATTAGTAAAGCAAAGCCACTAAACAAACAGCAACAAGAAATACACCATCAAAAACTGAAACAAAAAAACAAAAATAAAACCACAGCAGCAAAAACAAACCCCGATGGGTAGAGGGGTCTGCTACTAGAGTCGCTAAAACATTATCTAAAATGTCCAGTTTTTAACAAAGAATCACAAAGACACGCAACAAATAAAATCAGAAAGTGTGCGACGTGCACAGGAAGAAACACCCCATGGAGAACGTCCCTGAGGGGACCAAAACGTTATAAATACATTCGAAAACTAAAGAAGACCACATCTAAAGAATCAAAGTGTATTATAACAAAATTTTCTCACCAAATAGGAAATATCAATTAAATAGATGAAAAGAATCTTAATCCTAAATCCTATAGTGGAAAGAACAACTGAAGGTCACCAGGT
The DNA here is from genome assembly GCF_002288905.1 of Enhydra lutris kenyoni. Classification (NCBI taxonomy): domain Eukaryota; kingdom Metazoa; phylum Chordata; class Mammalia; order Carnivora; family Mustelidae; genus Enhydra; species Enhydra lutris. The sequence goes on along the minus strand of NW_019154117.1, from coordinate 369,338 downwards.
AGTCTCCGTAGCAGATCTGGGCTGCAGAGGAAGGAGTGCATGAACTGGAAGACAGTTCACTACCTGTACTGGAAGAGAGATATCTACCCAGAAGAGGAGAAAATGGAAAAAATAAAGAAAAATAACAATCTAAGAGAGAAGGAAAAGGCAGAAAAAATATTTGAAGAAATGATGACTGAACACTTAGCAAACTTGATAAAAAGTATGGACTGATGCACTGAAGAAAATCATGGAACTCTACATGGGACAACCTCTGAGACATCGACTAGACACACCACAGACAACTGTGAAAAGCAAACAAAGAGTCTTAAAAGCAGCAGAAGAAGTGACTTGTCACGTATGACATGTGGGACGACATATTAACAGTGTTGAGGGAAGAAAGAGACCGTCAGCCAAGAATTCTGTATCCGCTAACCTCTTCTTCAAAAATGCGTAATTTAGGACACGACCAGATGAGCAAAATATGGGGGAAATTAGTCATTAGCAGAATGCTCTATAAGAAATAGAAAGGGGGTTATCTGAGATGAAATGAAAGGACACCGGAAGGAATCCTAATTCACACAGAGAAACAAAACAGTACCAGTAAGGGAGCTACACAGGGGCTATGAAAGTTAGTATAAACGTATTTTCTCAGTAACACTTTACTTCTGCCATTCATTTTACAAGGCTACTGCATAAAACTGTGATTATCAAATTGTGTTGATGGACTTGAAACACATGAAGATATAATTTGTGTGGCACTAAGAGTTAAGAGAGAAGAAGGAACAGCAACATACTGGAGCAAAGTATTTGTAATCGGTATTAAGTTAGCATTAATCTGAGTTAGGTTTCTTTAAAGTGAGGTAATAATAATAAACTTCACGCAACCACTAGGAAAATAATTTTTTTAAATTACATATATGAAAAACAAAATAAAGAAATTTTGAAATCACACTAGGAACTATCTATTTAACACAAAAAAGGGCAGGAATCAAGGAATAGAGGAACAAAAAAGAAGTGACACATAGAAGACAAATAGCAAAATGACAGAAGTAAAACCTGTCTTATCATTAACTAATTAAAGCCAAGTGGGTTAAAAGGACAAATAAAAAACAACAGAGACTGGCAGGAAGGATTAAAAAACTATCCATCTTTATGTGGTCTATAAAAGACACTTTGTATTCAAGAACACAAACAGCTGAAAAGAAATATGAAACACTCAGCAATCCTAAGAAGGCTGTAAAGGCTTATGTAAGTCTCAAACAAAATAAACCTAAGACATGAATCATTACTAGAAACAAAGGACATTTTACAGTGACAAGAAGGTGAAGCTGATCTATTTTACATGTATATGCACCTAACAACACAGCCCCAAAAACACAAAGCAGAAACTTGCAGAAATGGAAAAAAAAAAGAAAGTAGCTAAGCCAGTAATAGTAACTGGAGATTTCAATAACCCACTTTCGGTAATGGATGTAAGAACTGGGCAGGTCAGCAGGGGACACAAAACTTAAATGGCGCCGTGCGCTGACCGTAATTAGCACATGAGAACATTCCACCCCCCCCCCCGCCCCCCGGCCCACTCCTGCCCCCGGCCCACTCCTGCCCCCGGCCCACTCCTGCCCCCGGCCCACTCCTGCCCCCGCCCCACTCCTGCTCCCGCCCCACTCCTGCCCCGGCCCGGCTCAACATCTCTGGCTGAACAGCCAGCTGGGTCCTTCTACCCTGGGTGGGAGCAGCCGGGGAGCCCGGGACTGAGCGAGAGCACGTGTGACCGTGAGAGCCCGAGTCGGCCCCATGGGCTCCACAGGCGAGCAGGGGACGGTCGTCACAGCCGTGGGAGGAGCAGGACCTCGGGAGAGCCTGTCCGCAGGGGTCGATCCCACAGCTCCAACCTCTCCCACTCGCCGTCCCATCCAGATGCTTCTGCTCATGTGGGGGACACGAGCGTGCTCACCTCAGCAGAGACAGGGGACGTCCGGAGCAGGTCCCCGCAGTGCCTGGTATGGTCCTGCAGCTGCGCAGACCCACACGGAGGGTCCCCGGCGGGGGTGGGAAGCCCCAGAGGCAAGACGGAGCCCCTTGCTGCCCCTCCCACCCCAGTCACGAGCAGGCCCAGCCTGGCCTTTTCTGCTCATTCCCGTTCTCCCCGCTGTCCCATGGCCCAGCCTGGACAGCGGCTGCGGCCACCATCCTCACCCGTGTGGCCCGTGACTCGGGGGTGGATGGGGCTCGAGACACTCACGCACTTGCCAGCGTTGTGCGGGTGGTTGAGGCTGGGGTCACCTGCCCTGTCTGGTGACTGGCCTGCCCCTCACCACCTGACCCCTCACTCCCTCTGCAAACCTGAAGAAGAAACCGTCTCTCCATCTCCACGACCCTGCAGACACTTTTGTAAATGACATTTTAATGTCACGGACTGGCCTGAAATTGTGTGATTGCCAAGTGTTGGCATCTGCGTCGGAGAGCATTAGAAGGGTTCTTCGTCTTTTAAAACAAGCACTCCTTGTCCAGGGGTAATTTAAAGAGTGTAACTGGTGTCCATCAGAAGTGTGTAACTCGGTGAATTGAACGTGGACGCTCGTGGAACCTCCACCCCCACATCCAGACTGCGTCCGTCCCTCGCGGAAGGCTCCACCTGCACCACACCCAGCCCCCCAGTTCCAGACAAGCACAGGGAGGCTGCCCGTCCCGACAGATGATGATTTCCTGTCCCAGGACAGCACAAGAGCCCGACTGTATGCACCGTTTCCGTTTGGTCTCCTCTGCTCTGCGTGTTCTGGAGACCCATGTGTGCGTGCGTGTGTGCGTGTGTGTGTGTGCGTGTGAGAGAGAGAGAGGGATTTTTACTGCACGCACAATTCCCTGCACGGGGGCTGCCGTTGGTCTACCATTCGCCTGCTGGCGAGCACTGGGAGGTCCCCCTGCTGGGACGCGAGGACGAAAGCCTCCACGCACACTCCTGCACAACTGCGGGGTGAGGAATCTTCTCCCGTCTCTCGGGCAGACGCAGGGGGCAGAACTTCGGGACCGTGCAGCGGGTATGTACTAAACTTTATAAAAAACCATCGGGCACCTGGGGGACTCAGTCGGTGAAGCGTCTGCCTTCGGCTCACATCATGACCCCAGGGTCCCAGGACCGAGTCCTGCGTCGGGCTCCCTACTCGGCGGGGAGCCTGCTTCTTCCTCTCCCTCTGCTGCTCCCCCTGCTTGTGCTCCCTCTCTGTCAAATAAATACATAAAATCTTTAATAAAAAAACCTGCCAAATAGTTTTCCACAGCAATTGGGTCACAAGAGAGTGTGACGGTCTGTACAGAACCCGCCAGGGGACCTCACAGACCAGCCTCTGTCTCAGTTCTCTCTGGGGAACGGAGGTGGTGCCAGCTCGCTGACCCCAGGGGCAGGAGCGTGTCTGGCCCCCAGCCTGGTCCAGAGTGCGGAGAGCCCTCAGGGACCCTCCCACCCTCCTGCGCTTCCTCTGGGTGCCCGATAGGCAGCCCAAGGGCCCCTCCACCTTCCTTCCCTCGCCTCCACTCCTCGCTGGAAATAGAACCTACAGATATTAACAGGCTCTTCGACCAGGGGTACTCCTGCCAGTGTCAAAACTGGGGAAGTTAAACTCTGAAAACTGGATTTAAACATGAGTATTTAAAAAAAAAAATTTAATGGGGAGAAAATAGGTATCAAAGTACCTAGTTTTTTTTTTTTTTATATCTGGGAGCATTGTATCTGAGATTTTCAGCAAGCTTCTAATGGGCCGTTGGAAGTCTTTCTCATGGGTTTCCCCCTGCGTCACACAGTGGTTTGCTAGTTCTGTCTTCTAGAGTCAGCTTCCTAAAAACCAGTCTCTCCCACTCCGGGATGTTCAGCTCTATTGCTTGGAGCGTAAGAATATAAAATTATAAAGAACAGTAATAAAACCAGTCGCATGTGATACACGTCATGTTAACACCGTAAGCTTTTGGCTTCACATTTAAAAAGTAGAAAATAAGCTTCCCCACTTTGTGACAAAATGATAAAATTCCATCTTGGGGAGGGTACAGGTTTCGAGCTCAACTAACATTAAGGAATTGAGGGAGAGAAAATAAATGGACCAGAATCTCCGTGGCGGGGACCTCGGGAGGGCTCCTTCTCTGGGGAACTGCCCTGTGCAGACCCTGCCGCTTGGGTCACAGTGATCTGTCCCTGAGTCCCCAGGAGGTCCCTTCAGCCCTGGGCTCCCTCCAACCTGTGCGTGGACCCGTCCTGTGGGAGGAACTGTCCCGGACCGTGTACAGTGGCCCTGGGGCAGATCGCATCAGGGCCAGTCATCCCCAGGAGGACAGCCTATACATACCCCCCATGTCTCCATGCCCCGCTCCCAGAAGGAGTGACCCCCCAAGTTCTCAGGTTCTACCCCAGGAGGAGTTCCCCAGCCCCATACACCACGCACGGGGCTTCGAGCCCCTGTCCTAGCCTTCCCACGGCCACCATCCCGGGCCACGGCTGCACCTCCTGGCGGGAAGGGCCTATGGCAGGGCCAGGCACTGGAATGTCTCCAAGTGGGAACCCTGGCCTGGCCGCAGAGCCCTCCTGATCCCGTCGCCATGCACGTGCCATCCCCTGGGCCTCAGTTTCCCCTGCTGTGAGCTGGGGTTCCGCTGAGAATGCAGTTAGAGAAGGTGACCGTGGCAACTTCTCTGCAGGGCTCATGCCGTGTTGCCCTTCTGTGTCCGTGCCCCACCCCGTGCCATTGGCTTCCTAGAAAACATGGTGAGGAATGGAATCTTTGGCCTGATTTGAGCCTAGCGGGGAAAGGAAAGAGAAGAAACAATAGATCGTCAGAAAGGAAGGTCTGACTTCACCCAGCCGCGACTGAGCTCCTCCAGGACAGTGCAGTGGCAGGACACGGTGTCCCCTGCACAGTTTCATCCAAGTGGCTCTGCACCAGGCACCTCATAAAATGTCCAACACGAAAACGATGCCAGGAAATTTGTCACCGAGAGAGAGAGAGAGAGAGAGAGATTGAGAGAGAGAGAGGGAGAGGGATGCCACTGCTTGACTGGGTCAGAGGAACCTGTCTCCTTGATCCATGCCTGACTCCAGGGTCATCCCTCCTTGGGATCTCGGTGTTTGTGCAAGGGAACGTGCAGCTCCCGGGACCCCCATCTCCTTGGACTTGGACCCGTAGTCACGGTGGGTCACCCTTCCACTGATTTCCCGATCTTTCCCGCAGTAGAGGTGGAGAGGAGCTTCCCTTCCTCTCAAGTGTCCCCGGGACACAGGCTGCATCAAAAGGGAAGCAAGAGGACAGCAGTGCCACCACTGCTGTGTCCAGTGACAGGGTCTTGGGGTGCCTGGGTGGCTCCGTCGTTAAGCCTCTGCCTTCAGCTCTGGTCATGATTCCAGGGTCCTAGGATCGAGTCCCGCATCGGAGGCTGCTTCTCCCTCTCCTCCCCGCTCGTGTTCTCACTCTCTCTCTCTCAAAATAAATAAATAAAATCCAGTGACAGGATCTTGCAATCACTTAAAAAAAAAAAAAAGTTCACCGGGGCCAACAGTTACAAACTTCTTTGGACGTGAGGGAGAAAGAAAACCCCCGAGCTCCCTGGGCGTATGGTTGTTTCGAAACTTCATTCCTTCTTCGCTGGGGACACGGTGGAACCGGAGGGGGAAGCCACCTGTTGCTGGCAGCTCACACGCAGGGCACGTGGCTCTCCGTGCGCAGTGGGACGGATCTCACGGGGCGAGAAACGAAGGGAGGCACTTCTCCACCATCCCTACACACAAGACAGGGCTGTCGTCTGTTTCCCAGATTATGGTCAGAGAGCAGGGCCGGTGACGTCTCTACTTCTGGGATTTTATTCCGGTTGACTTTGTTGTCTAGGACATGATCGATGATGTGGAAATGTCCCTGAGAAACGTGCCCACAGGGAACGGAATTCTCAGTCCCCTGGCTGAGGCCGGGGATCGCGCTACTCATACGCTCCCGCGTTCGCTCACGTGTTTCCAACTCGCTCCCTCGGATTCTAGAAGATGCCGTGACACCCCGCTAAGGGAGCTGTTGCTGGTGTATTTACCTGCCCTGCCTGCTGTGTGAACAGCTGTGGCTTCTCTGACTTCTCAGGGAGCCCCGCATCATCTCGGAGTTCTTCTGACTTTAGGTCCCGCCATGTTTAACACCCACAGTGACCTCTTCTGTTTTTCTGTGTTTTTAACCCATCTTTTTGACCAGAGGCAACTCGCTTCACCTTCCTCGGGGGAGGGCTGGGTGTGCCGAGGATGGACCCTTCTGGCCGTGTCTGGGCGGGGGGACCCTAGTCCTTCAGCGACACGAGTCACTGCGGGTCAACTTCTGAAGGAAGCCCGGCCCACGCCGTGAGCCCTTCATCCTGCACAATACTGGCGTCTACTTCTGCATCAGGACGGGGCTAGTACGGACATTCTTCTGTGGCCTGGAGAGGTCATCTTGACTATCCCAATACTTTCATTTCATGGCATTTATCCTGGGCTGATTTTCAAAACTGCTCATGCACCAGAATTCAGGAAGACTTGACCAAGATCTGTGGCCACGGAGCCTTGTGTGATGGCGGCTTCCTCCCCTGGTCAAGGACAGAGGGAGGAGTTCCCGGTGAAATGTGCCACTTTGCTCCCCCGCGTCCATGTGTGAGCACAGATACTTCGAGGAGACAACTGATGGGTTAGAAGGAAGCACGAGGGCATCAGGACAGACAGGTCTGTGGTGTCAAAAAAAGAACACGGGGGAAGGGGGAGGGGCGTGTGGGGGAGGCACGGGCAGCCCCGTCTCTGGTGTTCTCTGTGCCAGGCATGGCATAGGTCATGGTTTCGGGCACAAGGATGTTCACGGTAACGCTACAATTGCATTCACAATAACTTAGTACTAAAAGAAGAGAAAAAATCTAGAAGCAGAGAATTTCACTTATCAGAGGAAGCAAAGCAGTCAATGAGCAAAGAACTCCTTAGGGTGTGTGTGAGGGAGGGAGAGAGAGCGATTGAGCTCTGGGAGGGTTGTGGGGACGGTGTGGGGGGGGGTGCACAGCAGCTACCTTGAGTTTGAGAACCCGGGAGAGGGGTTTTAGGAAGATTCTTGATATTTTCCTGAACCTGCGCGGTCCTTTCTCTCAATTTGCTCGCTGTTTGCTGCAACAGGGCCTTACGTGACTCCTGAGCAAAGGGGCGGTGTGACATCCATTCCAGGTCCTAGCTGCCGTCTGTCCTGACACGCGATTGAGAAGAGGTCGTCAAATCCATTATGGAGGGTCACGGTGGGCGTCTCAGGGGAAACAGCCTCACCTTCGCTCTGCTCTCTGCAGAGCGCCCCTGTGGCTCCAGAAGTAAGAGGCTGCCCAGCAGAGCCCAGGAAGTGCCACAACCCTGGGGTGGCAGCCGGGAGAGGGAGAAAACCCCCGCCCCGGGGACCTCACCTCTCGTAACCCACCCCTGCAGGAGGGAGCCGGCCTGGGCTTGGAGAGGCGCCTCCACTGACTGGTATTTCTGTGTATGCCCCCCCCGCCAAATGGGCGAACCGAAGAGATGCTGGTGCCCCCCCCTTTGACCCTGGGGGCAAACTACAATTATTTGTAGACAGAAATAGACTAGCTCCGTGGACTAATTAGCTTGTTTTCTAGTGGCCTCTAGTGGCCTTCGTCAGAATTGCAGCCTGGTCCGCGGCTTGGAGACCCCAGGATGGTCGCGAGAGGCGGACGCACGCCCAGCTCCGCTGCCCTCCGAGGGGCTCCCGACTCCCCCGAAGGACCCCGCGCCCCTGCACAGCTAACCTTGTGGGGTAAGACTGCCTTCTTCCAGCAAATGCCTCAGTTTTCTGTGTCCTGTGTCCTGTGCGAGCAGGTGGGCTGCCTCAAGCCTGACTGGTTGTTTCCAGCGAACGGGAGGGAAACTGTCTGCTTACAGGGAACGGGACTCTAAAGACGAACCTTTTGCGAGGTTCCTGGTCACGGTTATTTTGGAGAAGCATACCTGGGGAGAGAAGACCAGACATGGGGCAGCCCCGAGCCTGAGGTTCTGCACGACCTGAGGTCCTACAAGGTCAGGATCGTCCGTTCTGGGCTTGGGTGGCTCGCCCAGGACTGTGGACACTGGCACCCCCAGCCCCCCCACCTGCCTGGGAGCAGAGCGGACAGGGGTCCCGCTGCCCGCGCACCTGATGCAAATTCCCAGCGAGCTCGCCCCAAGGCCCGCCCTCAGCCCTCGCCGTCCCCTCGCCGTCCCCTCGCCGTCCCCTGCCATCTTGAGGAACTCCGGCTGCCGGACGCCCTCCCCCCCGCAGAGCCAGCTGGAAGTCGTGTTTCACTTTATTGGATACACCAGGTGTGGGGGTTACAAGTGGGGCATACGGGTGTGCGGCCTGTGAGCCTTCTCTCCCGCCTGAAATGAACGGACCTCGCCTGCATTGGGGACAAACACAGGCAGACAAAATACAGTCGGGAGGCGTCCCAGAGTGGGTCACGTCAGCACCTAAATCACTGAGCTCACAGTGCTTCAGTGAAAACGGCGGCCGCAGCCATATAAATTACACTTCAGGCCTGTACACACGTCTACGAAACAGAATCCCCTGCTGTGCTCCGTACGGCGGTGCCCCTAACACTGCAAACCCCAGCACACCTCCCCCGACTCCAGACAAGGGGCCGGATACACATGCAGGGTGACCACAACCATTTCCCCAAAGTACAAAACCGCACCGGCTTTTTTCTTTTTAAGGCACATTTTCACGGAGGCACAGAGAGCCCCCGCCTCGGAAGCCCCGTGCTCTTGGGACCCTGGCAGGGGGCAGCCACCCAGTCCCGCCAGTCCTGGGCGGCGACGGTGGTGGGAGACAGTCGCCGGTGGGGGCGGCGGTAGGAACAGGCCAGCCGCCCGGAAGCCCAAAGGGGCACCACCTCCAGTGCACATGCACAGGGGAGGGAAGACGGCGGCTACTTTCCCGCACGGCGCAGGCCGGCCTCCCTGCCCGTCTCCCTCAGGGATTGCGGGCCGCGTAGGTGTCACCATGTGTCCCGCCAGACCACTACCCCCGCCCGGTCAGGCGTCCCCAGCTCAAAGACCCTCTGGCCTCTGGGTGCGGGAGCGGCCGCTCTGTGCACAAGAGGACGGCGGGGGAGCAGAGGTTGCGCCGTGCGACGGCAAACCGGCGCCCCCCACCCCGCGCCTGGGGCTCAAGCCTCCCCCGGGGTGCCCGGTGGCCCCGTGCCCCTCAGGCTGCCCGGGGGAACCTCGGCCTCGTCCACCTGCAGAGTGTCATTGTCCCCCAGCAGCTCGGTCTCGGGGACGGAGCCGTCCTCCTCCTCCTCCGCTTCCTGCCCAGGGGTCTGGGCCGCATCTCCGGGGACGTTCGGCGTGTCCTCCGCGGCCTCCGTGAGCAGGGCCGCCCTGTCCGCCATGGACGTGTTGGAGGGCGCCGTGGTCACGTAGCCCGTGCTGGTGGAGCCACTGCCGCTGTGGTGGGAGCCAGGCTTCAGGGCCACCGGGGCGGGCACATGCGGCGGTGCCATCGGCACGGGGATCTGGACCGGGTAGAAGTTGGGCAGGTAGGCCCCGTAGGCCGGCACGGGCTGGTACCCGTTGACGGGGATGTAGAGCTGGGGAGGGGGCACCATGGGCCTGATCTGGCCTTTCATGGGCATGAACGGCGGCTGCGGGAAGGCCTGGGCCTTCTGCTTGGGACCCCCGTAGCGGGCGTTGCTGACGTTGCTGACGGGGCTGGTGCTCAGGGAGCTGGTCTGCGTGGCGTTGCTGGCCCCCGAGGTCTGTGCCGAGCTGTTGTAGGCGGACAGGCTGCCCCAGGCACGGAGCCTGCTGTGGATGTCCTTGAAGCGGGGCCGCCGGCCGGGGGCCTCGTGCCAGCACTCGACCATCAGGGCGTACACCCAGGCCGGGCAGTCGTCGGGGCAAGGCAGCACCTGCCGGCCGCGCACCATGTCCACCACGTCCTGGTTGGAGTGGCCGCAGTAGGGCTGCAGGCCGTAGCTGAAGACCTCCCACAGCAGCACGCCGTAGGACCAGATGTCCGAGTCCACGGAGAACTTGCCGTGCGTGAGGGCCTCGGGGGACATCCAGCGCACGGGCAGCAGCGCGCCGCCCGCCAGCTGGCAGTAGTCGGCCGAGTACACCTCGCGGAACAGCCCCAGGTCCGAGACCTTCACGCTCAACTTGTCGTACACGAGGACGTTACGGGTGGCCAGGTCCTTGTGCACCACGTGATGGCTGGACAGGTACTCCATGCCCGAGGCGATCTGCGCCACGACGTGCACGAAGTCGGGGGGCTCCAGGGCGGATCTCACCGTGCGGTCGTCGTCCGTGCTGCCCACGTCCGAGTGCGGCGAGCGCATGACCAGGAACTCGTGCAGGTCCCCGTGCGAGCAGTAGCTGAACACCATGCTGAGGGGCTGGTCCTTGGTCACCACCCCCAGCAGGCAGACGATGTTGGCGTGCTGTAGCCGGGCCCGCAGCATGGCCTCGTGCCGGAACTCCTCCCGCAGCGGGCCCTCCGCCTTGTCCTTCAGCGTCTTGATGGCCACGGCCTGGCTCTGCTCCCCCGGGGCCGGGCCGAACAAGTGGCCCTTGTAGACCTTCCCAAACCGGTCCTCCCCGAGCTCCTCCATGAACCTCACCGACGACAAGCTGATCTCCTTGAGCTTGGCCTGCCAACAAGAAAAGCCCCGTGAACCACTTCTGTTCCCACAACAGGAAGGACAAGCCGGGCAGCTGGGGCGGGGGGAGCCCAGCAGAGGACCCCAGTCCTGCCCGCCCCAGGCCCCACCTGACCCACACCCACTCTCTGCTCTTCAACACGCTCGGCACCGTCAGGCTGCCGGAAACACGTCCACGGGTCCCAGCCAGGATGCAAAGTCTGCTCTCCCCCAAACTCCAGAGACACCACTGCAGGGCGTGTGCACACCTGCTCACACCACACTCACACGCGCACACGCACGCGCACGCACACAGCCAAGCTGGGCGCCACCGTCCCAGAGGCACCAAGGGACTCTCCCAGCTGCGTCCCCCATCTGGCGCCGCTCCCATGGCTCCCTGATGCGTGGTGGCCACCGAGGCCCAGGCCCCACTGCTCGTCACAGCGACACCCGGACTGTCTCCCTGGAACCCTGCCGTGCGCTTCCCACGATTTCTGTCACTCTTGGAGTCCAGGCCAGCTGTTTTCCAGCCGTCCCTCCGTGGGCCCCTCTCCCTGCTCCTTCTTGGTTAGATAAGTTATGACAGAAGCCCCACGAGCAGGGTCGGGGGGGCTGACCTGCATCTCCTCACCCCCCACCCCTCCAGCCCCAGCAAACACACAGTGACTTCTGGCTTCCGAGCCCAGTGCACGCTCCCCCGACCGCTTTGACGATCCCCTTCAGAGCCCGGACGGGAGTGATGTACCCCCAAAGCGTACAAGTAACGTGGAGGCCCAGGCAGGCCGGGACAGATTCTCCCCTGTGCTGTATCTCGGGGTGGTATCGCTGTCCTAAGAGCTCTCAGGGCAGGGGAACGGGGGTGTTCTACCTCCACTCTAAATGTGCAGTTCCACCCTTCCCCGAAAATCAAAGCAAAACAAAACCAACCCAACTCCAAACGGATGAGAAAACAGGCCCCCGTCCCTTGTCAGAGCCAGCCGGGCCCCCATGTGGTGGACCAGTCAGAGCCCTTTCCCTTTGGTTCTCCTGTGGGGAGAGTGGCAGCCCTGCAGACAGATGCAGGACGGCACCTTCTGGCTAATGCACCCGTCTGAGCGGAGGGAGAAGCCTAGACTCCGGGATGGCAGGATTCCAACACGCCTACCACTTCCTTCCTAAGGACACAAATGTCCCGACATGTCTTAGAGGAGATGCGGGAAATACAGGGCAGTTCAGCATGGTGGTGGGTCGTGTATCGAGTAAGCCAAGAACCCGAGCGTCGGGGGCAAGCCATCTCCAGGCAGAGGCAGCGCCAGGAGGCGGAGGAGACCTGCTTGTGCTGGGTGATGAGAGGCATCTCCACATCCTGGCTGGGCGAGGCCATCAGCTGCCGCCGCTGTGGTGTAGACGCGGAAGCCTTCTGCTTATTCCGGCACACGCAGACCAGGAAGAAGAGGCACGCGATGACCAAAGGAATGGCGATGCTCGGGACCAGGATGTACAGAATCCCCATCCTGCTGCCGTCCTGGGGACCTGCGAACAGCCAGGGTCACGGGTTCTTAGAAACCATCCCCCGCCCAACTCCGAGTTCCCGCCAGCCCACTCCCGCCCCAGCTGCCAGATTCAAGCACAAGGGGACGGTGCCATGAGTCGCTCGGAGGGGAAGGGGCACGCCAAGCCCAAGAATGGGTAACGTACCCCTGCACGCTCGGGAGACGCTATCCAAAGCTGCCCCCAAGGCCTGAAGCCGGAGTACGCGGCTCAGAAAACCCGTGAATGCCAGGGCTCTTGCAGTAGTTACAAGCAAAGTCCTGGGATGAGAAGTGACCCCGCCTGTGGCTTTTTAGGGTTTTCCACATTTTGTGTGTAATGAACACATATCATTGAAGACACTAATCCAAAGTGCATTTGATGTCAAAGAGCACCGGACGCCAGTGAGCCTGACCCAAGGCAGGACGCCACAGGGCCCCAAGCGTGCTGGGAAACGTGGCGGTCAAAGGTCCAGCGAGGCTTCCGGTTAGCTCCAAGGTTTTCAGAGCGAGACGCAAGGCTCTGTCTCCCTCTATGGGATTCCAGACAGGCACGGGGGCGCGCAGGGCTGCAGCGCTGTCCCAAACCCAGAGTCTGTCTGTCCGTCCCATCAGCCCCACGCCACGCCCCATCCTGCACCCGCTGCAGAGAGAACCAAATAAAACCCCAGAACTCCCCCAGCCCCACCCTCGAGGCAGATGTTCCAGAAGCCCCAGGGGCAGTGGAGGCTCCGGGTCATCTCTCTGGGGAGATTCCATGACCCGCCACCTCCGTCCCAGGTCAGAGATGGGAGCGCCGTCCAAGCATCTGTGAGACCATTTACTTTATCGTTATCTTTTCAAAATCACCAGCAGACACACTTGTTAACTACGGTACCACAGGACAGGCTGCGTCCTCGCAGCCCACGGGCCGAAGACTGTACCCACGTTAACAGGGGCGTTTGCCCGATTTCCTACATCCCGTTTAAGGTGAGCAGGAGCACATGGCATTCGGCTGTTCCGACACGCAGAAGCAGCAGTGTCACAGAGTTCTTTAAGATAGAATTTTAAATCGAGTTCTTTTTAAAGGCAGTCATATCCTCCCTATTCCCCGGCCGCTGGTTTTGTGGCAGAACACCGCATCTGAGACACGGTTCCACAAGGACCAGACGCTCCAGGCATCGGGCGGGGGCCGCACACCATTCCCCGTACGGGGGTTCCTCGGGCATCACCCGAACCCCACTGGGAAGCAATTAGCCTGTGTCTCCCTTAGCTGCTAAAAGCCATCCTACAGTAGGTGTGCTTTGCATTTCTACCCTCAGAATGCAAAGTTTTTTGCAATATCCAATGTACCTAGATCAGCCAGATTGAACAGCATACATATTTTTACTGTTTTGATTAATTTTAATTACAAAGGTAATAGCGGCTCATTGTGAAAATGTGTTCTGTTTTAACATTTCTTCAGGCCACAGGAAATCTCTGCGAAAAGTTTGGCGTGTATCACTCCAAAACTTCATGCATAACATGGAGGTGCCCGTGTGTGCTCACCCACACGGACACACGCACGCGCACGCGCACGTCTTTCCTTCACAAAGAAAGACAGAGAAGGGGGTCAGGGGAGGAAAAGCAAGCGGGAGAAACCAGCTATCGTCCCACAGCTTCGTTCTTTCTTTCTTTCCCCAGGAGGTCATCATGGACATCCTTCCTTGCAGGAAATTTTTTTTAGAAACCGTAGCAAACCACGAAACAGCTTCATGATACTGTCAACATTCTCATTCTTAAAAGTTAGTCCTGCAGCGGACGCACGTTCTCGAAGATCCGTGGCACGATCTGTGCTGAGTTAAGAGGAGTGGCAAATTTGGAACGGGCCCATTCTACTCCCAGGAGGGAAGCGATGCCAGTTTCCACAGCCAGCATCTGTAGGGGGAGGTGCGCCGGACCGGGGGCCGCCAGGAGGAGGCTGGTGAGGGGACGGCGAGCCCGGCTTTGCTTCACCCTTCCTCTCTCCTCATCCGTCACTTCTCGGTAATGTCCCAGCAACCCACTGCCTCCAGGAACCAGAACGTAAGACTCAGAAGGCGGCCAACCTTCTCCCGGGGACCCAGGCTGGTGGGAGCCAGCGAAACGTAAATGGCCTCGAGACAGAAATAGGGAGGCCTGTGAAGTGTGCGACCCTCAACGGCTCTCTTGTCCCATTCATACTTTAACGAGGACGTGGCAGGGAGACAGGTCATGAGACCGAAGTTCCGCTGTTCCTCGCTCCGCCTGCTCCACCTGTGTGAGCCGGGGCAGCATAGGTGCCGTGTCCCCGGGGCCAGGCGCCAGGCCGAGGGCTGTGGCCGCAGCAGGAAGCCCGTCCACCAATGCCGGGGAACAGCACGTGACGACATTGATGGAGAAACCAGGCACCAAACTGACCGTCCCAGGGCCACCCGCAAGGAGAAGGCTGGTGAGGGGCCCCCAGACCTAATCAGCCATCTCCCCCGCATGGTGGAATCTGGGCTGAGGGACACACGACTCCAGAACTTTCTCTAATTTAAAATGTCCCATAACGACCAGGTACTACTTCCAGAACCGGCAATGGCTGTATTTAAAGCCGGTCATCAGGGCGGCGCATGGGGGAGGCGCCCTGGGACCCCAAGCCATCCCCAGGTTCCCTCAACAGTTAACGCTTTAAAAAAAAAAGAGAGAGAGAGAATACATACTACAGGAGGGAACGTCACACAGTTCCATGCGTACGTTTTTATTCTGCGTGAAGCACCAGGGGCCCTCCATCTGCCCTCCGGGGTTGCGGCAGTAGGCGTGCCCCCCTCCGAGCTCGGGGAAGTCCGCGCTGCTCAGCTGGTGGCTGTGAGGCAGCTGTAGGGCCCAGGGCTGGCACTGGTGGCCCGACTTGGTGGTGCTGGCCGTGCCTCTGTAATCCGTGCCCGAGCCATTGTAGCACTGATGGTCTGTGGGAGAGAGACGCGTGAGGACGCCCGGCTGGCGAGCGGCCGCTGCCTCCCCAGCCCTTCCAGAAAGGACAACCGCCACCACTTTGCCTGCACATACCCGAACTGGAACTTCCAGAAGACCAAACGGTCCGACTTCCAAAAACAGCAGCGTTAAAGCCGCAGGCCCACCAGGTAAGTCGGGGGATGGGGTGGGGGGCGTCCAGGGACATGAGTGGGGAAGGAAGGCCCATCCGAAGTCACCCCATGAGTGTGGAAGCCCCTGGGGGCCCGCCAGGCACCTCCGCTGCAGGAGGACGTCAACCCCAACCTCACGCTCGCTTTGCCGCCCAGGGAGGACACCCAGGCACCCCCGTGTCCAGGGCGGAGACCCAGAGCCCTCTCAGAGCCATTCTGCTGCCTCAGTTCTGTCGCCGTTCTCAGCCCCTCCTGTAGACGGACTCACTAACCAACGCTCCATCTTCTGTGGCTATTACCACGCGCAGAGTGAGGAGCGAGCCGCCTGGATCCGGACGCCCCCGGGAGCCCAGAGATTGGGCTCCGACTGCCCCCCAAGGAGCTCTGAAGGGCTCTGAGAACCCCCAGCCTCACCGAAGAAGTGGCCAGAGTCCAGGGCCTGGGACGAGGGTGGGCTCTTCCCCGCTCCGTCCCCTGCAAGGGGCAGCAACCCTGACCTAATCGGAGAGGAGAGCCTCTCAGGGGTCGCGGGGTGGTCTGGAGGCCGGCCGTGCCTCTGCTCAGGCTGCTAATGGGCACGGACATGACGCCCCCCTCAAACCCCAGAAGCGGAGTCTGAAGCCCAATGACGTAGTGACTCTCGCCAGTGCCAAGACGGCAGGGGCACAGCTGCCGTGCGCCCACCGGAGGAGGACCCCAGAGCCCTCGCGGAAAGCCCCACGGCACGCTGGAGGGGCCCCCGGGCTGGAGCAGCCACGGCCGCGGCCAGGCCGGACGCACGGGACTCACAGCGGCCCAGCCTCTCCGCGGGGATACCGATGCGCATGCAGTTGGCGGCGTCCGGGCTCTCGGGCAGGGGCAGCGCCTCGCACTTGGGCAGCTGCAGCCGCATGAGGATGAGCGGGTTGGAGCGCGCGATGGTGTACTCCTGCCGACACAGGTCGCTCTCCAGCACCTCACACTCGTCCCGGCACAGCTCGCGGGGCTTGGGCGCCCGGGAGCGCGCGTCGCACAGCGGGAACACGAAGTGGCAGAAGGACGGGATGGCGAACTGTGAGCACTGGTCCGACAGGTGCGTGGAGGTGCCGATCATGGTGAAGGCCGCTGCGGGGGCGCGAGACGGGCGTTAGGCTGGGTGGCACCTGCTCCCGGGCCCCTGAACACCACCGGAGCCTCCCCGCCCCCACTGCACCCCTCTCCTGCTCGTGTTCCCCCTTCCCCTCCCAGCAGGGCCCCCAACCCTCTGCCCTGTCCTCTGCACACCCAGAAAGGCTCTCTCCAAGGCAGGCGCCCCGAGAGCAGGAGCTGCCCGGATGTGCTGGGAACACGGAAAGTCTCAGTCCCAGGGCTTCACTTACAAACGCGGAACGGGAGAGAAGGGGAAACCGGGCCCAGGATCTCACCCGGCTGGAGGCTTCTTCCAGCACAGGAAGATTCGCGGGTCAGACCCAAAGCCCCTTCCCAAGGCCCTGCTAGGAACTGGGCTCTGCAAGCCACGGGCGGTAGCTAGAGCAACGGGTGACATCTGGAAGCAGAGACCGGACAGGGCGCAGGGACAGAGCCCGGCGTCCTGCGGGACTGTGGCCGACCTGGGGGCCTGGGGAGGCTGCGGCAGGGAGGGGGGGAGGGTGCCCCCGAGGAGGACGGCAGCAGGGCAGACGCATGGGAGACCAGAGCTGCGGCCAAGCAGCAGCAGGAGAGGCGGGGCGGGGGGCCCCAGATAGCCGGAGGGCGTTGGGAGGGCCAGAGGGAGGTGCTTTGGGATAAAGGAAGCAGAGAAGCAGGTGTAGCCAGGGTCTGAGCCGTGGTCGGCTGCCTGTCCTCCGAGGCAGGACACGGGACGGAGCAGAGAGGAACAAACGTGGCGTGTGACCCGGAGAGAACACGCAGTGGCACTGCGGGCCGAGCGGGAACACGTGCGGGGGCAGGAGGGCAGGAGGCAGCAGCCCCGTCAGGGCTCAAAGGGAGGCCGCAGCCGGCATGCCTGCTGCCCCGAGGCCCAGCCACTGTGGCCTGCTCCTGAGGATGTGACCCGGCAGCCGAAGAGAGAGGCCCTGCCCCACCCCCTGCGCCACGGGCGAGTAAACAGGCCGGCCGGGCTCATCCCCGGGACACAGGCCAGTGACCCGTGCTGCGGCGCCCCGTGTGGCCAGCAGGCGGCGCTGCGGGGTGCCCACTCTCTGCCGACCGGCCCGGCCCAAGGCAGATGAGCCGGAGGGAGACCAGCTCAGGCGCCGCCCGTTACCCACCACGGACGGTGGGTCCCTCGTCCGCCTGGTCCTGTGCGGTGACCTGTTGAGGCCACACCTTGGGGGACGGATGCCCACACAGAGCGTCTGAGGGAGCTCGGGAGAGGAACACGCGGTCCCTGCTCCTTCCGGTCCCTTCCGGCCAAGACTGACGCTGAGGAAGGGACAGGAGGTCCCCGGGCAGGGTCTCTCGGAGACGGCTCAGGAGCCCGGGGTGAGGCCCGATCAGGCCCGCGATGGAGCTGGGGACCATCAGGAGGGCGGGCGTGGCGTGGCGGGGACCCCGGGCACGGAAGGACGGTCGAAGCCAGACAGATCTGGCGTTGCTCTCGGGGCAGTCACCAGCGGAGCGTGACCCTGTGATGGTCTCTGCTCTGCCCTTGCCCCCTCAGACGCGTCCCATGAGGACTCACTTCTCAACATCCGGCTCTAGGTACCCAGAAGGTCCAGCAGCTCATGTCCCCGCCTCCGTCCACTCCCCACGTCACCTTGAAGGTGTCCTGGGACTCTTTCCCCCGGAAGCTCCCAGAGTCCTGGGAGTGAGTTCTGACAAGCCTGCCCCAGGCAGGACACCGCAGAGCCAACGGCCTTGGAACCACAAGCCCGTCAGCCCAGGTCAACTTCGACCTCCTCTCACGTCCACACACCTAGAAATGCTCGTTCTAGACTTTCGTCTAAACGCTGCTGTGCAGCCCGCCTGCTCGGACAGCAGATGTGCTCAGCGTGTCCAGCCGTTCCTGGAGATGTGACTTGGGAACAGTGTCGTGCCTGGGAGCCGGGTTCGTCAGTGAGTGGGACGCCCGGTCTGAGGTACGCGGCTAGCGCTTCCCAGGTCGGTTAGGACAGAGGATGTCTGAGCGCGTGGCTCCTACTAAGGCCATAATGGACTCTTCCCTTAATGAAAGAGAAGCGACGAGAAAAATCCAAGAGCCCTGCTTCTGTCGAGGGTGATTTCTGTTCCCTGGAACCTGTGTCACACCTCTGAGGCACGGGTACGGCCACACAGAACCCTACGTAAACCACTGAATGTTGTGGCCCAAAAGGTTTGAGCAGTTCTGCTTTAGAGAGCATGAAAAGCTTTTCCAAAAATAGCAAGGTTCTCAAATGGGCTCCTCTTGGACGACCACCGTCCTCCTACTTCTCCGTGGACACCTGGCCCAGTCCTCAAGGGGCTCGGGAACCACGGGCCAGGAGGATCCTTGCATGGCCATCGCCCTAGACCCTCCAGCTGAGGTGAAAGCGAAGGGGGGGTGACCCGGATTTGGAAGGACAAGTCGATGCCGTCTGGAGGCTGGAGAGGAAACGTGTGTGTGTTTGTGGGGAGAGCAGAGAGGGGCTTCGGTTGAATTCATTTTCTTACTTCTCAAAGCATTTCCCCCAAGATGACTTTCACATCACCACGTTAAAGCCAGCACGTGGAGGACGACCGGCCGACCGAAACGGGAAGCCTGCAGAGACAGAGAGCAGGCCACTGCCTGCCAAGGGAGCCGCCCCCTTTCCCACGCGGTGAAGCAGGTCCCCAAACACTGACTGTCCACGGGACCTGAATGCTGGCCGCAGGCGGCCTGGCAGCGTCCCCGGGCTCCGCCACGGACTGCAAACCCCTGTCCCCAACGCCGAAGTCAGACCCGTGAAGCTCTTCACTGAGCTCAGATCTATGGGGGACAGGAGTCGGGGAACGCAGAACAGAGAAGTGCAGTGATTAAGTGCGGTGGGTGCCGGCCTCCCTGAGGTGTGGCCAGGGGACAGGAGGGGACAGCCCGGGAACAGGAGGCCCTGGTGACGCAGTGAGACGGGACGTCTCAGGACTCTGGAGCCATGCGGTGGGCCCGAGTAAGTGTGCTTGCTAGTGGGAACGCACAAACGGGAACATTGGAGGGCAAACCCTGGGGCCAGTCCCCGCTGCTTCTAACAGGGCTGTCCGACTCTGTCGCACGACGTGCGGAACAGGGACTCCGTGTCCGAGATCGGAAATAAACGCACGAGGGGGGCGGAGACGGGCGGCGCGCGCTCACGGTCCGACAACAACGACGCGGGGCTCCTACCTGTGATGCGGTTTTCAATCTCTCCCTGCATCTGGAGGGAGTCCACGTAAATGGTCCGGTTCCCGATGAAGCGTGCGCACGCAATCCCCCGGTATGGCTGGCAGAAGCCGTCCTCGTGGTAGTCGTCTCTGGGGAAGACACGGCTGTGAGCACACTGGCTTGTTTGGTTTTTCTCTTCAAATCCAGCGCTTTTTTTTTTTTTTTAAAGATCTTTAAATTTCATTGGGTTGATTTTTTGTTACACATCAAGTAATACACCCAACTAGATCTTTTTTATCTTTTTTAAATAACGATTATTATGTTTCATTATGCGACGTTAGTCACCATACAGAACACCCTTGTGATCTCATCGTCTCACTCCTTGGTATCAACGCAAATGAGCTGGAAACTTCAGACCACCCGAAAACCTGCCCAAACTTGGAAGCAATCAAGCTGTCCTCCAGCAGGTGATGGGCAAAGATACCGTGGCCCGTCCAGATGGAAGAGCTTTTAGCACCAAACACAAAGGAGCCATGAAAAGACACAGAGAAAGCTCACATGCACGGGACTAAGTGAAACACCGATCCAGAGAGGCCACGTGCTGTAGGAGTCCAGCGGCTGGACCTTCCGGAAAAGGCAGAACTATGGAGATGGGGTAAGTTCAGTGGTGGCCAGGGGCTGGGGGCGGGGGTGGTACACGGGACCACCAGGCAAAGCACAGGGACTTCAGGGCCGGGAACCGACTCTGTATGATACTGTGGCGGCGGGTGCGTGTCTTTCTAGATCTGACGCTGGAGCAGCACCGGTTTGAACCTCGTGAGTCCACTGACGGGCAACGCGTTTACGGTGAACACAACAGAGTACGGTAAATGCACTTTGTGTCCCTTATGATTTTCTTAATAGCATTTTCTTTTCTGTAGCTGACTTTATGGCAAGAATTCAGTCCATAATGCATACGACACACAAAACACACGTTAATTGACTAAGTGATCGGTGAGGTGCTAGGAGTTAAGTTCTGGGGTAGCCAAAAGTTACACACAGATTTCCAGCCACACGGGGGGGTGGCGTCCCCTTCCCCTGTTGTCCAAGAGTCTGCTGCCCAAAGTCCCAGCGGGGACGGCAGCCAGAGTGACAGCTCGCGGGTACAGACTTCAGCTCGTCGTAAGTGCTGGCACTGGCTCGTCCGTTCTAAGCAACGTGCCACACTAAGGGGCAAACCGCAGGTGTGGATGCTGGGAGGGTGTCGGTGAAACTCTCCAGACTTCCTGTTCAATTTTTCTGGAAATCCCAAATGGCTCTAAAATATAATATCTATTAACTTAAAAAAATCCAGCATCGTTAAGGGCGTGGCGCCATGGAGCGTGACAGATGGATCATAAACGTGAAGCGTACGCATGGGTGGGCACACGTCCACGTCTTTGAGCAAACGCACGCAGAACGTTGGCCACGTCTTTGAGCAAACGCACGCAGAACGTTGGCCACGAACATCTCATCCCACCCGTGAGCCACGCAGAAACATCACAGCGCACCCCACGAGCATCGCTGGTATGCAAGCAACACTCGCGAAAGCGATGACAGTCCAGGAACCGCGTTCCTGCATCACATGAGAGAAATGGAGGGAAACAGTGGGGATCCCCGAAAGTCTGGCCTTCAAATAAGTTGTACAAGGAGATGTTCTTATTACACAACAGAGAAGTAGACGGCACGGGCCACACTTCAAGACACAGGGGCTGGGTGGGGAGCCTCACCGAAGCATGGCCCTCCCACCGGGCCCCCCAGTTCGACTCCCTCCCCAGGGCCTTTGCACGGCACGCACAGGGCATGCTGGAGTCTGTGCCACATTCTATTGCGGGAACCTGTTAGTCGTGCCTTCAGCTGATGAGATCAGGCATTCTGAGTACCAGATGCTTTTCAGAGAGCCCTCAGGATGCTCCAAGGAGACGGGGACGGGGCCACGGCCGATATACGAGAGCTGGCAGTGGCTGGAGCCAGGGAGAGGTGCTTGGGGCTCCAGGGGCAGGTTACTGACAAGTGCATTAGGACTGTAATTAAGTCACTTGTTCTCTAGCTAATCTGTAACCAGCCCCTAAGCCTGACAGCGCTCATCAGCCCGCCCTCCAGTGGTCTGGACCGGCCCCCAGGAAAACCTGTGTTGTGTCCAGCTCCACACCCATATTTCAGCTCCTTCACAAATGTAAAATCCGACGCTCGTAAGGGCAGAGACAAAGGATCTGGCAGAACACCCTTTCAGCCGCTCGGCTCTCTCCCTCCTGGGCACCTGCAGGAGCTCTCTTTTTCAAAGAAAGGAACGTGGAGCCATAAATAACCGAAACAAAGAGACTGTGGTGTCCACACGAGCTGGACGCCCTTTCTCGCAAGCTCGCTTAGCCATTATTTCCTTGGGTCAAGGATTCCTTAAATGTAGCTTAACTAGACAAGCACACATGCTAACAATACAGCCCGGCCCCTCCCTTCTCACTCTTTGTGAGCTGGAGTCAACTGCTGATTAAACGAAAACCAGTGCCTACCAAATGCACCAAAAGCACACGTCGGCTCTGCCCCAGTGCGTGTGCTACGCGTCACCGTTTGCGGGCGGCTCAGGGCGCTTGCCCACTGCGCCTGGAAAATCAGAGACAGCCACATTCCGTGTAACGTCACCTGCGCACGAGAGAGGAGCTGTGATGCAGTCAGTCCTTCAGGGTGAAGAAAATAATGTCAAATTAAGCCTGAAATAACTAGAAAATACCAATGATGAGAACAGAAATCAATACAAAAGAAACAGAAAAATCAATAAAGCCAAAAGTTAGTTCTTCAAAAAAAAAAAAAAAAAAACAAAATTGCTTAAAAACTGGAAAAGAGAAACAGAAGAGAGAAGGAGAAAACACACACCAGCAACATCACGAATGCGATGGGGACGTTGCCCAACTCTACGGATGTTCAGAGACAACAGGGAACGTTATGCGCAGATATCTGAACACAGATCCAGTAACTTAGGAAAATAGGGCAAATTCCTTGAAAAACATAACACACTAAAATTAGTGGAAACAGAAAAAAAACTCAGAATAGCCTTAAATGTCTTAAGAAATTTGAAGTTGTAATAAAAAACCTTCCCATGATTAAAACCCCAGCCCCACATAATAGAAACTGGTGAATTCTGTCAAACATTTAAGGAAGAAACAGTAATTTTAGATAAACTCTTCCAGAATATAAAGGAATAAGAGATACCACCCAGATCATCCCAAAATGCAGTGACACAAGTGACTCATAAGCACGTCCAAGGACATCCCAGACAAACGTGCCCGGGACCGAACGGGCACCACGCTTCACAAAACACAAGCGCACAGGCTGGACCCAACAAAACAGAAAGACAATAGAGAAATGGGCAGTGAGCCACCTGGGCGATCACGAACACAAGGTGTTTCAACATTTAAAAACTGGTCACCGAAAACAGAGACAAGGAGGGAAACTGTGTAATCATCTCAGTTGAGAAGGAAAAAAGGTCGACACAAGTCAACACTCATTCATGACCAAACTCTCGACAAACAGAAAACCTCTCCGAGTGTACTCTACTAAAAAGGGCATCTATCAGGCGCCTACAGTGAACACGTTACTTAACGGTGAAATAAGGGACATTTCCCCGTAGACATTTGGGAAGATGACCCTGTCTGCTCTTACATTCTAGGTGACCTTGGGGCTCAGTCAGTACCATCAGGAGACGGCGTGATCAACCCATCAGCGGCCCGGCAGACGGACGGCACACACCGGGAAGGAAGAGGTAAGACCTGATGCCGAAATTTACATAGAAAATCCCAAGGAATATATTTTTAACCTGCTAAAACTACTACAGATCTAGTACGGCCCCAGGAGAAGGTCAATACAATCAACTGTATTTCTACATGTAACAGTTAGCAAACGGAATGTTTAAAAAATATCATTTCCAGGGATGCTCCGGTGATGCTGGTGGTTGAACATCCGACTCCTGTTTCGGCTCGCTGCGATGTCACGGGATCAAGCCCCACGCAGGGCTCCAAGCGTCTGGGAGTCTGCTTGAGATGCCCTCCCTCTCCCACTGCTTCTCCCCACTCTTTGCACTCTCTCTCAAATAAGTAAATAGATCTTTAAAAGAAAGTCATTTACAGTAACGTTAGAAGTACACAAGAGCAGCAAATTCATAGAGACAAAGTAGAATCATGGTTGCTAAGGGTCGGGGTGAAGGGGAAATGGGGAGCCACAGTCTAACAGACACTGGGTTTCAGGCTGGAAGGGTGCAAAGCTCTGGACGGTATGTGGTGATGACTGCACGGCAAGGAGAAGGTACTTAATACCCCTGAGCTTCTCAATTAAAAATGGCTGAAATACTTTGGACAAAACCTAGTAAAAATGTACAAGACCTCTCCACTTAAAACTTCCAAACACTGTAGAGAGAAAGAAAAGAGAAGCTACATCAATAGAAATACGTACCATATTCCTAGGATGGACCATTCAACGGTTTTAAGGAGTCGATTCTCCCAAGCACAGCGTCACCTGTCAAATCCTAGCACGGCTTCCGCAGAAATTACTTTAAATCATGGAAAAAAAAAAACAAGCCAAAAAACAAAAAAACTACATAATGAGAAAATGACGAAGTGAGCAAAATCCACAGCACCGGTAAGGGGCAGACTGACATGCGCCTCCAGACGTCCAACCCTGAGAAGGACACGTCGCTATGACACCTTCAAGTGTAAAACTCACAGGCAGCCCCTCATCGCGACCACTGTAACCATCAGCCAAACTCAACTCCAGAGCCGCCCGCACCACAGCTGCCCACGGCGACCGATGTTCCAGAGCCACGAGAGGCTGAGGACCTGTTCCGGATTAAAGACACTAAAGCGACGTGGAGAGGATCCCGTCCCCGGAGAGGGTCCACACAGCGCTCCTGGGACAAGCGGAGAGACTGGAAAGTGAATGACACGTGTCACGTGACACCCCGAGTCTGAAGCTGTGGTTTGGGGAGGAAACAGGTTGACCTTGGGGACTAACACGGAAGTATAAAGGGAAAAGGGGCACAGGGAACACAGCCAGTTCTCGGGTGGCTCAGGAAAGGGGAAAATTACAAATATGTATGGGAAAATGAGAAATCAAATAGGACACGACCACAGCTGGCAAGCCCGCCTAGAGAGAGGAGAGATTACTCCTAATTGCTCTTCTAGTCACTTTTCTGTACTTTTGGAGTTATTTCAAAACGGAAAGTTAAAAACGTCCCAGTGCGTGCTTTGGTAGAAACTGACAAACGCTGGAATTTACACGTAAACCAGAGCAGCCCGGACAGTCGTGAACGAGGAGGACTGAGGGTGCACTGGAGCCGCCCGATTCCGAGACTTACCACGTTCCGACGTCGGGGACAACGTGCGGCTGGGATACGAGGACATGACGGAGAATCTTAAAATAGACCCTAACCAATGGTCAAGTGATTTTCAGTACAGACACGAGGCGTCTGAGGAGGACCCGGCGATAGTTTCAAAAACGGTGCTGGAAGGACTGGATATTCGGAAGCTTTTTCTTTTGTTTGTTTTAAGATTTTTATTTATTCACTTGAGAGAGAGAGTGCGCACAGATGGAGAAGCAGACCCCCCAATGAGCAGAAAGCCCGATGCGGGGCTCGATCCCAGGACCCTGAGACCATGACCCAAGCCGAAGGCAGAGGCTTAACTGACTGAGCCCCCCAGGCGCCCCAGAACTGGATATTCGTATGGAAAAAATAAACTCAAACCCATGTCTCCCACCGTACACAAAACCTGATTTTGAGAGAGACCACAGACCTAACCATTAAAGCTAAAATTATGGCACTTATGGAAGAAAACACCGGAGAATATCCTTATTCTACTGAGATAAGCAAAGGCAAAGATTTCTCAAACACAATGCATAAGAGAAAACAAAAGATAAACTAACTCACTAAAATTAAATTTTCCTGGGGTGTCTGGGTGGCGGAAAATTTAGGTAGCCAGCTCCTGGTTTCAGTGCGGGTCCGATCTCAGGGTCCTGGGATCGAGCCCCATGTCTGGCTCCGTGCCCGTCGGGGAGTCGACTTCCCCCCTCCCTCTGCCCCTCCTGCTTCTGCTCTCTCCTTCTTTCTCAAATAAATAAATAAATTTAAATTTAAATAAATTTAAATTCTGCTGCTCACCGAAAGACAGCGTCACGAAACTAAAAAGGCAAACCACAGTCACTTTTTCTTTGGCAAAGGAACTGTGTACGGAATATCTAAGAAGTCCTATGACCCCGCAGGAAGACACACACCGCAGGAAAACTGGGCGAAGGCCTGAGACACTTCACCAAAGTGCAGCCTGGAAAGACGTTCCCAGTCTCAGTGAGGAGAAACTATAATCAAACCGCCACAAATCATCACAACACAAGTGCCAGAAGGCTAACGTCGGACGACCCCGCACGTTGGCGTGGACGTGGGGCGGCCGGACTCTCACACCACGGGCGGCAGCAAAAAACGGAGAGACCGCTCCGGGGAGGAGTTGGGCACTTTCCCCGGCGTGTGCACGCACCGACCACCGGACCCGGTAACCCCGCGGCCGGGACGCGGTCCAGAGCCATGAAAACACGCTCACAGAAATCCTCGAACACAAACATTCCCAGCGGCCGTGTCTGTAACCGCCCCAAACTGGAAACCCAAGTGCCCGTCAGCACACGAAGACACACACTGTCGCGCCTTCCTGAAACAGCGGTCCGTAAGCGAGCGGGGAAAGTCCGGGAAGAATCTTTCAGGTATTACACCGCGTGAAGAAGCCGGACGCGAGAGGCTCTGCGAGGACGTAGCACCCATGCGTTTCTGTCCCACGCATTGTGGTACTCACCACACTCCGAGCGGCGCCTGGCCCACAGCTGACCCTCAACACACGTCTGTTGAGTGAGTGAACACTTTCTTCAACCATGGGACACACGCTTCATATTTCTAATTCAAGATAAAATACTCGCAGCATCTGGTTATGCGGATGTCGTGTTGGACGTGACAAAAAGTGTCGACAGGGTCCGCGGGAGCAGACCCGACACCAGCATTCATGACCCAAAGCCCACGTCAGCAGAACCTCTCAGAAACCGTCTCCGGGGCCAGGATCGCACGCGGCGGCCGGAGGCAGAGAAAGGGTGGTTTGGGTTCACAGTTCACCGGAGGGAAGCGTGGTTCTCCTCTGCGGAGCGCAGCGGGCTCGTCCCTCCCGGGCAAACCTTGGAAGGTGGGTATTTCCTTGGGTGACTTGGGCGGTCGGTGTGTAAAAAGCTCCCATCCCTAAATACTAGGGCATGACAGCTCGTGCGTGGACTCAGGCAAAAACAAAAGGACCAAGTGGAGGCATCGGATGTGTCACCACACGTCCTGTGTGGACACCGTCACCCCTGCTAACGCGCAGACACGTCCACGTGCCGCTGTGCGGTGAACGGGAGGCTGTGGGTGTCCCCCACACTCCCCACGAGGATCTCTGCCACCTCCTGCCTGCATCACGTAATCTTAAAACGAACTGAGTTTCTCCTTTTATTCAAGTTCGGCACTACAGGATTTAAGGAGTTACGTTTTCCAAGAAATAGAACCTACCACAACGAGAAGCCAGGGAGGGAGGACACCGGGCTGGCGCCTCCCTCTCTGCAGCTCGGCTCGACCAGGGCAGGCCTTCGTGGTTAGACAGCAAATGCTCAGTGTCAGCCTTTGCCCGGGACGGTTCTCTCCCCACGGTGAGGCGGCCGGGTTTCTCCTGAAGTCATTTTCAATCACTGCCTGTTGGAAGTTTCAGTGTGTTTTTTCTACTTTCCTATAATTAGGATAAAGCTTGAGCTCGTTATGACAGTTCCCCAAAAACGGCAGTGGAAGGAGCTGGAGGGAGCAGATCGCCGCGCTCTGTTTAGACACGCTGGCTGTGGGGCACCTCTGAGTCATCCGCCCAGGGGTGCCCCGATGCCGCGGAGTCCGGGGCCTGGAGACGGGGAGATAGTCAGACCGGGAAACGGGGCTTCCAGGGCTGTGAGCGCACGGGTGGTGAGTGGCCAAAGCCTTGGAGTCACACGCACCTTGTGAAGTAAGAAAAGGGCTCGGGACGCGGCCCCGTTTGTCGATTTCCCGGAAGCCCATCATGAACCTAATTCACAACCGCCCAAAAGAGCAACGCGCGTCCCTGTAAGCAGCATCTGTTGAAGCACCTGGGGGTGCTCACGTTGGGACCGTGGCACTGACCCAACACAGCCATGCAGGTACCAGGGCGGGTTTCGGGGGCCACCCCACCTGCCCCGCCCCGCCGCGGCCCAAGCCACCAGGCTACGCCACTGTGGACGCACGGGTCTGTCATCGTGAAGTCGAGCCCCGTTTTAAAGGGCAGATGAAAACGGAGCCCATACACGAAACACGGGACGCGCAGCCTCCCGTTAATCCCCTCACGTGATCCAAGCTGCCGCCTGAGTAAGCTGCGGTAGCGCCGTCTTTGAACCACGTCTGCGGAGGCACGGCTGCTCTTAAAGCCTCGGTTCCCCACGTACACACCCTCCTCACCCTCCCTTCAAAAGCATGAAAGGAAAAACCGTGTTTTAACAGCAGTAAATCCCTTCACCTCGCTCGACGCCCACGTACTGGCGTCCAACGCTCTGCCCGTGGGCGCAGGTGTGGCCGTGTGAGGGCAGCCGCCACAGAGGTTCCCGCTCACAGCACTGACCCGCAGCACTCGGGGGTCGGCCGAGGCTCTGCTGGTGCTCCAGGGCCGGCTCCCCCCTTGCAGGCACAGGCCCAAGGCTGGTACAACAAGGAGAAGCCCAAGGAGATAGCCCGAGAGGAGTCACAGGTGCGATGAGCTGGGGACACTCCAGGGACAAAAATGGAGAACGTGTGGACGAATCTGTTTTTAGCCAGTGATTTCCCCCCTTTCTGTCTTGGTTTTGGTTAATTTCCAGAGATGCCACAAGGAGGGGAGGTTCGTCTATGGAGACACAATCAGCATCCAGCTCGGGCGCGTCGGATCACAAGGCCACCCGATTACGGAAGGTCGTCCACCAGCACGAAGCGGCAGCAGACGGGTTCGGGAGTTCGACAGAGCAGAACTCACCCTCGTTGAGTGCGTTTCAGGCCGGAGCCGCGAAGCCGCACCACGCTGGGAGCGCTGCTTCGTAACAGAACACTGATATTCTCAAAGGAGAAAAACCAGAGTCACCGTTGTATGTGAGAAAAGTGATGGCAAAAGTCGGACTTCTACTCTGCAGCTCCAAGAAAAACACAAACCGACAGAAATCCAGATGCAGTAAAACATGACGGCCAGGACATGTGAAAGCAATGGTGAGTAATAAGGGGGGTGTATGCGTCAGCTCAGCCTGCGGTAACAAACAGCCCTGACGGTTCGACCTGACTTTGTGCAGTTCTGGAGGCGAGAGGTTCAGCCTCAAAGTGCCGGCCTGTTCAGCTCCGGCACAGACGGCCCCCTTCTTGCTGTGTCCCTCACACCGTGGACAGAAAGCTCTCATGGGTCTTCCTCTTCTTGTAAGGACATGAGTCCTACAGGATCAGGGTCCCACCCTTATGACCCCATTTAACTGTAATTTCGTCCTTAAAGACCGTACCTCTAATACTGTCACATGGCCCTGGGGGTTAAGGCTTCAATGTGTGAAGTGGGGGGTGGGGGTGGGGGGAGACATAATTCAGTCCATAGCAGCAGAGTAAGAGAATCTCTCTACATGTACCAAGACATTGTGCAAAGCTATGCTGTTGGAACAGTGATGACATTCCAGAGAGAGATGCTGCAGGAACACATCGGAGAGCTCAGAGCAGACGCACATGTGCAGGAATCTCACGTGTGACAGAGGTGACGTCACACTTAATGATTACCGATGGCGCCACTCATTAGACAGTGCCAACGACTAGGCCATTGATAGAGAAAACACGGCAGGAGAGCCCCAGCTTGTACCAGCACAGAAGTCAGTCCGGGTGGAGTAAGAGCTACAGAAAAGTTCTATCTAGAATACAGGTTAAAACTCTCGCAAACCAGCAAGAAAAAGACAAATCACCCAATGAAAAATGGGTAAAATACAGTCTATTCTGGTTATTTGCAGTAATTATTTCCTATGAGGGTGTCACAAATGCTGAATAAGCAAATACGGAGCACGGCTCCCAGGGGAGAAGGCAGAGGTGATTTTCTGCGCGTCCGTTGTCATGACATTTTCATTATCCAGTCAATACGGGACCTTGTTCCATGTGTGTTTCTGTTTGAAGACATCTTCTGTAACGTGTGTTGATGATTCATTAACGTCGAGCTGAGGGCCAACAGCACCGTAACTCCCGCCTGAAGGAAGCTTATCTAACACACGTGTTTTTCCGTGGGGCCTGTCACAGCCTTCTGGTGCTTGGGAACTCTCGAGAGCACCTCAGCGCAGAGCTCAGGGCCGCCCTGCACAGCGAATCACCCACAAGCAGCCGCAAATGAGAACAGACTAACACCGTGTTTACCGAAGGGCTGCTGAAGTAAGACCGCAGACCTCGGGTGGGACGTGCGCACAGGCAACACACGTTTCACTGCCCTGCCCACGTCCGTGAGTGACAACGAAACCGCCTGAGTACTGGCTTCGGAGTTAGGACGAGATTTTAGCGAGTAAGAAACTGTGCAGCCAGGGAATCTGCAGATAAAGAGGACAGACTCACCGGCGGCAATTCAGCGGTCACTAAACAAACAAAATATGCTCAACGCCCTCTGTCTCTGCCCCTCCCCCTTCTCGTGCCTTCTCTCTCTACCAAATAAATAATAAGTAAAATCTTTAACTAACTAACTAAATAAATAAATAAAATAAAAAGGAGGTAGGAACAGCCGTATTATTGTCAGGCGAATGAATTCAAAGCAAAAAGCACCAAAAGGGACTAAAAACAAAATAAAAGCTGTACAGCCTCAAACCTGTAGGCGTTTAGGAAAATAAAGGAAGGAAGAAAGGAAGGAAGAAAATGGATAGAAGCTGACAAACCCAGAATAGGTACGGATGAGTTTCACATATTTCAGAGATCTATAACCTATGTGGACAAAACGACAGACACCTCCAATAACACACTTAACACGCGTGATCGCGTATACGAAGCAACCTACGTGTGACCACCAGCGGAACATGCTTATCTCTTGAAACGACAGGAAAGACTCACAAGAACTGACCACATCTAACTGGCCCCGGAGAAAATCGCAGCCAATCGCCAAAGTAACATACGTCCCCAAATCAGTGACGACAATGTGGCAAGTATCAGAAAATCCCAAGAAAAGCCGATGTGCCTGGAGGGAAGGGGGGAAATGCAGCCAAAGCATTATTCAGAGGACATGTTGTAGTATTAAATGCATTTGTTTGAAAAATTAAAATGCTTAAGAAAAACGACTTTTTCAAGCAATTAGATGGACATAAAGATCGGCGGGACTACTACACACACACACCAGAATGGCGCAACTTAATAAAAACACCAACCAGACCAAACGCTAGTGAACCGTGCGGCGACCAGAACTCTCTGCGCTGCTGCTGGCAGTTTGAAGGTGACGCGAGCACCTTTAAAAAGTCTGGTATTTTCTGGTGTTTCTGACAAAACTCGGCACACACACCCTGTGAGCCAACGACACCACTCCTAGTATTTACTGAACAGAAATGAAAACATATGCCCGCCAAAACGTGTTTGAGAACATCCACAGCACCTTATTCCTAAGAGTCAAAGGGGCGAATTACCTGGGCATCCATCATCAACAGGAGAGTGGACGGACCAACGGGTGTAGACATACCGTGGGACAACCTCCAGCGACAAGGCAGTGAGCTGCTAACACAGGCGCAACACACGTGCGCCTCAAACACTTCACATGAAGTGAGAGAAGCCAATCTTGCGTGGCTACGTGCTGTAGAATTTCATTTCCAGAAAGTTCTAAAATACATAAAACGAGTCCATGGCAGAAAAGAAATGAGAACCGTGGCTGCCCGAGGAGGAGGGAGCTGCCTGAGAAGCTGCAGGATGGAACTTTCTAGAAGGACAGGAATGTTCTGTGCCTGGGCAGGGGTTTGCACTTGCTGGACCTTATTAAGGCGATACGTCAGATCTGTGCGCTTCGCTGTGTGGTGTTTTAGCTCCAAAGCAGCAGCAAGGCTAGCGCACAGACACCGAACTCTTGTCCACGCCGCAGCACTGAAGTTCAGGGGCACAAATCCTTGTAACTAGTTGTGGAAAACATAAAACAGACGGACGGATGGGTGGAGAGAGAGGCCGTAAGGCCAGCAGCGGGAACCGAAGTGGCAGGGTCTGGCTGGGGGCGTGCGGATTGGATATCACTGTCATTCTTTCTACTTTTCCATACGCTTGTGATTTTTCATAATACAATGTTACGAGGGGCGCCTGGGTGGCTCAGTCGGTGAAGTGTCTGCCTTGGGCTCAGGTCATGATCTCAGGGTCCTGGGATCGAGTCCCGCCATCGGGCTCCCTGCTCGGCGGGGAACCTGCTTCCCCCTCTCCCCTCTTTCTTGCTCACAGCCATACTGTCTCTCTCTCTCTCTCAAATAAATAAATTTTAAAAATATATACTGGAGGAAAAAAGAGAACCTTAAAGTTTGAAGAAAGTGGTCTTTGACAGGACAATTCAATTTAGATGTTAATTTTCACCAACTTTACGTTAAAATTCATTATCATTCCGATCGAAATACCACCAGAATTCATCAAGGAAATGAGGGTGTTCTTTAACAAGACACAGCACGAACACCATAAAATTATTGGTGACTACTGCTAAGCGACTGAAATATTTTAATTTCTGTATAATCAAGACAGAGATAAATAATTACTAAAACTCAGCACCGCACAACGTTAGGGCGGTGGGGAAAGACTGCGAAGAGACAGTTGACCAAGAGGAACCACGAGTGTCAAGGAACGTCTGTCGCGAACAAGCCAGCCAGCTGACGTGGCCGCTGCGGGTTTTCCTCCTTCAGAGCAGCAAACACGAACAGACTCGGTGGTCAGCTTGCAAGTTTACGACAATCCGGTCTTCGTATGGCACAGAGCAACGCGTGCATGCCTCCGCGGTGGGATCGCTTGTAACAAGGAGCATCTTGGGGCGCTTGGGTGGCTCAGTGGGTTAAAGCCTCTGTCTTCGGCTCAGGTCATGATCTCAGGGTCCTGGGATCGAGTCCCAAGTCAGGCTCTCTGCTCAGCGGGGAGCCTGCTTCCCCCTCTCTCTCTGCCTCTCTGCCTACTTGTGATCTGTCAAATTTTTAAAAAAGTCTTAAAAAAAAAAAAAAAGGAGCACGTTCAGAACGTCCCCTAGAGAAACGAACACCCGTCTCGGGACACACACAGAGCGACCACAACGGATGTAGGATGGGAGGTTCTTGTCACTGTGGGAACATCACACTCTCTGCCAGGGACAGAGATGGGGAGAAAGTCAGGGAAATTTAAAATAGGCCGTCAGCCCGCTCATCAGCCCAGTATGGCTTTTAGGTAAGAAAGTCAACGGCAGTGGGATGGGGTATCCCTCCAGGTAGGGGTAAATCCTGAGAGAGGTCCCCACCAGCACCCCCACGAGACTGTGGAGGCGATCCTGGGGCCCAGGCTGGGGGGACGGGATGGGGAGACGTTCACGTTCCCGGAACGGCCCGCAGGATGGACGGCAACGTGCTGCTTTAATCCTTCATTAAAAACCAGAAGAAAATAAATACAAAAATATTGCTGAGTTTTTATATGAAATTTAAATATGCAAATAGAATTGATATTTGCCTATCTAATAAACCACATTGTCCTTGTATGTCTGTGTTATGTAATATTTATAAACATAAGATGTCCAAGTATGGAAAAGTAAGGCAGGGCCACTTCAGAAGTCACGGGCACCTTCTCCAAAGCTGCCCAGCTGTGGCTCTAACGTCACTTCTCCTTGCCTCGCTCTCCGCACAGCTGACTGTTGACGCGACCGCTCAGCACAGGATGGTCTCCAAAATCTACCTTCTGCAGATGGCACCCGGCGTACGCTACCAGGGGCCCCTGTCCCTGCACCCACCCCAGGGGCCAGTGTTGCTGAGAATCCGGGGGGCCACAGAGTAGCCCACGTTAGCCCACACGTAGCATCCGTGCCACTGTTTGCAACATTTGGGGGTGAAGCAATAGCTCTCTGATCTGTCGGGACAAGAAAGGGGGAGCCCAGGAGCCCCTGCTAACCTCGAACACAACCCCAAAGAGAGTGGTTCTCGTGTCCAGGGTGACAGAACGTGGAGGCTCTGGAAGAAAATGTCCCCAAATGGACGGGTACATGGAGAGATGAGACACCGGGGAAAAGACGCCTGGGTTCCCAGCACCCAGCCACGGTTCGGTGAAGACACACGAGCCAGAGCTCTGACGCTCAATGTCCTCACCTCTGACGGGGGACTGACACCCGCCTGTGCCGGGGGACACCCTGAGGCGCGTGGCCACACCTGCCATCGACCCGCGGCTGGTGGTGCGGTTGTGAGCGGGGCTAGGATTTCCGTGAGAAGCACCTCCCTGTCTCCAGGACCCGGGTGTCCCCAGCCATCTGGCCCATACGCCCATACCCCTTCCAGCTGCCTCATGAGGTCCCGATCCCGCAGCCACTGGCCTCACGATGTTTCTCCCTGATGTGAGGCCGTGGAAACTCCAACAGGGTCCCAGCCCCGAGCCACATGCTTGTGTGAAGTCCAGCCAACGTCCAGCCAACTCGGCCAAGACAGGTCGTTGTGGCATTTCCATCCCGGGTCCTTACATAACGGAAGCCCTCCGGGAATGAGAAAATGGTTTGAGGGAAATGGATACTTACTGAAAGTGATGATTTGGGCTGTGTGTTGGACCTAAAAAGGAAAAAAAAAAGGCAGGTTATTAATCCTTCATGATTTGGAATCAAACCTTCTTCCAGCCCCGCCAACGGTGAAGCAGCCACAGCCCAGTGGGCCCATTTGTGGTGAGCTGACCTGGGGCCTGGGCTCCACTGCGGCCCAAGACAACACGCCCGGGATGCAGGAAACCATGGAATGTGGACAGGGCCTGCTCTCTGTTTATGCAGAAACATTTGGAGATATTTTTGGAGTTTTTGCTGTCTTTTCTCACTCTCTCCTCATCTAACCTTGACTCACAAGGTCTGTTTCCTAGCCGGGGCCCGAGCTGTGTGGAGCCCGTGTGCAGGGGCTGGGGCAGTGCGGGGACCACCCCCCCCACGGGGGTCAGCGAGGACGCATCCTGCCCCATTGCCCCCTGTGATGAGCGCGCACGTGGGGGACCGTCACCGCGCTCTGCTGCTGGCCCTTCCTCTCGGCCAGGCCCCGTCTTCTGTGGACAGCAGCCGCCTGTCCCCCTGAGTGTGGCCAGCCTGGCCATGGGTCCCCCTCCACCTTGAAGCTCCCCTTTGCATCTGGGGTGATTTTCTGCTCGCCGGGTTTCCAGCCCCCTGCGTCGGTGCCTACTTTCTGTTATGACTAGTAAATGGGGACCAGGTCAAGCCTGGACCTCGTGCACAGGGAGAGGCCTCGGGGAACGGTCTGATTTCCTTTCTGCCGCCCTGGGCATGCTCAGTGTCCAAAGGCACGTTTGTGTCCTGGGGCGGGGCCGGGAGCAGGGCTCCCTGCGAGCTGCCGGCCGCAGCCCCAACTCACCGAGCCTCACGAACAGCACGCCTGTGGCGGTGATGGTCTTCACGCCGTTGGTGGCCACGCACTGGTAGTAGCCCGTGTCCGTCGTGTCCAGGTCTTGGATCCGCAGCCGGGATCCGTACTCCGTCTTGCGGACGATGACCCGCCGGGGCTCCTGCACCACGGGCGCGTCGTTCTTCAGCCACCGCACCGTGGGGGCGGGGTTCCCGGCCACCTTGCAGTGCAGAATGGCCGTCTGGCCTTGGACTATGGTGATGTTGTTCACCGGCTCCAGGAAGTTCAGAAAGTAGCCTGCGGAGGAGAGCAGTCACAGGGCAAGGCTGGGTGAGGCCGGGAGGACGCCACTGCTCCTGCGACCTCTCGCCTAAACGCACTCCATCTCCGTCCCTGGCGGTACTCATGTTCTAGAATGTTCTGAGAACACTGAATGAGCCAACCGCTGCTCCCGGGGAAATGAGGACAGGATTTTTGTCAGTCATGGCACAACCTCATTTTACCCGTGTTTCTGTCTGAAGACCCCTCGTTAACAAGTATTGTTGACTCGCTGACACAAGGTCACCGCCAACACTGAGGCCTAAAGGACGCTTATCTGATCTGTGTCTTCTCCGTAAGACACATCACAGCATTCTGGTGCTTAGAACACGAGACAACACTTCGCACCATCACTGCAGGGGGTTTAAACAGCGAAATCACCAACAAAAAGCCAAAAAATGCCAAAAGCCTGAGACTATTTAGAGACCACAGAAAGGACACCTGTTTACAGTCTGAGCGGGAGCCACTGCGGGAGTCACCTGGTTGGGCCTCCGTGAGTGATGTGTGCATCAGACGCACTCATGGCTCCGGGCAGGTCTGCGAGTGACCACGCAAGGGCACCGTGAGGCCTGATTTGGGGGCTACAGGTACACTCTGGACGGCAGGAACTTGGAAAGTGGAGCCCCGAAGACAGGATCAACTGGGCAGCTCTCTGCCAGCACCGGCCTCATCTGATCTCAGGGACTCGTGATGCAATTTGCGCTCAGAAGAGCCGTCCTCCCTCAGTCGCACCACCAAGTCAAGCCTCAAGAAGGAACAATTTGTCACCGGACACATCCTCAAAAATGAGCTAATCCTTGGCCTGCACAGAACAGGGACGTCAAGGCTGAGTGCTGCTGAAGGCTGTACGTGGGGCAGGAGCGGGAAGAAGCTGTGCGGGGCTCCCCGCGGGGCAGGGGAGAGCAGGGCCGGCAAGGACCCGGAACACAGAACCAGCGGGGCTGGAATGTGGGCTCAATCCAACCAGGGCTGGGGACTCTCCGCAGGTGACATAGGCCACGGAGGACAAGAGGAAGTGAAACAGATGGCAGAGGAGAGGGGTGTGTTTGTGTGTGTCTGTGTGTGCTGTACATATGTGGTGTGTGGTGTATGGGTGTGATGTGGTGTTGTGTGTGTGTTGCGTGTATGTGTTTGTGTGGTGTGTGTGTGGTATAGGGAGTGTGCATGTACATGTGTGGTGTGTGATATGTGGGTGTGATGTGGAATGTGTATTTGTGGTGTGGTTTGTGTGTGTGTGTACATGTGCACACATGTATGTCAGGATCTGGGAGATCATGCTGTCAAGATAAACACGCAAGCTAAACTTCCATAGCACACACAAACCCTACGATTAGATAAGACAATCAGCCATGAGGAGATGAACTCACCTCTGACAAAACTAAGATAAGAGAGCAGTCTGGAAATGACCCTCAAATATACTCACGCTCTGAATCTTCTGGCTTGATTTATGGTAGGTTCCTACCCTTTTTTAAAGAAATGAAGTGGAAAGATGGCACATATCTGTTAGGAATCTGTTAGCCTTCACTGCATGGGAAACTACAGCGTTTCCAGTGGACCCTTGAGGTATGTTTCACAGGCTGGGTGATGGGCCCAG
This sequence comes from Enhydra lutris kenyoni, assembly GCF_002288905.1. Classification (NCBI taxonomy): domain Eukaryota; kingdom Metazoa; phylum Chordata; class Mammalia; order Carnivora; family Mustelidae; genus Enhydra; species Enhydra lutris. The sequence goes on along the minus strand of NW_019154117.1, from coordinate 332,321 downwards.
ATGTTGGGTGACGGGAAGTGGCAGAGGGGATGGGAAGTTGTGGATTTTATGAGGGAAGGATGGTTCTTCTTGACAAGAGAGAGTGGACGGATAGCTGTCTGAGAATGTCCCTAATTAGCACTAGTCATTATTACCCACATCATTAGAGTCAACCCTGATTCTCTCCTGGCCAACCTTTACTCAGTGCACTGGATTCACTTGTGGACGAGAACTCTCGTGGAGGACACAAAGCTGTCATGTGAGGGACACGTTGATGACATCCCCCTGGAAGCAAGTAGGGTGACATGCTGCTTGTATGCTCTTCATGAACTCAATTGCTCACTGGACTTGGGGAGACCTAGTTCCTGCAGCTCCCAACCTAGACCCTGAGACCCTGAACACAAACCCAGTCTGACTTGACCGTTTGAAGTGGTTCCTTGATATAATCCCCGTCACAGATGAGGGGACACTCACCCCTTCACTGTGTTCTGGCCAGAGCTCAACTGAATCAGAGGGTTTCACAGGAAGCACTTTCAAGTTGTTTAATATTCAAATGCTTCATCAAGGTTTGCACCACACAAACGCAGAGTAGGGCTTATAAAATCGTCATCAAATTGTAATGAAAATAGCAAATGATGCATTAAAATAACAATGATCTCTTCTTGGCCTAAGATGAATTATAATTCTCATCTCCACACTAATGACAGTTCCTCCAAAGACCGGTGACAAGACTCACCTCTGTCTCCATCACCAGGTCTCCAGCTGGTGACTCAGACTCTTCTGCCTTCCTCTTGTAAGGACCTCTGTGATGACACTGGGCCCAGTTGGATCATCCAGGATCATTTCCCATCTCAAAATCATTAACTTACTCCCATCTGCAAAGTCCCTGCACCACGAAAGGTGACATGTTCCCAGGATCCTGTGACATCTTCAGAAGAGCAATATTCTGTCCACCATGTATAATTTTCTTTTATCTTGCCACTTTACTGAACTATCTTATTAGTTATAATAGCTTCTGAGCTGACTGTCTTGGATTTTCTATGCAGATATCTTCTTCAAATAGCCAACAGTGTGACCATTGGCAATTTGCTTTAAAAGTTCATACTGTTCGAGTATCTTTTTACCTAATTATTTTGCTCAGTGTTAGTTCTTCCCAACTTAATTTTAAATACTGAAATGGTAAAACACACAACAAATGCAAATAGAAATATAATAGACACAAGTGCACACAACATCGATATTTTATGCTAACATTTACCATATTTGACTTAGAATACTTTATTTAAAAAAATTAAACATTCTAGGATTCAACGAAGATCCACACTTTCCCATCTCTTCCTCCCTCTCCTGAGAACAGGTATGCACCGTTCTGATGCACATTTCTATCGTTCTATATTTTTAGAAATTTTCCCTGAAAGATCTTGCTAGTTTTTTTTTTTTCCACTGGAAGTCAGCTTGGGATTTATCTTTGTTGATGTTCATTTACTTTAATGACTGCACGTTTCACAGTACAAACCAACCATGATTTCTTTACCTTTTCCCCAACTGAGGGGCAGTCAGCTGTACCCACATTTTTGCTTGTGTTCCATGACCCCCTGTATACATGTGTCATCTCACACACATACAAAAATATCTGGAAAGGATCTACCTGCATGCAGAAGTGATGTCACGGGGCCAGTGACATTTTATTGGTAAGAATGTGTTTTCTAGGGCTGCCTGGGTGGCTCAGTCGGTTAAGCATCTGCCTTTGGCACAGGTCATGATCTCCGGGTTGTGGGATCGAGCCCCACTTTGGGCTCCCTGCTCAGGGGGGAGCCTGCTTCTCCCTCTCTCTCTGCCTCTCAGAGCTAGTGCTCTCTCACTCTCTCTGATGAATAAATAAATATAAATCTTTAAAAATATGTATTTCTCTAACTGCTCAGGGCAGGGATTTACATATGCCCATTAGATTAAGCTTGTCAAAATTTTCAAATTGTTAATGTTTATCTCTTACTCTCAACGGCACCTGTGTTCACTGATGGTGTGCTTGTCAGATGACTATTAGTAATTTTGTCGAGTTGTGTCTATATATTGGAAACTATGTTGCTGGGTGTCTAAACTTCCCTCTTTAGACCACAGTGTAAGGCTTCTGTCTAAAACAGAACTTGTCTGACATTAAGGTAGATACCTCAGGGTACTTTGGTCTTACACTATTTTTAATTTTTTAAATCATTTTTATGATTAAATTTTAGAGATGAATCTTCTAAACCACATATAATAATTTAACGTGTTAGTTGATGTGTCTGTATGTGTGAACTATGGGTTTTTTAACTGGCAAATTTTATTTTTAATGTTTTCATTTTGCATCTTATTCTTCATTTCATTTTAATCCCCCTTTCCTATTTTCTACTGGATTTCCTTATTCTCCACTTTTCCCTTACTGATTTATCGGCCTGTAAAAGTTTCCCTTAGGGAAGAGCAGGTTACTTAGGTGTTTTCTCATCCTGATTCATATTTGCTCTTTAGGTAAAGGATTGAGGCTGTGAACACCCTCAGTCTTGGTCCGAGGGTGGCCTCTGACTTCCCCTAAAGGATTGAGGCTGTGAACACCCTCAGTCTTGGTCCGAGGGTGGCCTCTGACTTCCCCACTTGCCTAACAGTTTAGCTGGGTATGGAATTCTAGACTGGAGATTACACGGCCATCTCCGGGCTTCCGTGTTCACTGCTGCAAGTCCGGCTAGTCCCTACTCCTTTGTGGGTTATCCGACCTTTCCCCTCGCAGGCTACTTTTCCATAGTTCCCCTCTGTCTTTGCCATTCCCATGTATCCCTAGCTGTGGATTTATTTGCACGTAGCATTAATGGGTCTTAGTACCATTCCCAATTCCATCAATTCTGTAAACTTCCCCATCAGTCCCTCATTGTTTCTACAGCCCCTTTATCTCTCCTCTGAAATCTTCCAGTCAGATGCCGAACTTCCTCCTGTCTGTGGCTCCTCAGTGCACTTCACTGCTTTTAATTCCCTGTCTCTCTGAAACTCCAGCTGTGCACCCTCCGCTCCTTGACCTGCCCATCAATTTTCTCAGTTCTCTGACTACAATTTTTTATTTCTAGAAGGTCTGTTTGGTTTTCAAACCCACCATGGCCTTTTCTTCCTTTATCTTTAATCCTTTTGGCTCCCTTGTTTACTAGCTCACCACTCATCCCAAGCCTCTCCAACTATGCTTTGTAATTTTCCACTGTGGGGCTGGTTTTCCTGCGGGAACCCCTTCGGGACTGGGTTCCTGCAACAGCAGTGCCAAATTTTCATGTTTTATGTTTTCTAGGGCCTGGGATTCCCCGAGAAATTTCCCATCACGTAAACTGGGTTTCCTGAGGGGGGGGTCCGAGTGTGATTCCTCATGCTAGTGGCTCCTGTGCTTGCCCCTTTGAGCCAGGTTCAGGAGAGGGCTGTAGCTCCGGGGTCTCCTAGCTTGTTGCCAAAGGCTCACCCTCCACACTCAGCTCCCTGCACCTCCCAGATTCCCTCAGTTTGACCCTGAAACCCGAGACTCCTGCTGCAGCTGAGCCTTCCAGAACAGCCTCCGTAGCAGAACGATCATTTGGAGGCCTTGCTGAGGGAGTAAGAAGTGTAAGTTCTTTCATTTTCCTGAAGGCAGATTTGATTTCGTTGCGATTCCTATTTCTTCTGATTGAAGGAAATGTAATACCTCCGATTCCAAGTGAAGTCGTAACACGAAGGGATGTATTTAGTCATGTGATCTCAGCCAGCATTTTCCCCCTCCTGGATATTCTCTCTAATGAGCATTTACACTCAGGGCCGGGGGAACGGGTTGGGGGTCTTCCAGCATCACTGCTTTGGAGAACCTGAGGCACTTGCAGAAGCCCGTTGCCCACCCCCAGCTTTCGTCAAGATGCGCACGACTTCCTGGTGTTCCTTCTCCTCTGGAGCCCGTGGATACACCCAAAGCCCTTGGGGACGCCGTCTTTCACGGCTGGGTAGCCCACGTCACGAGCAGTGACACCTGCAGAGACAATTCTTTGTCTCAGATAAACAAAACCACGGGACGTTCTCCAAGGCTGCAAACAGAGTGGAACCACCTCAAGCTGATCCTGCCCAAGGCCGTCACAACTCTGCCTCCTGTCTCTTCTTGGCTCCTGGGCATTCCTCCTTCTCGCTTGCTCTCTGTAAGCTCATCTCTGCAGTGACCTCTTCTACTGATCCTCATGGAGCATTTGCATGCAATTTAAGTGGGAGGGTGGCCACGTTGCTTTGGTCCACCACTGTAGCCACCGTTAACTCGCTGGGGCCATAATGAAAGCCAGAAAGAAAGTTCTTTCAAGGAGAGGTACAGTGCTGCCCCGGCCCTCGGCTTCATTCACGGGTACCCATTTAAACTCCCGGCTTCATTTCTCTTTTGTGCAAAATATGGGGTTTGTACTAACTTTTGCTGAGCTCTCTTCTGGCTCACAAGGCTCCCTCTGGGTGCGCCCCCAAACTGCTCCAGACACGACCGGACAGCCCAAGTGGGGCGAACCCAGACAACCAAGGACCTGCTGACAGGTCAGCTGGGGCCCCACAGCGGGAGAGGGAGGACAGAAGTCTTCCCGTGTCATCGCCGAGAGCGTTTCTCCTGCTGCACAGCACAGTGACTTTTAACAACCATGCTAATGGACTCCGTGGCCTTGCTGCCTGGCCAGCTCTCGGCTCACCCCTAACTCCGGACAGCAGCGCCGAGTCCAAGCGTGAAAACACACCGAAGGCAGAGGCAACGGGAGAACCCGTCACCGTGGGACGCCACGCCTGCCTCGCAGATCAGTGATCACCATGTGTGTTTGTTTTTTTAAAGTCTCTGCTGACCGCCACATGTCCGCAGACTTGGTCAGATTACCTAGGCGTCTGAGGAGTCCCTTGTTTCCCAGGCCACGCTGACTGGTCTGAGAAGGAGACCAGGAAAGCCGTGTGCGCGAGGGGTCACAGGCCGCAGGGCTTTGACTGGGGGGAGATAAAACAGACAACCTGCCTGGCTGGGCAGGTGAGGAGGAGACCCAGAGAGCCCCCCGGAGCACATAAAGGACTCTTTTCTGGGGAAAGCATTTATGGGCCAATAAATCAGCCGGGGGCAGGGGCAGTGGGTCACTCCGGCTCAGACGTCCCCGCTGAGCTGTCTAGTGGTCTGCACAGAACCAGCGGCAGATGGGGGCAGCCGGGTGGGGTAGACGAGCCGAGGAGCCACAGGGACAGGAGCGACACATGCGAGAATAGGAACGACGGGCACCAGAGAACGTGGGAAAACAGGAGCAAAGGAAACGTGAGGTCCCGAGGTCCCATGAGTGCGTGCAAACGTTTGCACGTTCGGAGGAGGGTGTCCGTCCGGTCACGTGGTGAACGGTGGCCCAGTGACGTGCTGGGGCCTAATCCCCGGGACCTGAGAATGTGCCCTTATTTGGAAATAGGGCTGCGGCAAATGTAATCACATTAAGATGAGGTCACGTGGGTGGGTCCTCGTCCAAGGGCTCATGTCCCTGTCAGAAGAGGGACGTCTGGGCATAGACACACAGAGAAGACCATATGACAACAGGGGCAGAGATGCGAGAGATGTGGCCACGAGCCCAGGAAGTCCACACGTGGTGGACATCTGGCTTCCAGAACTGGAAGACAGATTCCTGTGGCTCGAGACACACTGTCTGTGGTTCCTGGGTACGAGAGCCCTTGGAAGCTACAGCAGAGGGGTAGGGATGGAGGAAGGGAGGAGCCGGTGCGACAACGCTGTGCAGTCTGGCCACGTCCTGGACGGTCCACCCGGCTCTGTGGGCTCCTGGTGGCGGGAAGGAGCGAGGCAGATCTATAAGTGCCCCCCACCCACCCCGGGGAGCGGCACTGAACTCAGAGCCCTTGACCCTGTGTCTGCAACACGGGGTGAGCTCTCCACGTCACCCGTCAGCTTGGAGCCCTCACACCTGCAGCAAACTCCAGGAGACCATCACACGCACACATCGGAAGTTCCAGAAACGCACCCAGCACACACGCTCATCAATTCCTGCATCCTGCAGGAGTCGGGAACCCAAGGCTCGGGCAGCAGAGCAAGGGGCCTCTTCGCCGTGCCAACGCAGGGCTCTGCTGATTTTTCTGTTCCCTCTGCCCAGGGGACCTGAAGTCAGTGCACGGCGCCGCACGGCAAATGGCAGGGGACGGCCCGGTGAGTAAGGGTGGACGTCTGCCCCGTGATTTAGGATGCCCTGGGGACAGGAGTACCCGGGTGTGCTGGGAGAGGCCCGGCCGCGCCAGCCCAGCAGCACCGCCCTCGGGCTCTCAGAAGCGATCCACTGCCCACAAACATTCCAAAGCACTGATTTTACAAAACCCAAGACGTGTCACAGATGTGCTTAAAATACAGCCTTGGAACGCAAGAGCAAACGGTAAGCTTCGGTAAGTGTCACGCCAGCAACAGCGAGTGACAGAACACCACCCACCATCTCACCAGGATGTCTACGCAGCACGGAAGATGGGCTCCTGGCAACACCCACCCGGCACTGGGGCAGCACTTTCCCTGGAGTCCGCGGGCCGGCTGCAGGCCTGTGGGGACGGGCCCTGGCAGGCGGGAATTTCAGGCAAACTTTTCAGCTGTAAGTCACCGTGTCTGTCGTGTTTATTCCCTACGCAGGCTTTTTGCTCGGGGATCTCAGGACCAGCCACAGACCCTACATACGTGAAGCGCTCTCTGTGGTGCAGGGGATCTGAGCACAGACGCCGTCTACACTCAGACCTCGTGCCCAGATCCGAGTCTGCTTGGAGGATGCACTGCGGTTGTCTCTCGGAGGGACTGGCCTAGTGGCCGTCTTCACCCGCCGGAGGTTCTATACAGATGGGGGGGCGCTCACAAACGCCGAATGGAGTAAGGAAGTGGCTCCTACGGTCCGTCCAGCTGTTCTGAACTTTCTGTACGATTTCAGCCAAAAGGGCCAAGCAAGGACGCTCCCGGGAATGGCACAGAAAAGCACGGGGATTAGCGAGTCTGCATGGCCAGGCCGACTCCTTCTGTCACTGAGCGTAGGAGGCAGCCAGGGGAGCAGAGAGGAAGGGCAGAGTGAGTGTCCTTTTGTGCAACAGCCATAACCCGAGAAGAAATAACATCACACGAAGGAGCCAGAGGTCAGGGCCATAAGGGAACGACTGGGGTCCCTGAGGCTCCCCATGGCCGTTCTCGGGGATCCTGTCCCCAAGGGGTTGCTAAGGTCCCGTCACCCGGAACAGGGGTTCATGCTGACGGTCACACCTGCCACACAGCATATGCCTCCTGCCACTGCTGCCTGGGTGGGCTCCGCACACCGAGACCCCGTCCCTCCGACGACTGGGGGCACTTGGGCATGCTGTCCCGTCACAGTGTGTACACACGCACGCACGCACGCTCCGGCACACACACAGACACGTGCACGCACACAAATACACACAGACGCACGCAAACATTCAAGCACACAGACACATGCACACACAGACACACATGGATGCACACATACGTGTGCAAGAATACATACCGAGACACACACACACAGACACGCAGGCACACATGCAGGCACAGACACATAGAGACACGCACGCACGCGCACACACATGTGTGCAGAGAGACGCGCACACACACACGCACACACACGCACCTACACATACACCTGCTTCACCAGGGAACCCGTGCAGACGGTGCTTCTGTGCTCTGGAGAAGGGAAGGCAAGCTTCTAAATGCCTCAGAGCCGTAGACAGGAAGCAGCCCCGGTTTTCACACAATCACATGAGGGTTAACAAAAACAGACCGGAGGCCATCGGATCTCAACTAAGCAGACGGCGTTACAAAGTATGCAGCTGTGGGCTTGAGAAATTGCTCGAATACCAAAAAGGAGGACCAAGAAAACCACCCAAGGCACAGAACCTGACTTCTCCATGTTTGGAGCCGGTGGCCCGGTGGGAGTAAGTCCTGTGAGCGCTCCCCCACGCACGCTTCCGCGCCTCGGTCAGCGAGGGCGTCTTCCCTCCAGGGAACCTGCGGGGCCTCCCACCCCACAGCCGCCTCTGCCCCCCACGCTGCTGGAAACACAGCTGTGTCTGGGAGGTGCGCCCCCCCACCCCAGTCCCTCTGTCCCTGTGGACCCAGGCCGGGCCCCCTAGAGGCCTGCGCTCTGCACCTGGGCGGGGGCCGGGGGGGCTGCTGCAAATGTGGCTCCCCGAGGAGCACTGCAGTCCGCAGCTGAGCTCACACTGGACGTGGGCTCACACGGGCGTGTGTCCACGCCTCCTCAGCCAGTCCCACCTCCTTCCCACCGGCCCCTTACCTCCCTCCTATCTTCCCCTTCACTCTCTCCTGCTGCCCCTTCCACAGTCCCTCCATCACTCTCCAGGCCACCAGGGCGATCATCTCAGAGTGGGATCTAGTGACACGGCGCCCCAGGCCAGAATCTTGTACAGTGGAGAACGGCACTCCCCAGAGTAAAACAGAACATTGTTCTCCCACCTGGAGAGCTGTGTGTGTCCTACCCCGGGCTGCCCAACACAACTTTCTGTGGTGAGGGAATGTTCTAGATCTGTGCCGTGACGGCGTTAGCCACATGTGGTCACTGAGCACTTGACATGCAGCTCAGAGGACTGAGGAACTGGAATCTTAATTCTATTTAATTTTAATTGATTTAAATTTAAAGACCCACACATGGCTGGTGGCCTTGGTACTGGGCCATGTTGGTGTAGCCCCTGCTGACCCTTCTGCTACCCCAGCCCTTCCTCTCAGCTGCCCCAAGACACCGAGTTCTCTTGACCTCAGGGCCTTTGCACGGGCACTGCCAAGGCCCAGGACACCCCCCTCCTTGCCCGTCAGCTCTTCAGCTCTCAGAGTAACATCCTGTCCTTTGCCAGGACACCCTCCCCTTCCTTCCAGCTGACTGCATTCCTGTCTCTTCCTCTGAGCTGCTCTGTCAGGGACTCAGGATGCTGACTCCCCAGTATGGAAACCTCAGGAGACAGAGACCACACACAATGCTGCTGGGTTTCTGGGGTCCCCGGCATGCGCCTGGACCTCATACAGCAGCTGGTACAGAGGGCCCGACATGGAATATGTGTGGGCCATCTGCACTGTGGGCTAAGTCAGCCTTTTGAGAAATGATTTCAGAATCGAAACCACCAAAAACTATCTTCCTTCTTAAGAAATGTTTCTTGAGACCCAGCATTCAGAGCACAGGCCCTGCTCCCCAGGAACGCATCCCTGTCCTGATGGAGGCCTGCCCCTATGAGAACCCTGGGTCCCTGTGAGGTCACAGTGAGGTCTACACACCGTCACCATCAACAGAGCAGGGAGCCCAGTGCCCTCGGTTCAGTCAAGTGACCCCTCAGCTCACCGCATACGCTGGTGAGTGTTCCGGAGCCAGGAGGGAGCTGAGCGCCCGTATGACTCCGGAAGCCTCTCGGGACCTGCAGGGATGCGTCAGCCCCTAGACTGAGGCCAGCAGACATGAGTCCCAGCTGCTCGATGCCCAGAAGTCCCCACCGTGGACATGTGGAGGAAAACACCTTCCTACGGGGTCATGGGTCCCTCGAATGTGCAGGCCCTAAGAAATTATGATGGCTTTCTGGTCTTCGAGTAATTATAGGGTTAGCAGAACTAAACTGAATGTTTTGATAGACAGTCCTTAGGCTTTGAACTGAGTCTCCCCAAACCGCCTATCTGAGAGCTTAGAGCCCCTTGGGGGATGGTATTTGACGGTGGATGTTTGGGGGCATTAGGTCACCAGGGGTCCCCACAAGGGGGATCAGCGCCCTGATAGGGAGAGCAGCCAGAGCACTCTGTCCGCCGCGTGGACAGCAGGAGCGCCCATCACAGGCCCAGCAGAGAGGCCTCCCCAGAACCGACCCTGCTGGGCTCCCTCCCTGGACTCCCGCCACCTGGAGTCTGGGGAACGAGTTCCGGTTGAGGTGTGCACCCATGTGTGGGGTCTTGAGATGTTGATCTCAGACGACTCGGGGATGGAAGGTAGAGCAGGAAGGGGGCAGGCTCCCTGAGGAAGTGGGCTGTGTCAGAAGAAACGTGTCCTATCGACTCTGCCACCCGGAGAGGCTGACAAGGTGTGCCCTGTGCCCACAGTGACCCGGACTGCGACCCATGGGAAAGGCGCAGCACGAGACAGAGAACTTGCCACTCGTGAGCCGCCCGCCCACCTGCCACCCGCCCCATCTAGGTGATGAGTGACCCCAGGAAGACCACCTGTCGGCAGGTGACAGTGGCCAGACCACGAGTCCAGCTCCTCAGGCTCTGCTCGGGCCCATGGAGCTCCCCACAAGGCCCCTGTCTCCCTCCAGCGGCCACCTGCCCCCTCTATGCCCTGTCACCTGCCACTGTCACCTTCCAGCTAGCTCTAATGGCAGTGCAGCGGCAGGCAGGCCACCACGCCCGCCAACAGGCCAGCGCCGGCTCCCAGATGCCCTGCCCCAGGTCCGCAGCCACCCCTCCAGGACGGATGCCCGCCGCGGGGGGCCCTTCTCGTGGGACCCCGAGGATGCTCTCGAACACCTGCCCCCCAGAGCTCCTCGCACTTTACCTTTCAGAGTTGGAAGGGGGCCGTCCGGTCCGTCCAGTTGTCCCAAAGGGTCGCTCAGGTCAGGCGCCTCCAGGTCCCCTGGGCAGAAGAGCACAGCACAACGTCAGTGAGAACTCAGGGCAAGGCCTTTCCTCGGCTTCCCGAGCAGAGACAACAGTGTTCTAGCCCAGCTGCCCACTGTTTCCAGAGCACCTGGAGGCACGGGGCCCTGCGGTAACTTCCGGAAGGCTCCTGCAGCGTGGGGTGTGGGACGGAAGCACCAGGGATCCCCAGGGTGGCAGAGCGCGGACACTGCAGCCCGCGCCGATGAAGAGCGGGGGACGGATGCTGAGCGCCATTCGGGGCAGGGAGAGGTTCGAGCACTGGTGGGCGAGACAAAGCCCCACTGTAGCCCGTCTGCAGGCCGTCCCCCGGACATCGGCCCCGCAGCTCTGAATCCACCCCGAACCGCAGAGGCTCCCAGGCCGCTCCTTCCGCTCCCGGCTCCCGGATGTGCTGGCGGCTGGCACCACAGACAGATGGAGCCACGGCTGCGAGGACAGAAGTGTGTCATCCTGCAGCACCAGCAGCCCGTCCCGTAGAGACGGGGTCACAGGAGCGACGCCCCCAAACTCACCCACACCCCGCGCAAGTGCGGATCTGGTCTGCTGAACCGGCAGCACTGCAGAAGGAGGTGGGCATCCATCCCCGGGTCCTGGGGGAAGGCAGGGTGGGCACGACGCACGCCCTGGCCCCATGTCCCAGTGTGGCTCCTGTCCCTTTCACTTTCAGACTGTCACCTGGCAGCCCGGCCTCGACCCGCTCCCTCCGGTCGGGGGCGGGGGACGGTGGGGGAGAGCCGGTGACGTCAGGGGTGGCTGCGACAACACAGCCCGACGGACCCGGGTTTGTGGTGTCAAAGCCGACCAAAGAGGGAACGTCCACGCCGAGCATCACGTGGTTTAGAAAACAGGAGATCCTGCCCTGGGACACACGGACGAAGCTGACGGAAACAGCCAGACGCGGAAAGACCGACCCAGGGTCAAGTTCAAGTCAAGTTCACAGGCAGAAAGCGGATGGTGCGCCCAGGGCTGGGGGGTGGGGCGGGAGCCAGTGTTCAACGGGGACGGTTTCATACGGGGGAGACAGACGGAGCAGCTCTCGGCGTGGACAGCGACGGTCAAAGTGGGTGGGACGGGAACCCTTGCATCATGTGCGTCTACCACCGTGGTTTTAAAAAAGTCCACAGGACACAGTTTATGATCCGATACAGATGGGGCTGCCCCACTGTGTCTCTCAAATGAGAAACGAGAGCGGACAAAGCAGCAGACCCTCCAGGCCGCTCTCAGGGTGAACGCTTGCTCCAGGCAGCGGAGCTCTGAAAGCGGGTTCGAGCCGTCCGCAGAGAGAACCAGGTGCACAAGGGCCCTCTAACTGCTGAGCCGAACAAGCGTGGGCCGGCGGATCCGTGAGGGCACCGGTGTCACTGTGCCGATCCGTCCATCCCACCAGCAACTGCATCACAGGACGCACCGGCGACCACAGACCTGCGCCCTTGGGCACCAGCCCCGGCTCCCAGACGGCCAGTGGGAGGCTGTCTCTGCCCCGGCCCGGGCTTCCCATGGCCACTGAAGGACGGTTCCCTCTTCCTATCACTTCCAGTCTAAACTCTGGCAGCCGTCCGAAGCCAGCTCTCGTCACACGTCCCTGACCAACCCCTCGGAAGTACCACCTGATTCTCTGAGACGACCCCCCAAACGGCACGTCCCTCCCAGAGCAGTCCTAGCATTCTCCCCCGACTCGTGACCCGGCCCAGGGGACCGTAAACAGCGTCGGACATTGGGGGCTGCGTCCATGGGGACAGGCAGGAGCGATACGAGCCAGTCGACGCGCCCGTGCTCACTTCGCACTCCAGTTGGGTCCGCAACGGCAAACCGGCACCTTACACGTACCGTCCCTCAGCACCGTGTAAGGGCAGAGAGGCCGCAGGAAATCACACACACTTGCACTGTGTACACACCCTGGGAGAGGCGTGCTGTGAAGCAGTCAGCACACGGCCCGAAGAGAGGGGGGCACGATTCGCCCGGCCGCGGCGTGGAGGACGCTGGCTGCTCCGGGGCCCAGAGCGCGTACCTGCCCCCGCGCCCGAGGCGCCGCCCAGACCAGCGCACTGCCTCGGGGAGGGGCCCGCCACGATCGCAGGCTCTGCGGGCCCCGGAGAAACGGGAAGGTTCTGTCGGAAAAGGTCATGCCGGTCAGCGCGGAAACGGGGTTTGATTTCTTGTTTCTTCCAGCCTCCAGCTTTGCCCTAAACAGCTCTGTTAAGATTCAGTAAAGTTCAGCGCGGGGACTTCAGCGGCAGAGCGCCAGGCGTGTGTTGGAAACACGGATGAAGTTTCAAGGCGCCCACCAGGCGGACCCCAGAGGCCCCGAGACAAGTCACGTACCTGAATAAATGCGGAACGGCCCACGGCCATGGTCCTTTGTGCGGACGCCTGTAGTTTGAACACAACCGGGCCCTGTTGCTGCCTCCCCCCGAGAAATAAGGAGCCCATTGAGAGTCTGACGTTAGAAACCGCCGTTCTCCCGCACAGCAGTAAGTCGGACGCCACACCTCCCAAAACGTGTAAGCCAGGTGTAACTGGGCCAAATACGAGCTTGGGGACAGGTGACAGGTGACAGCATGGGCCCGCATTTCCAGAGATTCCAAAGGGTCTCTCCTGCCCCCCAGAAGGCTTGCAAACACCCCAAAAAATAAACTCAAGCCAAAACCAACTAAATGGCCACAAAAACTCTCCCCCAACCCATCAAAATGTCACTATTACGTATCTGGCAAAGCCACAGGAGCACTGAAACCATCGCTGGTGTCAGGTCGGCGTGATTATTAGCCCCTTATTCTTTTTGTTTGTTTTTTTTTAACGTTTAGAGAAAGAACACTTAATATGAGTCAAATTTCAACGTGGCTGGTTTAATACAACGATACGTGACATGTATAGTTTGGTTCCTGTCAAAATTACCCTTTAATGCCTGGAAGCAGAGACCCAATACAGAGTCCAAGGAAACAGGAACTGCACGGATTTGGGGTGAGAACAGTGAGCCGGCCCAGGCACGCCTGTGACGGACGGACCACACCCGTGATGGAAGGTTTAACACGAGGGGAGACGGGGATGCACAACACGGGACCTCGTGACACCCCCGTGGCTCCTACAAACCTAAAACTACCGTCCGTGGCGAGCTTAGTGGAAAACGAGTCCGCGTCCCATCACGTGGTCCCAGCCCGCCACCAAGGCTCACCAGTAAAGAAGGGCTGGGAGAGCCGACCTCCAGCGCCCCCACATTCCTGATGCCTGACTCAGCCCAAAGCCAGGCAGGCGTGCGGGAGGCGCAGGAACGCGGGGCCGCAGACTCGCTGGGTTGCATCTAAGCCGCGCAGACTCAGCGGCGGCTCGGACTGAAGTCACTTGGGAGAAGCTGGGTTTTGAGCTAGATTCTGCCTTAATCGCCAGGCATGGGGATATCGGCTCTGAACCGGGAACTCGGGGCGTATCCTTGGCCGGGCTGAACCGGCCACCGTCTGCAGGGTGACCCTTCGCCGGGATTCACCGCTGGTGTCTGGTGACGCTTGGTAAGTCGTCAGGGTTTTGGGGCGGAGGGCGGAGCCCAGCCTGCCCCGAGGCGGGGAAATGCGTGGAAACCACAAACCGGGCCCCGGTCACACGAAATACCCCCTGGGCCGGCTCGCAGCATGGGCCTCCGATGGGGCGCCAGGACTCGTGCTGTCGGAGGAGGACTCTCTCTCCGCAGAGCTGGCACACGGGCGTGCTCCGGTTCGCAGGCTCCTCTCCACGAAGACGCGGGCGCGCTCATTAGCAGTGGAGACACGATTAGGCAAGAATTTACTAATGAAGGTCGACCCACGCTCTTGGACTGGGGTCCAGGCCGCCTTTCTGTTTGGGTCCGCGTCTCTCAGAATGTTCTGTTACTCACACTCCCCACCCACTAATCTCTACCTGTTGATCGGAATCAGGAACACTTGTTGTGATTTAATTGGACGTACTCCCGGCATATCTAGACAACTTCAAAGCAGGGCTGCTGTTTAATTAGTGGGGGCACTTTATTCACCAAAGCTTGGCGCGCTTGGATGTGGCCATCCTCATGAAAAGGTGTAATTTCCAGGATCTGAGAAAAACAGCAGTCAGGGCCCAGAAAACCCCCAGCCCGGAGGGTTGACTGTGCAGCAGGCCAGGGGCCTCCACAAGGGCAGACACATCTCCCAGTGAAAACTCAGATGGCCCGTCCGCTCGCACCGGGAAACACCGGCCATGCGTTCTAGAACCATCCCTCCGCTAGGCCAACACATACAGCGAGAAGCAGCGTGATGCTGGAGATGCCAGGGCCACAGGAAAGAAACTAATGACTGGGAAGGAGCCGAGGGGAGAAAGGCCCCAGAGGGGTGTCCATCCATCTGGGCACCAGGCCAGACAAGGCAAGTCACTAGGAAAGAGACCCCGTAATGTCAGCGTCGGGAAGGATGGCGGTTAAAACGTCACGCCGTGCGTCTTCACGGAGCTAGAACACCACCGGGCAGTGAGGTGAGCTGGGGCCTCGGCGCTGGGGGTCCTAACGGTCTCTAATGTCTGACTTTCACCCGTGCTAACCCCAGATGGAGTAGATGCTGGCCCGTGCCTCCCTCAAGGGCTGGCCCGGCCCTGCTTTGTGGACTCGAAGTCAACTCCAGCCACCTGACACAGAGTCACCACGGACTGTCCCCAACTTAACTCTGCTTTGATTCCGCTTGGACAGCAAACATGTCAAAGCCCCCAGTGAGCCAAGTGCAGATGCGGCTCCCCCTTCCCGGGCACCGCCTGAAGCAAGAGCTTTCTCCCCTTGGGTCTGTGATGGCCCCCAGGGCCGCCAACAAAGGCCCCACTGTCAGGGCCTGGTAAGCCTGTGCTGAATCGGGGTCTTTCATCCACCTTCTCTCCTCCCAGACACCTAGAGCCTCCGGCCACGGCAGGGAAGGTGAGACCAGCCCCTCCCACCCGTCCACTGTGAGGCCATACCCAGCCCCGCTTCCTCGCTGGGCCGCTCGTCCTTTGCCCAACACGGCCAAGAAAGGGCAAACAGAAATGCGGGGTGTGCACTGCTCGTGCATTCTCGGTCTCCACTTGGTTTCGTGGAAGACTCTTGAATTACTAGCTGTTCCTACACCAAGGTTTTTAGCTCAAATCCCTAGATTTATTTAAAGGTAAAGGAGAAGAAGATACTTTTTTTTTTTTTTTTTTAAAGAATGACCCTTATCAGGAAGAGAACGGAGTCGGGTGTGATCCCATGTCAGCAAGAGATGCTACCCTCTCGGTGCCTAAGGGTGGGGTTCCCCAGTGCAGCCAGCCATCCTCCCTCAGGCGGAACTCCCTGCCGTTGTCCCTCCCTGTGCACATCGGTGTCCTGATCTCTTCTTATAAGGACCCAGGCACACTGGATCAGGGCCCACCATAAGGACCTCGTCTACACTTGATGACTCCTGTAGAGACACTCCGTCCAAACAAGGTCACACTCGGAGATGCTCGGGGCTAGGACTCCAGTGGGCCTGTTTCTGGGAAGCCGATTCAGCCCGCAACAGGGGTGTTATTTGTCGGCAAGGTTGCCTCAGAAGAATGCCGACTTGAAAGCGGCGTTTGCAAGTGTGCGGTGCAGACGGACAGACAGACCTCCGCGAGACAGACGCAGACCCACACAGAGGTGCGGCCGAGGGAACCGCGCACAGCCTACTAGGGATTCGAGCACCCTGACTCCATCCTTTGGATGCCCTCTCTGTCGTACGGAAGATGTCCCGTGGCTGCGTCTAACGGACATCAGTCAGGACAGAGCTGTCCTCCGAGCTCTGTGTCCCCGAGGTTTCCAGCAGCGGCCGGGACCCCTTCGGAGTCTGCACCACGCAGATCCCCGCTCTCACGGTGCTTACTTCCGTCAGCACCACCGTCCCCACGGGGCAGCAGGCCTGGAGGGAGTGTGCGCGGGCAGCCGCAGCCCAGCGCGGGCCTGCTGCCCCAGTTTTCACATGTCCGTCCTCACGGCCCCTTCCCGGGAGCACCACGTCCGGACCCTCGCCTGTATCCGTCTGCCGTGCCAGTGTGTCCTCCTCCCCGGTCCTCCGCATGCTATAGCCTCGGAGCTGGGCCTGCAAAGCTGCCCTCTTCTTTCCACCTCCGTCCCTTTGAGGGCCCGGCGAAGTGCACAGGGTCCCCAAAATGTACCTTTGTGGCTCAGACCACCCTTGGAAAGTCAGCGCCAGAGGCCGGAGGACCCCCTCACCACGGATACACGCACCACTTCGCCTGTCCGAACACGAGCCCAGCTTCCCTCCACAGACCGCTCCCCTGCGGCCGCCCCTCCCAGATTCTGACGCCGTCCTTCCACCGGCAAGTGCTGCGGGCCCGGCTGTCCGACTTCCTGTCCCACCACCTTCTGCATCCAACCCGTTACGAAAGGTCATTTGCTCTGTCTCCAGCAGGCATTGGGATCTGATGCTCCCAGTGCCTCAGGGCTCATGCCCAGTCCTGGTGGCCCTCGGCTCTGCGGGGTCAGGCGACAGCCCCTGGACAGGCTCCGTGGGCCCCTCCCCCGCCAGCGGTCACACGGGCTTCTAGTAGGAGCGTCCCACACCGTCCGCTGGGCAGGGGCGGTGAAGCTCGAGAGCGTGAGGCTGAGCGGAAGAAGCCGGACACAGGGAGCCTGGCTTGTAGGATCCCCCCGCCAAGTTCAGCACGAGACAGAGGCACCTGTGCTGACGGGGGTCAGCATGACCTTTGGGGGTGACGGCCAACAGGGAGCAGGACACAGGTTTCTGAGAGGTCGCCGGTGTGGCCTGTGATGTGGGACTTTTATCCACGTGTATCACCTACAGAGCTCACTGTGGTTCTTCCGGCAGAATCTCTCCTGTGACGCTCCCACCTTGAGCGGGACCCACGCTGACCTCCTCCCACGGGCCCGACACACTTGTGCACACAACACACACAATCCTGCCGCCCAGCCAGCTTCCCGTCCTTCCGAGAAACCACATACTCATCTGTCTGCCTCTTCTCCCTCTGTCTGTCTGTCTGCTCTACCCTCAGCAGCTGTTCATCTGGTGAATGAGTGAAGGTTCCTATGCTCGACACCTTCCAGCACCTTCCACCTCCTGAGCGGAGCAACCCACTCCCTTCATCCGGCCCCTCCACACGCATGCGCACGCACACACGCACACACGCGCACACGTGCACACACACGCAGCCTCCTAAACTTGCCTCGGCTCCTCTGCCCTTCACGGCCTTAGCAACAGGTCCGGCCCCTTCTCCGTCTAGGGTCTGAGTCTGTTCTGTCCCCTGCCTGTCACTCACCCCTTCCTCCTTCCGCCCCAGCGATGACCCCCTGCACACCTCACTGAAAACATCTGCGCCCTCATGCCACCTGCCCGGCCCTGGCTCCATCTCTCTCCGGAGGGGCGTGTCTGTCCCACGTCAGCAAAGCGGGTCCCCGATGTCAGGCTCTGGGTGACAGCTGCATGCGGAACCTTGAACCCAGGCACGCAGAAAGCCCTCCGCGACCGTGTGAGGAGAACCCAGACACTGGCAGTGCCGCGGGCCCGTCGTGCTCGTGTTCTTGCGTCCCCGAGTTTCGGCCCCAGCGTGGAGGCTGGTCGCACCTGCTCCAGCTGTGCTCGGGGCTCTACGCCGGCACAAGCTCTTGGCCGCATGTCCTCCTCTCAGGCAGGTAATGGGGTCATAGTCCAGGCCTGGCCCCTACTCCTCCACACTGCGTGTGAGCACGTCCCTGTGCAGCTGTCCTCAGACCGACAGTCCTCCACGTGCCCCCGGGAGCTCGGCTGGGGTCCACGATCCTCTCTCCCCCACATGCTCTTCTGAGCGTGCATGTGCGCCTTTACGTGGCCACGTGTTGCTCCACCACAAGCCGCCGGCCGCCGGCAGCACCCCTGCAGCAGGTGCACCCAAGGCGCACTCTAAGTGAGGGACCCCAGGCCCCCGGCAACAGTGGCAGAACCGGCTTGCAGAACGGCGGCCTGAGGATCTAGATGAACTCACTCTGCCTCCAACACAACCAACACCAAGCAGCTCAGGGCTCAGAGGCGTCACCCAAGCCACAGAACGAACTGAAAGTTCATCCATCCGAGAGAAAGGACCGAGCCTCAGAGGGACGGTGGGCTGTGCCCGTTTGCCATGCGCTTTGACGCGAGAGCTGATGCTCTGAAGCAATGCGGAGGCCATTGAGCAGCAATGGCCGTTTGGACTTGAGGCACCCAAGGGAGGCTCTAGGTCTGCCTCTGCTGGGCTGGGGCGAGGTCCTAGGGAGGCAGGAGGGCGTGGTGCCGCTGGGACAGGACCGGACACCAGCAAACTGCCTTCTGCTGACTCTGATGGCAGCAAACACGAACACAGCCCTGAATATACGAGGAAATGCAGACCCAGAGGACCACAGGGAATGTGAAAAGGTCTGATGTATTTCTAGGGTCAACAGTGCTACACACACATGGAAGGCCAGGCGCTTGCCCCAGGAAGACCAGGAAGGAGAAGACGCTGGCCCCTCGCCGCTGGTGCCATCAAGAGCAGGTAGTGAAGGCTGAGGTTGGACCAATGTCCATTCACAAGACCCCCTTGCGCAAGGTTCAAGATGCACAGCGAGGTACACGAGAAAACATGACGAGTGACTGGCTAACTGCACAACGGTCTTGACCGACACGTGACTCTGAGGAACCCAGGCTTGAAAATTAAGGGACCTTAGTTTGTGTTCTTATCACACAAATAAAAACAAAAATGATAATAACAGTAATAAGGACAGTAAGCGGAGACTTCTGGAGGTGATGGGTATATGTATGGCACAGGCAGTGGTGATGGTTTCATGAGCATATACTTACCTCCGAGCTTATCACGTTGTGTACATTACATCTGTAAGGCTTTCCAAATGCCAACCATATCTCAATAAAGTGGTTTAGAAAGAAAAGAGGAAGAACTCAAAAAGAATGACGGACAACTCAGTGCTCACCCATCACAGGAAACAGAGAACCCATAGAATTAGTAAAGCAAAGCCACTAAACAAACAGCAACAAGAAATACACCATCAAAAACTGAAACAAAAAAACAAAAATAAAACCACAGCAGCAAAAACAAACCCCGATGGGTAGAGGGGTCTGCTACTAGAGTCGCTAAAACATTATCTAAAATGTCCAGTTTTTAACAAAGAATCACAAAGACACGCAACAAATAAAATCAGAAAGTGTGCGACGTGCACAGGAAGAAACACCCCATGGAGAACGTCCCTGAGGGGACCAAAACGTTATAAATACATTCGAAAACTAAAGAAGACCACATCTAAAGAATCAAAGTGTATTATAACAAAATTTTCTCACCAAATAGGAAATATCAATTAAATAGATGAAAAGAATCTTAATCCTAAATCCTATAGTGGAAAGAACAACTGAAGGTCACCAGGTAGTCTCCGTAGCAGATCTGGGCTGCAGAGGAAGGAGTGCATGAACTGGAAGACAGTTCACTACCTGTACTGGAAGAGAGATATCTACCCAGAAGAGGAGAAAATGGAAAAAATAAAGAAAAATAACAATCTAAGAGAGAAGGAAAAGGCAGAAAAAATATTTGAAGAAATGATGACTGAACACTTAGCAAACTTGATAAAAAGTATGGACTGATGCACTGAAGAAAATCATGGAACTCTACATGGGACAACCTCTGAGACATCGACTAGACACACCACAGACAACTGTGAAAAGCAAACAAAGAGTCTTAAAAGCAGCAGAAGAAGTGACTTGTCACGTATGACATGTGGGACGACATATTAACAGTGTTGAGGGAAGAAAGAGACCGTCAGCCAAGAATTCTGTATCCGCTAACCTCTTCTTCAAAAATGCGTAATTTAGGACACGACCAGATGAGCAAAATATGGGGGAAATTAGTCATTAGCAGAATGCTCTATAAGAAATAGAAAGGGGGTTATCTGAGATGAAATGAAAGGACACCGGAAGGAATCCTAATTCACACAGAGAAACAAAACAGTACCAGTAAGGGAGCTACACAGGGGCTATGAAAGTTAGTATAAACGTATTTTCTCAGTAACACTTTACTTCTGCCATTCATTTTACAAGGCTACTGCATAAAACTGTGATTATCAAATTGTGTTGATGGACTTGAAACACATGAAGATATAATTTGTGTGGCACTAAGAGTTAAGAGAGAAGAAGGAACAGCAACATACTGGAGCAAAGTATTTGTAATCGGTATTAAGTTAGCATTAATCTGAGTTAGGTTTCTTTAAAGTGAGGTAATAATAATAAACTTCACGCAACCACTAGGAAAATAATTTTTTTAAATTACATATATGAAAAACAAAATAAAGAAATTTTGAAATCACACTAGGAACTATCTATTTAACACAAAAAAGGGCAGGAATCAAGGAATAGAGGAACAAAAAAGAAGTGACACATAGAAGACAAATAGCAAAATGACAGAAGTAAAACCTGTCTTATCATTAACTAATTAAAGCCAAGTGGGTTAAAAGGACAAATAAAAAACAACAGAGACTGGCAGGAAGGATTAAAAAACTATCCATCTTTATGTGGTCTATAAAAGACACTTTGTATTCAAGAACACAAACAGCTGAAAAGAAATATGAAACACTCAGCAATCCTAAGAAGGCTGTAAAGGCTTATGTAAGTCTCAAACAAAATAAACCTAAGACATGAATCATTACTAGAAACAAAGGACATTTTACAGTGACAAGAAGGTGAAGCTGATCTATTTTACATGTATATGCACCTAACAACACAGCCCCAAAAACACAAAGCAGAAACTTGCAGAAATGGAAAAAAAAAAGAAAGTAGCTAAGCCAGTAATAGTAACTGGAGATTTCAATAACCCACTTTCGGTAATGGATGTAAGAACTGGGCAGGTCAGCAGGGGACACAAAACTTAAATGGCGCCGTGCGCTGACCGTAATTAGCACATGAGAACATTCCCCCCCCCCCCCCCCGCCCCAAGCAAGAGACACATTCTTCTCGGGCTTACAGACAATGTGTTCCCGGACAGACCGTGTTCTAGGTAGCAAAATAAGATTTAATAAACCTAAAGGGAATCAAGCCATGCAAAGTATGTTCTCTAACAACAGAATATAATTAGAAATCAGTAACAGGAGGAGATTTGAGAATTCACAAATATGCAGAAATTAAACAAAACATTTCTAAATAACCAATGAGTCACAAAAAATAATCACAGGGAGGTTATAAAATACATTGATGGGCATGAAGGGACGCACATTTAACAAAACTTAAGTCATACAATTAAGGTAGTGCTTAGAGGAAAGTTCTAGTATTGTATTCAAAAAGATCTCGGGCGCCTGGACAGCTCGGTTGGTTAAGTGTCTGTCTTCAGGTCAGGTCATGATCTCCAGATCCTGGAATTGAAGCCTGTGCTGGGCTCCCTGCTCAGCAGGAGTCTGCTTCTCCCTCTCCCCCAACCCCTGCTTATGTTTGCTCTCCCTCAAATGAATAAATAAAATCTTTTTCAAAAAAATCTCAAATCTATAACATAACCTTACACTTTAAGGACTTATAAAAAGAAAGGCAAACTCTTATAAACTTAAAAAAGAGCAAATTTATAAAAAGAAGAGCAAACCGAAGCTAGCAGAAGAGAAGAAAGAATAAAGATAGGGCAGAGTCAAATAAAACAGAGAAATGACAGAGAAAATCAATGATACAAAATGCTGGTTCTTTGAAAAGATCCCCGAACTGAGAAAGCTGTGGCTAGGGTGACCAAAAGAAAAGGAGAGGAGACTCAAATTACTGAGGTCAGAAATGAAAGAGGGGCCATTACCACTGAATGAAAAGAAACAGAAAGGACTGTAACAGTATGAATACTCGTGGGCCAACACGTTAGTAACCCAGATGCGATGGACACAGTCCTACAGAAACACAGCTACGAGGCCGACTTCCGAAGAAACGGGAAGGTCCTGAACGGGTCTACGGCACGTGAAGGCATGGAGCGAGCAGCCAGAAGACTTCCCAGGAAGCAAAGCCCAGCACCAGATGGCCTCTCTGGTGAATTCTACCAAATATTTAGACAAGAATTAACACCAATAACTTCACAGACCCTTCAAAAACATATAAATAAGCGAGACGACACGTTCCAACACGTTCTAGGAGGCCAGTATTACCCGGACACCAACACACTCCCGGGGGCTTGCAGCCCGGAGCAAACGTGCACATGAGAGGCAGAAGGGCACACAGACAGACCCCGGAGCGAGCCGCACATGGGCAGAGCCCACTGCGCCCCGTGTCCTCCCAGGCCACGGCCGGGCACGCAGAGGCGGGGCGACCTAGAGTGGGGGGAGCTCGGTGGGAAACACACCCGCGTGCAGGCTCACGGAGGAAACAGCGTGTTTGAATCATGTAGCGGATTCAGACACATCCTTTTTAATTAAAAAACCAAAAACCAAAAACAAAAAAACTAGCTAAGTTTTTTAAGCAGAACAAAATAATTCACCTCGGAAATCTATAAATACTGAAATTCTCTAGTTTTTTAAGAATGTTAACAGTTCGGGGCTCCTGGGGGGGCTCAGGCGGTTAAATGTCCACCTTCGGCTCAGGTCGTGATCCCAGAGTCCTGGGATCGAGCCCCGCGCCGGGCTCCCTGCTCAGCGGGAAGCCTGCTTCTCCCTCTCCCCCTGCTTGTGCTTTCTCTCTCTCTCTCTCTGTCAAAGAGATAAATAAAATCTTAAAAAAAAAAAAAAAAAGAACTGAACTTAATGAAACTATTTAACTTAAATTGCCTGCTGCGCAGCAACATGTAGCCGTGTTCAGAGCTCCCTGCTGCTCTGCCCCCTGCATTTTAAACAACCCGAGAACATACTCTACTTCCCAAACACCTTGCACCACCATCCTTCCACAGTGAGTACCACGGCAGAGGGTCTCATTCGTTCAATAGAAAG
This sequence comes from Enhydra lutris kenyoni, assembly GCF_002288905.1. Lineage (NCBI taxonomy): Eukaryota > Metazoa > Chordata > Mammalia > Carnivora > Mustelidae > Enhydra > Enhydra lutris. The sequence continues at coordinate 308,823 of NW_019154117.1, read as the reverse complement.
GGCAAGGATTGGCGACAGTGACGCAAACGTGTGCACTTCACAGGCACGACCCTGGACGGTTCGTACCGACTGTACTAAATCACTGTGCGTCCGCCGTGGTGCCGGCCATAAAAACGCATGGAGTTGCCAGTTATCTTGTTTTCTGTAAGTTCATGACTCTGTCTTTTCTGCGCTTCTCCTTTTAAATAATTTACTGAAAGAATTGAGCTGGCAATCCTATCACCACACACTGCCTCCTTCTCCACGCGGGGGTAAAAAAGGACATTTTTCAGTTCATTGTTTTTACCTAAGTGGGACTCTTAAACTCATAAATCATGGTTGTTTCAAGGTTTTCTTTGAGGCTTTTTTATTTTCACGGCCAGAAGCCCTAAACTAATCCATCACGGAGCAATGTCACGGTAGTTACCGGGGGCCGACTTGTCTGCTCTGTCCCTCCAGGCCGCAGGTGTGCTCTCCGCCTCCTGTCTGAAAGCACCTCTGCTGCAGCAGCCCTGGGGCCCCGGGAACCCCTCCCTGTCATCCACGGAAACACGCGCAACCCTGCGATGTGGGACACCCAGCCAGTGTGCACACGTGTGTGCGCCTGGGACTCGGACGGTCCCTGAGGCTTCGTCCTCAGGATTTGAGACTTTTGGCAATCACAAGCAGTTAGATTTGGAATAAAACGGAACCGATGAAAAGAACAAAAGGGCTAGCGTCCCTGGACACATGGGGGCTGGCATTCCTGGACACACGGGGGGCTGACATCCCTGGACACACAGGGGCTGGCATCCCTGGGTACACGGGGGCTGGGATACCTGGACATACGAGAGTTGGCATCCCTGGATGCACAGGGCTGGCATCCCTGGACACATGGGGCGCTGTCTCTGTCCCCTGGTCCGATTCCCCTTCCGGCCTCCCAGGGGGACCCTCCCTTGCCCCCCTGTATCAATGGGCAGGGGGGGATTCTGCACCCCACCCCGACATCCAGCAGTGCCGGGGACATCTGTGATAGACCAGGGTGGGGCACGGTGGGACCCGTCACACGCGTTCAATATGCAGGAAGCCCGCATCAAGGGGAATCACTGGCCCCGAATGTCAACACCGTGAGACCGAGAAACGGCTCCGCTCTAGTCCACCGCATGTTTCCCTGCGTGGGCTTAGTCCCGGTCAGCAAGCCTGAGCGCTGAATAAAGCTTAGACACAATCTCACACGTCATCTGGGCTCCCGCCTCACCCTTCTCCAACTTCAGAAGTGCCGTCTCCACCTCTCCGACTCCTTAAATGGGAGTGAGGGGCCCTTCCTCCCCGGGTCTCCTTGACTCTCCGAACCTCCTGTGCTTTGCTTTACATTCTCTCCACGGAAGCGGACAAGCGCATCTTCCTTTTCTCCATCTGCCCGTTTCTCTACGTGTCCCTCCCTTCCACCGCGACGCCAACGAGGCCGCGGCCACAGTAACTGCCCTCCCGGCCGGGCACCTGCTGGGGACAGCGGCTGCCGCTGAGAGATGTGGGCTGGGAAGACTCGCGCCTGGGCCTTGCTCCCCTCACCGCCCCGCCACGGCAACCACGGCCACCTATGTGCGTGTTTCTGTGGTGTCCCGGCTGCTCCAATGGTGGCATCGCTGCGGACGTCCCAGGCTTGTGGCTGGGTGCCTTTGGGACACCGCCCAGCTGAGTCCACGAAGGAGGTGGGGCCACCGTCGCTGGCCACGGACAGACTTGGGTCATCCGACAGCTGAACCGTTTGAGGAAACACGTGCCCTACACGACGGCGAGGACTCGTGCTCTCGTTGGCCGGTGGCTTCTCGTCCCAATGCAAGTGCAACCAGGAAAGGGAAGGAAGACAGCACCAGGGCTGGCTCGGGGAGGAGGGAGGGAACGCGGTCGGGGCTCCCAGCGCCCACGCGGCCACCCTGACACACAGCTCCAGACCTGCACTCCCTTCCCCACTCACTCCCACGTCTAGTCACTATGCCACAGTAAAGTTCACAGCTGTGTTTCCAAAGAGACCCGCTATTTATGCAAACAAGCCGTGTTCCATGTGCACTGGCTTCCAGACAGCAAGGAGCTCACAGTGGGCCCCGGCCCTGCTTCCAATGTTTACCAAAACAGATGCCAAGTCTCGCACCACAGTTAAGTCGAGGGACGGAAGGCCTGGAGGACCCCGACCCTGGAGGGTAGAGTTTTGCATCAACAGGGACGTCAGACCGAGTGACTCCGGCAGTGGGGAGAGCCTATGAAGGCAGTGGGACTGGCCCCCACACCACCTGGCTTTCCTTCGCACCATTATCTTTACAGCATGGACTTTACAATCACAGACGCCGACCAGCCCGTGACAGGAGCTGAGCCGTCCTTTCTGCACAAGAACTGGCCAAGACCTACGATTTGCAGGGCACAGGGCGTGGCGATTCTCCTCCGGAGTTCTGTTTGGACCTAACTCACCCCAGGCCTTGTGCTAAAAACAGAGAGTAAAAAGGGAAGACCCAACAACGTCTGGACGGCAGTTCTCACGGGGGACCTGCCGCAGGAGGACCGGCAGTGCATGAGTTCTCAGCAGGAACAGAAGCGGGAGAGCTGCCCAGCGTGGCGAGAAGAGGCAGCCCCCACTCAAGAAAGCCCCCGGAGGGGCAAAGAGCACCGCACCTGTGCAGCCTGTCAGCAGTGACGGTCCCTGAGGGCCCACGGCAGCAGCCGTGCATGGAAAGTGGGCTCGAGGGCTGCTGCCATCTGTCCAACATCCCTGGGGCCATCTTACCTGCCGACAGGTAGGCTGTGGCCAGGGCCCAAGGAGAAGGCCTTGCAGCCTCTGCCACCAAGCCCTGAAGGACAAGCACACACGGAACAAAACCGCCCTGATGGGCCGCCAGAGGCTCTTTCCATTTAGCAGGAGAAGCAGGTAAATCTCTCCACAGAAAACCGTTCCATGCAGGAGGCTCCGGTGACGTGGCTCTGGCCCGTGAGCCACCACGGACCGAAATTCACCTGACGTTTCAACACTGTGATGCTTTCCCCCACATCAGCTGGCAAAGGTCCCAGGCCAGGCCGAGGACGGTGCAGACACAGCAGTGGGTGTGTCGATGCGGCAAAATCCGCGCCGACAGCCACCTACATCCACGCCCCATGCCCGCCCCCACTGTTCCGCCGCCGGGAAGCGCATCAGGCAAAATAAACGCATGCGTGTGAAACGGAATGTACACAACCCGTCACCGAAGCACGGGGCTTCTGTTTTCGTTTGCACTTTCTCCCTGGGTGTACAGGCTTACGAATTTGAACACAGGAACAAATTCACGTGTCCAGAGCCACAGCCGACAGAGAGAACAGACTAACGCCCAAACACTCTTCCCGTCCTCTCCCTCCACATACACATACACACGTGCACACACTTTTTCTCCATCACTGTTGTCTCGACTTGCTTGGGAAAAGCAGAGTCACACAGGATACGATGGTAGGGATCAGACCGTGCCGCTCCAAAACAGCCCACTTCGGCCTGAGGAGTATCTCAGCTGAAGACAAGGGAGAGAGAGCAGAGACAGGAGGAGCCCTCTGCCCTCCGCATGTGTCTAAGAGCAGGACAGAAACGTCCCTTTGGGAGGGCGTCCCCCTCTTTCGTAGCACGAGGAAGAACGACGATTTTGCTGTGGGTGGAGGCAGCGCCAGGACGAGTCTGACCACGTAAATCCCAAAGAATAACCCTTACCGACCATTGGTCTCCCACACACACTTCCCAGTCGCTCTGTCGTGACCTACCACCCCTGGAAGCCCAAACCCTTTCCCTGTGCTTAATCTCCTCTCCACAATTTATTGCCCTTTGTCTATAGGACACTAAGCATCCAAAGCTAACCAGTTCTTTGGGTTTTCACATTTTTTCTGTGAAGCCTTCATGCACTTAACATAACACCAGTGAAATCTGCGTGCCTTTGCGACCGTGAAGCTGTCCTTCTCCGTTCACTCCCCAAGCCTCAGTCACAGAACCTAGGAGAGCAGAGGAAGGTTTTCTCCTCCCCTACATAAACTTCGAACTGCAGTGCCTGTACGGAGTCATCTAATTTGGTGTCTGTAGAAATAACTCACTCCTCTTTTCTGCAAGAGTATTGCCCAGTGTCGACGGCCCAAGAATGCTGAGTCTCCGCACTCTGGGCTGATCCCTCTGGACAAGGCCTTATACTTCAACAGGCCCACAAGCCACCCAAGAGCTCGTTACGCGTGGATTCTGACTCTGCGGGGTGGCGCCTGGAATCCTGTACTCCCAACAGCTCCCGAGCCGTGCCCTGCTGCTGCTCTCTGGGCCACTGTGAATGGGGAGATCTTGGCTTCCAGGCAGACAGGCCATGCCCTAGTGCACCCTTTCAAGTTTGGGTGAATGAGGTGAAGACCGGCAGCCCCCGGGTCCTTTGGTCAGTGCAGCTCCCCACGAACAGAGCTTTCCCTAAACTGGAGGTTTTATTTGAAGCGCGCTTGGCGTCTGCACTCACCCACCGGAGCCCTGCAGGCATTTGGGTCTGAGACCCTGCAGAGTCTCGTTCCCAGAGCACTGCTGTTCACAGACCCGGGAATAAGGGCAGTGCATCCTCCGCACAGTGCAGAGTGTCTGAAGGCCGCTTGAACAGGGGCGAGTCCACCTGCGGGGCTCAGCAAAGAGAAAGAGAAGGAGCCATGGTGGCCGGGAGGGGATGCTCTCAGAACACCCATTAAAGACCTCTGGAACACGTCCCCTTTCGCCCACAGGAAATGGACCGAATCTAGCCTGAGCAGCCACATGTGCCAGGAGAGCCAAGGTAGGAAGAATGTGAGGTTCTCCTGGTTCCCCGACCGCTGGGGAGGTGCGGGAACCAACACACCATTACTCCCGGGAGACAGTGCCGGGTGTCGGAGGGCCATGCAGGGAGGAGGCCTTGCGAAGCCCCCAAAATGGGCGAAGGACCAAGCAGACATTCCTCCGAAAAGGACACACAAATACCCAGCAAGCTTGTGGGAAGATCACCGATCACTGCAGAGATTATGAGGACGTCGCCAATCATCTGCAGAACAAACGAGACACCACCTCACGTCCATTCACAGAAAAGAGCAGGTGTTGGGGAGGACACGGCGAGACTGGAGCCCTTCGGCGCCACTGGTGGGACGTAAAACGGCACAGCTACTAGGAAAACCGGACGGCAGCTCCCGCCAAAACCAAGAATAGGATCACCACGTGACCCAGCAATTCCACTTCCGAGCGCACACCCAGAGGGACCAAAAGCAGGGCCCTGGCGAGCCACCCACACTCTCACAGTCACGCAGCTCAAACACGGAAGCGTCCCAGGCGTCGGCCGACGGATGGATGGAGAGGCCAAGTGTGGCAGTGGCACACCAGGAACCGCGTTCGGTCTCACGAAAGAAATTCCGGGCCACCTGGCTGGCCCGGTCAGTTGGGGATCTGACTCTGGGTTTGGGTTTGGGTCATGGTCTCATGGTCTTGGGCGGTTCTCTCTGTCCCTCTCCTCCTGCCTCTTCCCCGCTGCGCACACGCTCTCCCCTCTCTCAAATAAATCTTTAAAAAGAAAAAAAAAAAAAGTAATTCTAACACGGGCCATGACATGGATGAGGCCGGGGACATGAGGCAATATATAAGCCAGTCGCGAAAGACAGGAATTCCACGATTCCCGTGAAGGAGCTCGAGTAGTCGACTCCCGGAAGCAGAAGGAAGACGGAGTTGCCAGAGGCAGGGCAGCCACCCAAACAGTAGCTGCTTAATGGGGATACGTTCTCAGGTTTGCAAAATGAAAAAAGTTCTGGCAATTGCAAACCGTCGCGAGTGGACTTCATGTTGTTGAACTGCACACCCAGAAAAGGTTAAGATGCTAGATTGTGTGTGTGTGTGTGTGTGTGTGTGTGTGTGTGTGTGTGTGTGACTGGAAAACAAACCCGTGTGCCGGGTGGACACATGGCTGCTGTCAGGACACCCGTGCAGGGCGCTCCAGGCAGAGAAGCGCCAGAGGTCCCACGCGGAGCTACAGTCACGCCCCGGGGGGACCACAGCCGCAGAAGCCCACCGAGTCAGGGTGTGGGCGTCACGACCCCCAGCACGTGGGATCCTGTCTTCTCCTCTTTGGATGAAAACATTTTACCTTTTATTTTGAAGTACTCTGACCCCAAGAAGGCCATCATCACCGGAAACACCCTCACTTCCAAACGCCTGACATCACGGGAGCACCTCGCGGCTCTGTGTCCCCACCTGGACGTGGGCACAACACAGCAGTGCCCACCCGCGAGGGCCCGCCCGCTGTGAGTGTCGGCAAACTCAGAGCTCCCGGTGGAAGCGTTCCACACCGTCTCGTCTCCGCCCGCTCTCTCCAGCAGCCCCTGATCTCAACCCCTGAGCTAACGTACACATCACCAGAGCCCGTGCCTGTCCCCATGGCCGCAGAGTCACCTGCCTGCCCCTGGAGGAGCCTCACCTGGGGCAGCCTCTTACCCTGAAGCCCTGCCCAGCTGAGGGCTCCCCAGGGCGGGAGGCTCACTCCCTGCAATCCGGCCTGCAGCCTCCGCGTGCCCAGGAATAACTGGCACAGGGAACTAAGGCTCCTCCCAGCCTGGGCCTGGAGGAGAAGGAAAGGCACCCACGTCTCGGGGTCAGGATTCGCAGGTTGGCAAGAGCCGACTCCCCGGCGCACACAGTCTCAGCGTGACTTCTGCGCATGGCCGCTCTGCACCGTGGCCGGCTCCTGCCCAGCGCTGATTCCTGGAGACGCCGGCGACGTTCCCAGGAAGCCACCAGGAGCCGATCCTCAGGGATGGAACTGGAGCCGGGGTCCTGAGCTCCGCAGACTAAAAGTATGGACGAAGATCGCTGTGACATTCCTTCCTCATACGACTTCTGGGTCGTTTTCCTCTATTTTAATTAACTAGATCATTTGAAAGCTTCGCGTATATCACGCAGCAGTCTCCATTCGTATCTTCCCCCCAAGAAAATTCCTTTTCCCTTTTTGTGTGTGCACTTTAAAAGCTTAAAGCAGGATGCTGTGCGGGAATAAGGTACGCGCCTTTAACCCCCGACGTACCTAAAGCACCTCACAGTGGAAGCGTCAGTGACGGCAGCTGTATTAAACAGCTTCTGGCCTTCAAGAGCCACATGACTGTCCTCAGGTCTCCAATCTCCTGGGCATCCCCCTCTGTGTGCCTCAGTATCCTTTGCACACACACACACACACACACACACACACACACACACACACACACGGAGCACAAAGTGGGCCAACACGGGCCTCTGGACACTCACGCTTGGCCAACAACGGTCACGGGATCACTTCCCAGGCACTGAATTCAGGGACCGACTGCAAACCCGAGAGCCCCTCCTGGGGCCCAGTCACATAGCACGGACCCCAAGCCGGCCCGGAGTGGTCAGCAGCAGAACCAGAGCCGCCCCAGCGTCCTGCCCCCTCCTACCTGCCCCTCCCTTCCGTCAAGTACAGCTCCCCTCCCTCTCCCTCCATCCCGACTGACGCCGCACTCCTGCCTCAGGAAGACGCCCAGAGACGCTGCACCTGCCGGCTTACCCGTCCCACGCTCCTGCCTGAGAACCGGGAAGCCAAAATGCAGACCCTTCTGAGCACGGGGAGCAGCAGAGGAAGAAACGCCAGCGTGCTCCGAGTGGGTGTGTTGGGGAAAGCATCACTCATAGATGCATGTGTACACCCGCGCACACACATGCACGCACACACACCTGCGCACACACGCGTACAGATGCTTGCTCCCGCGCACACGCAGACGCACACACACACCTGCACACACACAGGTAGTCACACA
>NW_019154117.1:139154-300659 GCF_002288905.1 Enhydra lutris kenyoni | reverse complement strand
CACACACACACACACACACACATCACCTGCCATGCACAGGTGCACACAGGACCACACGTTTCACAGCACCTCGTCAGGAAGAACCCCGTGAGACCCCTGGGGGCTGAATGAAGACAGACCCGGGGTGGGATGTCGGGAGCCCATTCTAAGTTTCCACTGCATCACGGTCCCTCATCATCACTGCTCCCAAAAGGACAAAGGGCCAGAGGACTCCCAGCTCGCATCCCCCTGGAGAGGCACAACCCGTGAGCACGAAGGAGGGGCGCGCATCACCCCACGACCCGTGGACTGAATTCAGTGGGAAGTGCAGCTGTAATTGGGCGTGGGAAAGGTACAACGGCACCCGAGGTGCATTTCAGCCGTAAGACCAGCCGTCTGGGACTGCTGTGTGAGTCACCGGGGGGAACGTGTACACGGTGGTTTGGAGAGGGGAAGAGACAGCCCACGTGGGGCCCGTCCGGGGAGGCCGATGAGCCAACTGCAGACTTTACGGGAACACGACAGACCATTGCCAGACCAGCTGGCTGCTCCCTGGGACAGATGCAGGCCTCAACCCCGGGATCACAGGATCACGACCTGAGTGGCAGGCAGACGCTTCACCAAGGGAGCCCCCCAGGCGCCCCTTTCTTTGCACTTTAAAGACGTGGGACCTGGAGATGCCCGAAGGTGCGCGGGGAGAGCGGCTGGGACCGACAAGCCGGCGGCAGCCTCCTGAGCCACAGCAGCCCAGCAGTGCCCGTTACTGCTTCCCGTGCCCCAGTGATGGTCCCCGTCATCCCCATTCTGCAGGGGGAGGAGCCAAGGAGCCAGGAAGCTGGTGCTCGCAGGGCCACGCAGGGGTGCGGCCGGTCCGTCCCGCCCCGCGTCTGTGCCAAGCGGCGCGTCTGCATCAGGTCGTCACGATTACAGAAGCTTCCGTGGAAACAGAACTGCCAGCGCGGAGGGCGCCCCAAGGACACACTGAGCACAGCGAGGGTCCCACGCCACTCTCTTTTACACCCCGGACGGCACCCCTCGGGCCCGACCCCTGAACCTGGGCCACGGGAGTCCTCGCTGGTGGGGTCCTCCACCCAGGCAACGGGCTCACAGCCAGGCGCACCCCAAGCACGCACACCTCTCCCCTAAAGGGGAAGGGACTCACGGACAGGGTGGGCCCAGCCTCGGGGCAGCGCTCAGGTCATGGCCGTGGCACCGGGGGGCCCGGGGGACGCCCTCCACGGGGCTGGAAGACGGCTTACGTTTCCTCCCCGCAGAGACACGCCGGTGGTTGTGAACAGCTTTTCATGGCACCCCGCGGCCCAGCTGAGGAGCAGGCGTCCGTCTCCCCTTCCCCACCTGCCAGGGAGAAGGCAGAGCTCAGGGAGTGGCGGCAAGACCACCCCAGGGCGGCTTCACATTTTGCCCTAAGCGTCTTCCCCGCGGGCTTCGAGGGCCCCGTGGCTGGAAGAAGTGGTTTTCAGCCCCGGGCACCCGGCAGAACCACGGGGGACGGGTCAGCCCCATGCCCGGCCTGCACCCCAAACCTGCCGTACCCCGAGATGATGTCCGGGGCACCCAGGGTCGCGGCTGTCCATCCCCACTCGGCCCTGCAGGCTGTCCCCGGACAGGGAGCCACCTTCCCTGCCCAGTGGGTCGTAACCCCGAGCCAGCCTGGGAAGCCTCTGGGGGTGTGCGGGAAAGCGCTGGGGTCAGTGCACGTGTGCCACCCAGCAGGTCTGGGGTGCAGCCCGGGAACCTGCATTTCCAGCAGGCGGTGGTGCTGATGCCGCGGCTGCTCTGGACAGTCGGGCCGCACCCCGTCATTTGAGCGTCACCAGACAGGATGGGAGACGGACGCTCACTGACCGGCCAGCAAAAACAGAGGCCAGCCTTCCTCTGCTTCCCGGGATTTCAGCTTCTCTGCAAATAACCACAAGCCTTTTCGGTCACTCTTCTGGCAGAAGCTTCGCGCTCTCTGTGCGCCTGCTGACTCCTGCCCCCACACACATACCTAAGAGACAGGGAGAGGGAGACAGAGAAGGAAGACAGTTGGGGGAGGGAGGAGAGCATGAGGGGGGAGGAGGGGGGGAGAGGCAGGAGGGGAAGGGAGGGAGAGGACGGGAGAAGGGGGGGAAGGGGAGGGGAAGGATAGAAGAAGGAAACTAGAGGATGGGACAGGGAGAGAGGAGGAGGGCAGGGAAGGAAGGAGAGGAGGGAGAAACAGGGGGAGCAGGAGGAGGGGAGGAGGGCTGGAGAGGGAAAGGAGAAGAAGGGCGGGAGGGGGAGCAGGGGGGCAGGAGGGGGTGGGCAGAAGGGAGCTGCGTGGGGGAGCAGGGGAGGAGAGGAGGAGCAGGACACAGAGGAGGGAGAAAGGGGGGAAGAAGTAGGGGGAAGAGGAGGGAGGAGAGGAGGGGAAAAGGAAGGGCAGTAGAGGGAGGAGGGAGGGGAGGCCGCAGAGGAGGAGCAGACCTCTTAGCCGTCCCCATCCCCGCAGCTGTCCCCCCCCACCCCCCGCAGCCGTCCCCAGCTCCCTCTAACAGGGAAGGTCCGGGCCAGAACCGGGCCGGTCGGCAGCCTGCCACACCCCAGCGGGAGCGACTCCCTGACCTGTGGCAACACTACGGGTTTCCAGGGATGGGTGGCGGCAAGGGAGGGCAAAGGCCGTGGATGCCCCCCCACGCCGCAGGTGACCCAAAGCACACATGTGCCCAGACCAGGCCCAGGGGCTTGTGTGAGCTTCCGCGAACCCCGAGGGCGTCGGAAGGGCCCGTGTTGGCCTTGAAGAGAGGAGCGTGACCCTCGGGGGACGGCTTTAACGCGTTCTGAACCAGGAACGGTCCCTGAAGGACGTCAGCGGCAGTCGGGCGCCCCTCCGGACACAGGGTTTGTGACGCTTCAGCAAGCCTGACAACAGGCACCCAGAGGAAACCGCGGGGCGTGGTGTGCTGCTCAGCCCTGGAGACACCCAGCCACGAAGGCGGCGGGTTCCACCCCCTGAAAGGACTGCGCAGGAGGCGGTGGCACGAGGCGATCTCCCCACACGACACCGAGGGCGCCAGCAGCCACACGCTGGGCTGGGACCGTCCCACCGTGCCTGGGGCTGCCACAGCTCCGGAGTCTGGAGCGGGCCACCATGATTTCCCCACGTTCAGGGGCATTTGGGCAGCTGTCCCTGCTCTCAGGGGGAGCCCTGACGGCCATCCTGGGTCACGGTGAACACAGAGCTCGCCCTACGCCTCCCAGACCAGGGTGAGACCCCCGACAGGCAGCGAGCGAGCGAGGGCTTTCCCGCCGGCCCGCCGGCCCGCCAGGTGTGGTTTTGCGGGACGTGTAAGCAGATGTTTTCACAGGAATTACCGACCTGCAATTCGCGCTCCCAGGGGTCTACAGGAGGAGGCAGAAGGCGGCAGCCCCACAGGGGCCCTCCTCCCTGCCTCCGTGCCGCTGGCTGCTTGTGAGCCGGGGCAAGTCCCGGTCCCCGCGGTTGGTTCTGCGTTGTTAGCTCTGGCGAGCTCACCTGGGCAGTGGGGGGCCGTGTGGCTGCACCAGGAGGAGGATGCCTGACCTGTCACCAACAGCGCCCGTGCATCTGACTCTGGGGTCAACAGACCCCACGGGCAGGAGCCCAGGGCTCAGGAAGAAAGGCTGCCTGGTGGCTGACTGTCTGCCCGCCACGCTGGCGTGGGACAGGACACGGGGCACAGCAGGGCAGGGGATGTCCCAGAAGGCTGGGAGCCAGGTGACCGGGCATGGCTGGCCGTTCGGGTCCCAGACAGAACGTGGCCCCTGGGGGATGGGCCCTGGTGGGGACCCCGGGCTCTTCCAAGGACCAGGCCCACCGTGAGGGAAAACGTGGTGTTCAAGGTGCCCTGGGACCAGGCAGAGCTACTCCGGCCCACAGGGCCCGGCCAGGTCGCATGGGGAGGAGGGGGCCCCCCACGCGGCCCGGAGCCCTCCCCAGGGTGCAACGGAAGGTGAGGCCGTCCAAGCCTGATGTGGGTTTATAAGGAGCTTCCCCTGCCCACTTCCTCAGGCTGGCACCTGCGATGGGCTGGAAACGCCCCTGCAGTCCATGTTGGGGTCCCCACCCCAGCACCTCCGCATGGTACCGTCTTCGGAGGCGAAACATTTAAGGTGGAGATTGAAGTAACAGGAGGTCTCCGGGGCGGGTCCTGATCCTGCTGGGGTCCTTAGGAGAAGAGGAGACCCGGGCACACACAGGCCCAGAGGGAGGAGCCATGAGGACACTGGGTGCCCCGTCGGACCTCGGACTGCCGGTCCCAGGCCCGACAGGTGTGCTGTGCAAGCCGCCCGGGCTGTGGCTCGTCATGACTGCAGCCCCAGGCAACGAGCACAGACAGCGTCGGGAGAGGCCGCTCGGTGGTAAGAGGGTAGAGGTGCGGACAGAGGCCACCGCCACTGCAGGGGGCAGGAGGGGGGTGCGTGTGTCCCTCCAGGGAGCCAAGAGCAGCCGGGCTTCTCCTCCCCAGGGCTCTCGCACCTGCAACCACTCGTCCTCTGCTTCTAGTCATCCCTCTAGATACAGAGGGGGACTTTCAGTAGAGGAAGATCGCCAGTGGGGTCCCCATCCGCCAGCCACAGGACATCGGAGCTGGACTTCCACACACCTGCTGGCGGGGCTGTGGCCACCTGCGCAGACTCAGTGCCCCCCACGCTTGGGAGGAAAATTCCCACAAGCCTCCCAGGACAGGCGGCAAGAGGTCACCCAAGCCCCCCTGCAGGGGGCCAGGGCTGAGGTTCATGGGGCCCGAGGACGCTCACCAGGACCCCAGGAGCAGCAAGACGAGGCGGGAGCCGGGAAGGCGAGGTGGCCGGCTGTGGGTGGGCAGGAGGCCAGCAGGGAGGCCGGGGTCACCCCTGCATGGACGGGGCGAGAGTGCACAGTGGAGACAGAAGGCGGACTGAGTGGGTGCTGGCTCCCGGCCCCAGCAGCGACCGCGAGTGACTCACGCGGAGTCAGCAAGCCCCAGCTTGCGAGCCCCTCAGCAGCGCGAGCCCCTCGGAGCCGGCGGCAGGAACAGGCCCCCGGGTGGTGCCTTGGGTCCGCCTTCGGACGGCGCCGGGTGCCAGCGCACGGAAACGTGAGGCCATCGCGCCTCGAGGTCGAGAGAAAAGAACGAGCGCGCGCGTGTACGTGTGTGTGGCACCAGGGCTTCCTGTCTCCCGGACGCAGACACACGGAAGAAAACAAGCAGAAACCCGTGACGACTGATCCATACACTTTTCCAAGTAAATGACTTTAAAGTAAACATGTCCTCAAACCCCCGCGCTGGGATGGGCGTCTGGAGATGGGGGGCGTCAGGGAAACCGCAGAGGCCGAGCCTGAGGCGACTGTGAAAATCGACCCACACGTCACGCACACGTAAGGCAGGATTAGCGGCTCGAGGGTCAGGCACGCCCTCGTGTGTGGCCGCCGGCCCCCGGGGAGCCTCGCAAACAGGCCTTGGACCGGAGCCGGGTACCATGAACCCCGCCGTCGTTGGAGGGAGACCCAGCCATCCCTCCCCCACCCCCTCCACCCCCGGGGTCTCCCTGCCTCCCCGTGTGTCCTTGTAAAGAAAACTACTTAACTTTATAGGACTTCAAGTAGTTGCCACCTTGGCCAAAGAATAAAAGAGGGAGCCTTCCCTCGCCCCTCTCGCGGAGAGCGACCCGCCAAGGCCGCTGACCGAGGGAGACCCCCATGCCCCCGGGCTGGGAAGGCAGGGAGGCGCCCGGGACCCGAGGCTATGCCGTTCCTTTCTGCTCAGTGTTGAATTCACTGTAATCACGGGCTTTGTGGGCTGCCGGCCCTGAGCTTCCAGGACCAGGACAAGAGCAGGTGCGTAGCGGCAGCACAGCCCCGAGCTCACGGTCACAGCCAAGCCAGCCTCGCCGAGCCCTTGTGAACACGGCCGCCTCGACCGCTATGACTTTTGGCCCAAAAAGTAAATAAATAAGTAATTCTGGCAGGTGCTGCCCCCTCGTGACTAATTCCGCACGAGGAATCAGAGCAGCGCTGGGCTGCCAGCAGGACGACAAAGCACATGGAGGCGCACGGACGACAGCCGCGGGGCCTTTCGCCTCATCCAGCCCGCAAGTGTGTTTATGCGCTGGGTGATGGAGGGGCTCGTGATTTACACCGGTGGTTTGACGGTAACCGGGGCTGAGGCTTCTGGGGCCGGGCGGGTCTGCCGTCTGGGGACCATCCCCGAGCCCACAGGCCGAAAGGAGCCAAGGAAGCGCAGCGGGGAGATGAGGACGCGGGGCCTGGTCAGGTGGAGACGGGCATATGCTCCCAGGCCTGCCTTCTGGACCCTCGACGAACCACACAGCGAAAAACATGCAAGCGCAGAAAACCGGCCGTGGCGCCTGTCCTGGAGCCCAGCGCAGCCTTCTAGAACATTCCAGCGCGCCCGGTGCCCTTTGCTGCACGTGTCACTCGGCGTGAAGTCAGGACCCACTCTAGGGAGTTCCCTGAATAGGCCTTTCCGACGCTCCCTTCGCAGACGTCCCATCGTAGGAAGCCCAAGCAAGTCAGCGGACGGCCCCTGGGCCCTGGAAATGAGCCCAATCCACGCGGAAAACGTCCGGTGGCAGCACAAGAGAGCTGAGGGCCCGCGGGGCACCACGGCCGCTCAAGAGAGTCCCGAATCGTAGCACGTTTTCTCTCTCAGAGAAGAAATGGCAAAGGAAAGTCTTCTCTCAAGAAGGGGGGCAGAAGCCGAAGTAGGAGAGAGCCTTGGAAGGCATCGTCATCTCCGGAGGGCAAGGGCCCAGCTTCGTCAGCGACCCCGGGCGCAGAAGACCACGCCAGATGGGCGACACGGTCTGTGCCAATCCTCCACTTGCCTCAGTCACGGGGCCAAGGTGGGAAATGACCTGTTCCCACCAAGGGCCTGGTCAAGCGTCTGCCGTCCCACAAAGCTCGCCCCCCCACCTGCTCCAAGCCGGGGCGCGGAACACGGTGAACAGTTCGACACCAGAATCCCCAAAGGCAAGCAGTTTAACTCTTCTGCTGAGCAGGGAACGTAAGTAAGACAAAGTCTGTGGTTACACAGATTACGTTTCAAGAAGGAAATCCAATCACATCAAGCTCCCTCTTCCGTAACAAATGATGTGCATTACGTCTCCAAGTGGTCTCCGGGTGCCAGCGAACCGCCTACGGGTGTGCGGCACGTCCGCAGGGACTCTGCTCCGACGAGGGCTCACGACAGACCAGAACGCTCTGCTCAGGAGCGAAGAAGCCACCAGCATTTTCATACATAACAAAAGTCATCCCACAGCTTAACAAGAACCCTTAGGGCAGTTAGAGTACACGGGGCGGAAAAGGTGCTTCACAGAGAACGTGACAGGTTTGGAGGTAACTGACGGCACCCAGTCAAGCTCCTCTCGCTCCGACAGGCTCCCGGAGAATTACAGGATTGTCACTAATCCTCAGATCAACCGTGTAAACACGGCTCCCAGCTCAGAAGTCGCCCGCTGGCTATCGAGGCGGTTCTTGAAGGAAAATGTGACGGCATCGTGACTGTCCGCCTTCGAGAGACGGACGGGCTTCCCGTGAACTCCCTGCACCCAAGAGCTATTTGCTGGGGTGCCAAAGAACGCAAAGAGGACCGCTTCCCAGTGCCCCGGTAGCTCTGCGGGACGTTTAAGCCGAAGAGGAGAGAATCAGCACATCCCTAGGCCACACCCAGATGCCCGGGGGAGGGACGGCCCTTGGGGCTGCCGTCCAGGTACAACCCAGTCTCGGGCAACCGGGAACAGCCCTGCAGAACCCCCAGAGCCCGTGGCTTCCCCCGCTCAGAACACTCTTCCCAATGCTTAACATGGGGCGCCTGGGGGGCTCCGTGGGTTAAGCCGCTGCCTTCGGCTCGGGTCATGGTCTCAGGGTCCTGGGATCGAGCCCCGCGTCGGGCTCTCTGCTCAGCGGGGAGCCTGCTTCCTCCTCTCTCTCTCTGCCTGCTTGTGATCTCTCTCTTTCTGCCAAATAAATAAATAACATCTTTTTAAAAAATAAAAATTAAACAATAAACCGTTAACAGCCCCGCCTATGGCCCAGGTGCTCAAGGCGGACGCCATCTTTCTCGGCCCTCCCCAGCTCCTGGCAGCTACCCCAGGACAGCTCCCAGAGCAGCTTCTCTCGGTCTCCCCTCCCCCACCCAAACACCAGCCGCCGGCTCCCTTGTTCTGGTGCACCAGCCGCCCTCCACCAGGCTCCCTCCTTCCACACACAAGCATCCTAACCCAAGTGTCTCCACAAGCCCCATCACAAGCCTCCGTCCTTGCTTCCAGCTCTCCAAGGAACAGCCCATCCCGCTTCATCAAGAGCCCCAACTCCTCCCTCGGGCCGGCTGGGGTCCTTCCACAATAGCCAACCCGCCTCCCCACCAGTCTTCGTCCATCCCCGCTCTCTCCCGCGGCCGGACCTGGACCTTGGGTTTCATGGGCCCGGTTGCCATGCAGAGCTCCTTCTCAGGCCCCCACACCACCTCCTAGAAAGTCGCCCAGCTCCCCACACCCTGTCACTGCCCCGTGTGCCCCAACCCCTCTCAGTGTCTCACTGCTGTTACTCGAGCCGCAAGCCCTTCGCTGACCTCCTCCTCACTTACTGTCTCTGCTCTCTCCAGACCTGGGGTTCTGTGCGTTCCATGGGAAGATACGATACCCCACAGAGGACTCAAACATGAGACAAAGAACCCAGGGCTCAGGCCCGCAGGGGACCTTCCTGAACCACTTGTTTCCGGTTTTGAGCCCAACTTCAAAAAGAAAGGACACTTACCAACGTGATCTGAGCAAGACACACAACCAGTCACTAAGAGGTTGTACATCATCGTAACTCTCCTCAAAATGTGACCAAGCGTGTTTGCACCGACCACCCACCACCCCTCACCCCTGCTTCAAACACTTTGACCCGCACACTCTTGAAGCTCAGTGTTGGGGAGGCCCCGGCCGCCATCTTGGCTTCCACATCTGCGGCGGAGCGTGCGGAAGGCTTGGACCCAGCTGTGGGACAGACCCAGGTGGCCATGTCCCCCACCTCCCCAAGCTCACTCCAGGACAGTGAACCGCCTCCAACAGGCGGGAGGCCTTCCGAGGTGTCCAGAGATCCCAGTGGCCACCTGGACCCAGAGGCCAACTGATGGGATCCCACGGTCCCCATAAATGAGTGAGGCCACGACAGGAGCAGCGGGGGCCTGGAGCCGTGTTTGCATCCCAGGACAGAATGTCTACCCCAAGGAGCCAGGGAAGAGGCTCTGTGTCCTGAAGGCTGTCACCTCATCTTCCCATCCCTGGCAGGCCCCAGCCTGGCCCCAAGAAAGGGACTCCCATGGTGCCCACGGGTCCAGGAGCCAATGCCCGGGAACACAGCTCCATGGCCCTGGTGGACCCGGCAGGCCTGTGCTCCCATCTCACTGCGCCGAGGCCCCCTTCCACGTCCTTGGGAACAGAAGTCAGGGCTGGGCTCAACGACCATGGATGCGGATTTACCGAGGGAGTAAAAGCGGGAAGAAACCCAAGCCCAGCCTGTTGTTAACGGGAGGGAGGAGAAGGCAGGCGGAGGGCGGGCTGAGGGAAGGGCCAGCCAGGCCTCTCCGTGTCTCCCCGAGTTTGTCTGCGGCTCCTCCAGACGATCGGAAAATTATCAGGTCGGGCAGCGCGAGCCTTGGCACGCGGGTGCACAGGGCAATTCAGGAAGCATTTGCTCTTCTCTGGGGCCGGCGCGGGGATCACACGAGCCTTTGCTTTTCGAAACTCCGTGTTTGTTTTTGTAGTTTCTGCCAAACTAAATCAATCCAGCTTGTGGCAACCTTGAAAGAGGCACGACTCGATCGTGCCGTCTCCAAGTTTGACTTCCTGCCAGGGACGCCGACCAACATTTGTAACAGGCCTCACATGCCGGGTGATCAAACCCTCTAATTACTCGAATCTGTGTCACAGAACTCTACATTAGCGACTTCTGAGATGACAGATTTCCACCCTTTGATATGCGCGGCTAAACGTCTTTCTTTCGTTCAATTTGGGCAGAAACGCTCTCCTGTCCTCACAGCCCCCGCCTGGCTGGCGCTGGTATCGCTTGTGCTGCCTCTGATGGGAACACAAGGCACATGTCCCCACGCGCCCCCATCTGGGCCCCCACGAGGCCACGCCGGTCCTCCTGCGGAGCCACCCTCGTGGTGTGGACACGGGGCCTCTGGAAGCCTGAACCGTCCCTAACGGAGCCCTCCGGGGGGAGAGAGAAGGCAAATCTGTCACAAAGGGAACCCCCACGGCTCTCTCTGCCAGAGAGAAATCTAACCCTTTTAACACGAGAAAACAGAAGAAGGCTGAGCTCAGGGGCATGTGGCCTTCTGGACCGTTGAAATCCATGGTAGAGATCTGCCCTGATACGCTGCACTGGTGCAGCCTTTGGGGGTGAAGTCGTGGGGACGGGGCACTCACGATGGGATGAGTGCCCTTTTGAGAGGCTCCAGAGCCCCCCAACCCCCTTCTCCACAGAGGACACAGGGAGGAGCCAGCGCCCGCCGCCATGAAGAGGGCTCCCCCCAGACGTGCCAGCACCCTGCTCCCACACTTCCAGCCTCTGGAACTGTGAGGAACCGCAGCTGTTTTCATAAACTGAGTCTGTGGGGTTCCTGAGGGCAGCCTGGACGGACTCAGCCAGCTTGGAAACACAGAGCACCCGCCAGAGTTGGGGGGCCGCCGCACCTACAGCCCAGGAGTAGGGACAGAGGTGACCCCGGGGTCTCCTGAGGCGTGACCAGCAGAGCGTCAGACCTTCCAGAGGCAGGACCATGCGGCTCAGGCCTGCAGAGCTCCCTCCCCGCCCCTCCTTTCTGCTCCTGTTCCCCGAGTCCACATCGCTCACCCCTGCACCCCCCTTCTGCTCCATGAAGAGAACAGACGCCCCGCGGCTCCCAGTGCTCTTCCTGGACAGACCATGAAGGGGGCACCCTTCCTCCTTCCTCACCCCTCCCTCCCTCCTCAAACCCATCAAGGAGCCCGGTGGTCCAGCTTCAGTGAAAAGACGGCGGCTGGGCAGTCCACCAGGCCAAGGTGCGCGCCTGGGGGACGAGCTGGCTCCCACTGTGGCCCGTGGAGGGTGGGCGAGGGGCCAGGAGCGGAGCCACGCGTAGGGAGGCTGGTTCCTGGGTGAGGCATGGCTTATGGGGTTCCGGGGCAAGAATCTATAAAGCTTGGGAACAAGAGGCTTTTGCCACTGACCGTCTGCTTCCCTCTCGTCTCTGAGCTCTGGTTCCTTCAGCCACTGGGCACCTGCAGAATCGCCACCACAGAGAGAACACCCTCAGCTCCCGGGGTCCTGTGCACGAGGTCCGGAGGCACCTGTGACGTCTGAAGGCAGCGGGCACAGCTCGTCTCGGGGCTATGTTACATGGTGGGAGGCATGGGGTGCTGTAGTTCTCGGTGTAGCTGACACGCACTGAGCTCATCAGGAGTGACAAGGCACGATGGAACAAATTCCAGCTGAGGAACCCTAAGAGGGGTGGGGGCTTTCCCTCTCCCCGAAATGGAAGCTTCTCTGAGCGGCCAGAGTAGAAGCTGGGTGAAAACAGAATGCAAATGGTCCCTTATGGCCCATTATGGACCCAGGATCCCGGTCTGTCAAGGCTCTCCGTTTCCTGGGCAGGTCTGATAAAACTGGTCCTGACGGTCCACCTGGTAAAGGGTGACCATGAGCAGAGACAAGATGGAAGGAAGACGGCTTCACAGACTCACTAGGAACAAAAACAAGGAAGGACCCTTCAAGGAACGGCAAACAAAGAGTTAATCAAGGTTGGGACGTGGTGAATTTAGGAAAATGATAAAAATGTTGAGGAGTATATTCTTTTTTTTTTTTTAAAGATTTTATTTATTTATTTGATAGATCACAAGTAGGCAGAGAGGCAGGCGGTGGGGTGGGGGGGAAGCAGGCTCCCCGCTGAGCAGAGAGCCTGATGTGGGGCTCGATCCCAGGACCCTGAGACCATGACCTGAGCCGAAGGCAGAGGCTTAACCCACTGAGCCACCCAGGCGCCCCTTCAGGAGTATATTCTTTCTTTCTTTCTTTTTTTGGGGGGGGTGAGCTCGAGCACCAGGGGTGGGGGCAGGGAGGAGAGGGAGAACGTCAAGCAGGCTCCACACGTGGCTTGGAGCCCGGCACGGGGCTCGATCTCATGACCCTGAGATCATGACCTGAGCCGAATCCAAGAGCCAGACGCTTCACCAACTGCACCCCTTGCGGCCCCTGCAGAAGGGCACACGCTCTAATACTAACCTGAATTAGAATGATCCGGACAAAAGTCATGGTTTTTAAAAACTTATTCTCCGTGGTGCAGGCCACAGAAAGGGTCTGGGGGGAACGAGAGCCCGGTATCCAGCAACACATCAGCACCCACACCCCGGTGATCCGCACCAGGAGCGAGGACCCAGGCTCCTCGGAAAACGGCTGCTTGTCAGGCTGGGACAAGGGACGCTAAGGGACACCACATAGCAAGAGTCAAACTCTGAGAGGGTCACGTTGCAAGGACAGAGGCACCGGCCCAAAGCAATTCGGGCAGAGTGTGAGCGTCGGGAAGAGGTGAAAACAATGTTAATTGTAACACACTGAGGTTTAAAAAAAAAAAATCCTTGGTCCTCATGATTCCAAAAATTGGGGTGGGGGGTACTTGTCGGTATTAATGACCCCACGAGAAAGACTGTCATCATTTTGCCGCCCGCCGTGTACTAGCCAGTTCGGACAAGGCTCATCACGGGAGGCAAAGCACCGCACAGAAGGCTGCTTGGGGAACAGGATCCAGGCAACGGTCCACGCACGGCTGCTGCACAGAAACAGGGCAATGACGGCCCCTAACCAAGGCAAGGAGCAGATCCCCAACACGTACTCACACTAGCACCCCCGCTGGCGGGACCCTCCGGAGGCGATGCGCCAGCAGGTGCCTGGCACACCGACCCAGTGTGGGGCCGCAGACGCTCAGCCGCCACCCCCGGGAGGAAGGAGTCCGGCACTCAGGGCGTGTGACATCCCGCAAGCTCACCAGCCCGTGGCCCCACTTCTCCAACATCACAGAGATAAGAAAAAAGAGGAGATTTTCTAGATTAAAGAGACCAAATGGTTACAACAACTCAGTTGACGTGGGAACCCTGACTAGATCCTCACTCAGGGAGAAGAAAGGAACAATAGCTGCTGAGAGACCCGGAGAAAAGTGGGTACCTGGGCGAACCTGGGGGGCTCTGTGGGTTACGCATCCGACTCCTGATTTTGGCTCAGGTCGTGATCTCAGGGTCGTGGGATCAAGCCCCAAGTCAGGCTCCGAGCTTAGAGGGGCGTCCGCTTGAGTGTCTCCCTCTCACCCTCCCCCTGCCCCTACCCCTGCTCCTGTGCTCGCTCTCTCTCCCCCTAAAAGAGAGAGAGAGAGAGAGAGTATCCAGCCAACAATGGATACCCAGCGCCCGGTTCCCTTTCCTTTGTGTAACAGCCACATTGCTACAGCGTACCAGAGAGCCACCATTAGGAGCTCGCGGTGCTGCCCGGTCACCGGGCTGGGGAAATGTCACAATTCAACAGCTGATTTTCAAACTGTTGAGCACACGATTTTTATAAAACGTGTCTGCAGGAACAGCCTAACCCTCGTGGCTACAGGGCTGGGCGGACAGGCTAAGCGCGTCTGTTGAACCGTCTGCCAACGCTTCCAGCTGCTGGAAAAGCTGCATCGGGGGAGGCGGGGAAGCACGGAGAGCCACACTGGAGGGAGCAGTGACTCCACGGGGCCTTGTTTAGTTCGGGCGGTTCCCAGGAGAGCCCTAGGACTGCACGCCCCGAAGTCCCCAACTCATGTGGGTCCTCGTCTCCCAAATGCCTCTGACATCCACGGTCCTGCTGGATTCGAGGCGGCCCCTCTAAGATGCTGAGCTGGTAGCCGCCCTTCCCGCCGCCCTTGGGATCACGAGCAGAGACACGCACGCAGTCCCTTGGGGAGAAAACAAGAACGAAGGCTACCGATGGCACATCGGCCAGACCCCCTTCCTGCGTCCCCAGTGCTCATCACGACCGCCCTGCAGGGCAGAGATGGCTGCTGGCCCCTTCCCCATCAACAGTGGGCTTCAGGAAGGTCAGCAGGTGCTCAGGAACACAGAGACGTGGGCAGTCTGCCACAGGCCCGTGACCCCCGCCCCCTGCTGTGCATGCAGGCCCAGCCCACTCGCAGTGAGGCCTCTCGGGCAGCATCGGCGTCCCTGCTGGGCGACACGAGGCATCGCAGAGATCTGCTTATAACAGCAAACACGCTCACAGAAAGAGAAAGAAGAGGGAGGAGGACTTCGAGTCAATTACCAAAACCGCAGAAGGTGGGAAAAAAGGCCACCAGGTCCCCATGTTCACCAGCGTGCCCCAGGCTGCTTATGGTACGTGCACTTGGGAGGCCCTGCTGCGCTGAAGCAGCTGTCCTCTGTCCCTGGCAAGGGATGGTCCCCTTTCCTTGGGGAGAAACAGGGTGAGACACACACGGCTCTCAGCGGGCACGACACGCTCGGGAACCAGCCCATGTGTTTGCAGTCAGGAGGCAGCCTGGCAGGAGGGGGCCCAGCAAGGCCTCTCGCCAGCCGCCAAAGCAAGGCCGCCTTAATCCAGCCAACAGCACTGCCCGCGCGGCACCCAGTCCTCGGGCCTCCAGGAAATGAAGGGGAGGGAGCTCTGGGCTTCAGACATGCGCCCAAGTCAGACGGGCCCCACGGCTGCGTCCCATTTCTTTGCAGTCTTCCATGTGTCTCTCAGACTTAGGGGACAATCAGAAAACACACACATCTGTTTCCACCACTGGCAACGGGGCTGTGATGCACAGAAGTCCCAGAACAAAGTCCCCTCCCGGACGTGGAAGCAAGCCTTTGGCCATCCCGCAGAGTGCTGACCTGCAGCGATGTAAAACGTGAGCTGCAGACCGTGGCCCCACACGAGCCGGGACAGGGAGGTACAAGACGGCAGGCCGGGGAGCGGCCCGGGGCACATGCCCAACCTGGAGATCCAGCGTGGCCGGCCGGGCACTCTCCAAACTCGCTGGCGACCCCGTAGGTCCTACTCAGGCTAAGTTCATCCCTAATCACGCTGAGGTGAAAACGTCACCTGAGAACCCGTCCCGGGATCCTGCCCTTGCGGGACCTTGGAGAGCTGCCATGGTCCCGATGATTTACAAAAATTTCTACAAGATCCAGCTGGACACCCAGGAGGGGAGAGGACGGCCTTCAGGATACATCCCAACGACCATCTTTCAGGATGCCCCAAAGAGACCGGGGCGCCCCGAGGGACAAGATGCCGGTCACGTGTCCCAGCTTGAAAAACCACAGCACTTCTGAGTCAGCTCGGACTTGGGCCGTGAAAGGAAAAGCATCAATTGAGCAAAGCCGCAGAAAGAAGTCTCAGATTTTCTCCACGGCCACGAACTGCTGACTTGGGCAACCGCTGATTTTCAGCAGGGAGAAGACAAAGTCCTTTCTTTGGCAAAGGCACCAGCGAAAGGCACTGGGGCTCATCAGGTCAGCTGGGATCTGTGAGGGACGCGGCCTTCCAGGTCCACCCCCACTGGCTTCTGTGAACATCTACCGGGGTGGGAAAACGGGAAGGCGCCCCTGGGGGCTCTGGCAGCCCCCCGGGGAGCAACTGGCTTTCCGGGGGAAACGCTGACAGCATTGCTAGAGTCGTCCCACGGTTTTGCTCTCCGGGTTCAAAGCTCAGTTCAGCAGAGACCTAGCCAGGCCAAGGACGCTCCCAAGGAAGATCTGTCCCAGCTCACAGGACGAAAAGCACGAGTGTGCACGGAGCGTGACACGCTGAGCCTCCCACCCGTGCTGGTGCGATTTCACTTGTAGACACGCGTGTGTCCTCTCACACACCCCAGAACCTGCCTGCTTCGCACGGTCCCTTTACCCCCGGCACGGCACGGCTACATCTTTCTTTACATTATAGCCGAAATGCTCCGAAAAACCCAGTGTGTCGTGGCTCAGTTCCACGACCAGCAATTGTACCAGGGAGCCCGAGATCCAGCATTTCACCCTGTGGTGGAGCAAGGGATCTTTTGCAGTGGGACCGGGCGGGTGAATTTCTGTGCGCTTCAGTCACTCTGTGTAACCTTCCGAGAAGCAGATGCGGTGAGGGCTGCTGTCTTGACTATTCTGATGACCAGACTGTAGGTCAGAATCACGGAAAACTGGTAAAGCACTGGAACGCACAGGGAAGACATAACAACCAAAAAACCTGTCGGACTTGGAGCCAAACAAAACCAGCGTAAAACACTGGGTGATTTCCTGTTGACCCCCAGCCTACACACACCCTCAGTGTGGACACACACACTTCCTGTTGCAAGAGTAGAATCATTTCCTAAATTGAGTTTTTATTATTATATTACCACTGACAATACAGTAATAATTCCTCCCCGACCTCTACGCCCCAAAATGAAGGGAATTCTCCGCCGTTCAAACGCACCCTGACCGTGTGGGGTGTGTCAGGCCCTCAGGTGTCCCGGCTGAACAGATGAGTATCACACGGTAACATTCCCCCGTGTCACTGCACGTCACCTTATACTGTGAAGGCTGTGCCGTATCATCAATTATTTATTCCTCGAAATGTCATTTTTTAAATGTCGACAACACACCTCTCCACGGAACGCACCAAGCTTATGTAACTCTCCTCCTGCGGCTGGACGCGCCGGCTCCTCTACTCGAGGGCTGCTCCCGCTGAAGCTGTAATAAACGTTATTTCTCTCCCCAGATTCCCAAGACGGATTCCTAAAAGTGAAAGTAGTGGACCCGAGGCTCCCACAGCCACACGTCTCTTTATGTTATACATAAGAACATAATTATTGAAAACCTCATAACTCAATAGGCAGAAAGTAGCCCGTCATTAAGCTTAATTTCTGCTTGTGCACTTTGAAGGATTCTGGGGACCTTTCAGATCTCTGGAACGCTCGTCGGTACTTTTCTTCCGTGAAGTGACCTGTGCCGTTTGCCTATTTTCCTATCAGCAGCCGTCATTTGGGGCAGAATCGTACCGTGTTAGTGACTACGGCTTTATGATATAATTTAGAACACAGCAGTGATCTGCTCTCACCACTTTTCTTTTTCATACGTAAGACTTTGTGTCTTTGTTTATTTGAGAGAGAGAGAATGAGTGGGGGGAGCGGCAGGCAGAGGGAGAAGCAGGGCTCAGCAGGACCCTGAGATCATGACCTGAGCAAGAGGCAGATGGTTAACTGAAGGAGCCACCCAGGCGCCCTTAACCAATTCTTCATTCTTCAAGATGGGCTGTCAGGTCATTTTGTCTGGTGCCCCCAAAGTCCTACTGGGATATGGACTGACATTATTTCAAATCGTTGTTACCCTGGGAGGAACGGACATCTTTAGAACACTGAGTTCCTGGGGTGCCCGGCTGGCTCGGTCCACCCAGTCGGTGGGGGGTGCCACTCTTGATCTCAGGGTTGTAAGTTCGAGCCCATGCTGGGTGTAGAGATTACTTGAAAATAGAACCCATGGGGCGCCTGGGTGGCTCAATGGGTTGAGCCTCTCCCTTCGGCTCGGGTCGTTGTCCCAGGGTCCTGGGATCGAGCCCCGGGGAGTCTGCTGCCCCCTCACTCTCTTTGCCTGCATGTGATCTCTCTGTCAGATAAATAACTAAAATCTTTAAAAATTAAAAAAAAAATAGAATCCAAACCATGACTGAATTACTGTCCTTTTACATTTTTCATTGTTCTAACATGCTTTCATACTCTTTGGTAAAGGTACGGTTCATTTGGTGTTGCTTCGTCGAAAGACTATTTCCCCCTAGACGTAAGTTTATGATTATTGGTGTATATAGAAAAGCTTCCCCAATAGATCATTTTCAAAAATATTAATGATTTTACTAAAAGTTTTTAACGTGCTTACTTAGGTCTCTGAAGTACACCGTGTCTGAAAACAGTAACTGTACCTTGTACTATCGGTTCAACCTCCCTTACAGAACATCGCCACATGGGGCTTTTGTAATTGGCCTGATATTAAGAAGACTATCTGGGTTACACCACTAATGTTTGTTTTCACTTTGGCATAGATAATAATTAACATTGCAAGATGTTTTCCTTCTATCTCTAGTTTCTTGTGGTTTTTAAAAATGAGAAACGTGTGATTAATTTTCTCAAAAGCCTTTTGGGTATCTCATCGTCTCCCTATTTATGACGTCTC
The DNA here is from genome assembly GCF_002288905.1 of Enhydra lutris kenyoni. Taxonomy (NCBI): domain Eukaryota; kingdom Metazoa; phylum Chordata; class Mammalia; order Carnivora; family Mustelidae; genus Enhydra; species Enhydra lutris. Next base: position 282,476 of record NW_019154117.1, on the reverse strand, counting down.
CAGGATTACAGACACCAGAAAGAACGCACAAGCTGAGAACGAGGGGGAATTCCATTTCCGAGTGACAGCTGCTCATTCTGCAACCAGAAGAAGCGTAAGACAGGGTCGCGCGACCAACCCTTGACGTAAACAGTGTTTGTATTACAGTATGGAGAGAAAGAAGTTAACAGCCACACTTTTTACAAAGAAACATTTTTCGTTGCTGTTTTTGTATGGATAGAGAAAAAGGCTGGAAAGACAGACACAGGAGACTGTCACCAGGACTACACCCGGCCTCTGAGAATCGGAACCAGAGGAACTGACCCGACACACAGTTCATGATCGGAGGTATTCGTGAAATCTGCCTTCCTCCTTCTGTAACATAAGTTTGTGGCGTCCAAGGAAAAGGACGCATGCTGGAAGTCACACTTTGGGGACAGACGAAGCAGGTGACTTTGTGGAAAGGACCAGTAGAGTCTGGATTTCTCTGCCGTGTCTCAGAGGCAGCCGTGTGCAGAACCTCATTCCCCTTGTGAAAAGCAAAGTGCAAGAGGCTGGCCGCCTCCCAGCCCCGTAAGAGGAGGCTCCGTGTGAGGCCAAGGCTGACGGAGACTGTCCCAGAGTCCAGAAAGGCAATCCCAAGCAGGACTCCTCACCCAAACACGCTGCACGCTGGGCTGGGCCCCGGGCTCCTCCTGTCCTACTGGCCTCGCGGGCGGACCCCATGGTGATCCTGCCGGATCCCCGCAAGCCGACCTTGCAGAAGTGGTTGGAGGGACGGGGACAGCCCACAGAGCACTCACGGTGCCCAGGACATAGGGGGTGGTCGGCCCACATCATTCTGGGATGGGGGCATTTTTCTACTTCAAAACTTGAACATGGAATTGGTTACTGAAGAAAGCACGGACTCTATTTTTTAAACACCCGTGAGAAGTTAAATGAAGCATGAATTCTGTTATAAATCACACACTTCAGGTACGACTGCCGGGTCCACGCGGCCAGCCTCGGTCCAGCCACTCGGTCAAGGACAAAGGTGTGTCCCGTGTGGCTAACGTGCTTCGCCGACTGCCTCCCTGAACGGGTCATCCTGAAGGCCTGGGTGGGCTTCACTGCTCAGAGGACCAGCCCCTGAGCAAGGCAGAGTCTTCTCCAAGGAAGGAGCCCTTCCCCTCGCCGGCAGCCCCACAAGCCAATCGAAGCCTTCAGACAGATCTCTTCACACACATCTCCTCCTGTTTTTGCTGAACCCTGACTGATATAGCTCCAAATCACCCCCAAACAACAGAGAAACAGAAACGCGATCCCCGTCTTGGAGGAATCCAGGAGCCGCCTCCTGCAGACCCAAAGCTCAGCAACTGGGCTCAGGAGGCAGGTAAGGAGAGGTCCCCGGGGGAGGCCGGAGTCCCAGCACCTCTGGACTCCACGAACACAAGCAGGTGTGCGGGGTCAGGAGGGCTCTCCCCAGATGCCAACACGGCCCAAAAGGGCAAGGGAGGAGGCACTGCACCGAGGCTCCCAGCCCCCCACTCCCCACCTGCAGGGCAGGGCAGCCACATCCTCCAGGTGCCTGGCGACCCTGGTCTCCCCATGGCCCACACAGACCCCAGCTCTGCACGCTTCCCCTGGGGCCTTCCCCTCCCTGGAAGAGCCCATGTGCCACCTCAGTCTGTGGACTTCATGTGACTTGACCACCACCCAGATACCCTTCGTGATTCAGGTCCTGCCAGCTTTCTCCTGGCCCACCTGCTGGACCCCACGTTCCCTCCTCCCCACACAGAGATGGATCAGGGAGCCCCTTGGGCCCCAAAGCAAGCATCAGCTTGAACGCACCGGTCAGAACCACTTTTTCCCAGACCAGCTTTTGGGAAAACCCAAGGCGTTTCTGAGCAACATGATCTCTTTCAAAGGTCTTGTCCCCAGCCCCCAGCATTGCTGGCTGGGGTCAGGGAAGGGGCCAGAGGGCGAGGAGAGGGGGCTGCAAAGCCCATCCAAGTTCCCTTCCAGCTGGAGGCTGTAAAGTAAAAATGTGGCTCAGGTTGCAAATTGATTTCCATGACAAAGAGCAGTAAATCTGGTTACCCAGAGGCACACCCCTGACTTGGGACAGGACTGGGAGCAGGGAGCATGGGGGCCTGGTGGGGTGTCTCCCTGGCATCCCCCTGTTGTCCCTGGGGGTGGCCTCTGGCCTCCCCACTGGACCAGCTCCTCAGAAACCACCAGGACCAGCTTCCTCCGTCCAAACGACGGCTCCCGCAACTGCCAGCTGATCCGGCCCGCCCTGTTGAAGGGCACGGTGGGGCTTCGTTTTTCAATCCAGCTGTTGAGCAAACACGAATTCTGGACCTGGCCCGGCGTGTGCTAGCTGAATTTCCGTTACCTCTAACTCCAGCGGAGGCAGGGGCCTGGCCGCCAAGCCTGCCGTCGGGGTAACGGGGAGAGACGGCCTCCCTGCACCGTCAGCCCTGCGGCCCCTCCGAGCCCCGCAGAGCCCACGTCAGCAGGATTTCTGATGTCGCAGCCCAAACAAACCTGCGTCTCCGGGTGACGGGCCCATCTATCCCAACACTTAAAATTCCAAAATGAAAAAAACTGAAGTGGAATCGAATTCTTAAAGCCTTCTTGAGAGGTTTGGGTCCCAAGTAGAAGCTCCTGGGATTTTAAAGCTGAGAAAAACTTTAGTGAAATCCTCAACCTAAGGAAGGTGTGGCCCATCGGACGCCGAGGGAGGGTTAGGGCTTTACCTGAAAGCTCCCAGGCGAGGACGCCCCAGGGCTCAAGGCATACAGGGCCCTAATGAAACCCGAGAGCGCAGGCTCCACTCAAGGGAGGCCACTTTACAACCCGGCCCAGCCCTCTGCCAGGGAAGGACTGCGTTTCCAACCCAGCACAGGAACGCGCTCCGCCTTATGTCTCCGAGCACAGACGTCAAGCGAACGGGTGGGCTGGGGCAGGGGGCCAGAGGCCGCCCGGGTCTGAGAACCGTGATGCACACTCGCACGCCCGACAAGGACCCTCCGGGAACACGGCCCCATGGGTCTGGGGTCTGGAAGCAGCAGCAGCAATGGAAGGGGGCCCAGGAGCCACCTCCCTCCTCACCAATCCAGCCGCTGGCTAACGAAAGCAAAGACGTGCTTCATTTACCGACTGGGCCCGAAGAAAGCCTTGTCTCTCCCTCTGAGAGCCTTCCAATCCCGTGCGCCTTCTGCAAGTCACGGGGATTGTGGGGTTGGTTTGAGGCCTCTCTCCCCACACCTGCGGCCCTGCCCCCATGCAGTCCCCGTCCCAAAACAGCAGCAGCAGCAGCAGCAACAGGGGCAGACCCGGAACCTGGGCTGCGCCGGCACGCTTTGGGTTCAACGCACGGGGAGACGGGTCTCTCCAGGGTCCGGCTGCCTCTCTCCTGCCCCTCCCCATCACCTACCAGGAAAGATGAGCGCTCCCGCCTCACGAGCATGGGCCCAGGCGCCTGTTGCACAGGTGCTGGGCATTCTTTCCAGGAGACTCCTGAGATAATGGGGCCAGAGTGCCTGCGGGAGGGCCAGGAGAGGTGTGCAGACGGGGGTGCCTGTGCCCGCCGGCCGGGGGGACAGGACTCAGCTGCTGAGATGAGGGGCTGGACATGGAGGCAAAGCGCCCCCCCCCCCCCCCCCCCCCGCTGGCTGTGAAGGCCACCTTGTGAGACCTTTCTTGGAGAGACACTAAAAACACTCTCCAGAGACATCTCTGTGCATCCTTCCCACTCACGGCCCTGTTCTCCTCCGAAGACGTGTCAAGCTCTGGCACGAAGACAACACATCTGTGGTCACCACCTCCCTGCTCCTCTCCACACTTGGGCCACCTGCAGCAGTTGCCCGTTGACAAGCAGTACCCCGTATTGGGATGCCGTGCCCGGGCCGGCCATGGTCTCCTTCTCCGGCTGGACGCCCGGTCGGTGGGACTCACCCACGAGTGGGTGAGTGCTGGGTCTTCTCGGGGCCATGGCTCACCCAGCCCGCCCACCCACAACTCACGGTCCCAGCCTGGGCCAAGCCACGTGTGCGTGGGTCTGTGACGCGCTCAGTACGCTGTGTGCGGCCCCACGGGCGTTCCTGCGGAAGCCAGGCTGAGAGGGTCCCCAGGACCATGTCCCTTGGTGGCCCTGCTGCACACAGACTTCCCGGGTCCGAAGACCGTCTCCCCAGCATTCGTGCCCCGCGCAGGCAGCTATCTGCCCCGGGCAACCCACACCCCAAAGATTCACCGAGGCCCTACTACGTGAGCCAGCTCACACGCCAAACACCCACTTGTGTTTGACCCTAAGAGCAGCTCCAAAGCTTGGCCTCACTGTGGAAGGACGTGAGGGTGCTTCGTACATATTCCCAGACCACGGGCCCATGGAATCAGTCTCTGGGCATCAGCATGTCCTGCGACAGTCGGAAGGACGAAGGCCTGCATCCTGGTGGGGCCGCAGGGCGGGCGGCAGACAGCGCCGGCCGTGGTCTGCGCCCGCCTCCCCCGGAATCTGAGTGGACTCCAAGGCCGCCCGGACCCCAAGGACAAGGCGGAAGAGACACAAAGCCGTTCGTGGACCCGAGGACTGAGGAGCCTGGCAGTCTGCACTTTAGGTCCCCCCAAAACTCCCCTGGGAGCCCGAACTCCTGGGTGTGATGCCACCTGCCCCGAGCTCCCATGTACTGGAGGGAGAAGAGTGACCTCCCCCCGCCCGGGGTCCCAGCCTCCCAGCCCGGGAGCCAGGTCAGGACGTCTCAGGGCACCTCACCCCTGTCCCCTCCAACCTGTCCGCTCGAATGTGCCCGGCCGGCCGCAGCAGTTAACGGTGGGCCAACCGCTCCAAGCTCCGGTCCGTGGCACAGTTCATGGCTCCAGAGAAAACACGTTCCATTGAGCTCAGATCACGGATTTCAGAACCAGGAGAGAAAACCCATGAAAACGTATTTTCTCTAAGGAATGTGTATCCAAAGAAACTACCTTAAAAGTTCATTCCAGGCTTTCAAACAATTATATATACATACATGTTATTAAATCTTCCCTTAAGAATTTCTGTTCTGGGGCGCGTGGGTGGCTCACTGGGTTAAAGCCTCTGCCTTTGGCTCAGGTCATGATCTCAGGGTCCTGGGATCGAGCCCCGCATCGGGCTCCCTGATCAGTGGGGAGCCTGCTTCCTCCTCCCTCTCTGTCTGCCTCTCTGCCTGCTTGTGATCGCTCCCTCTGTCAAATAAATAAATAAAATCTTTAAAAAAAAGAATTTTTGTTCTGAGGTGTTTCCCAGGTTTAAAATAGGAAAAGCATGGAATGAGGTCCCATCTAGTACAGCAAAACCCTAAACTGTAACACTGAAAACAAAGTCACCAAAGAGCACGAGCTGTTGGAGGGGGAGAGGTAACCTGGGGTTTCGGGAACCCCCACCCCACACCTTTACAAACACCATCCAAGAGTGGGAGATTTTCAGGAGCTTGGGGAGGGGGCGGATGCGTCATGGGGAGGGGACGGCTGTTACTCTCAAAAGCTTCTCATAAATTTTCCGTTTCCAGACCGTCTTGTTTCCAGGATACTTAATGTGTGTCCAAAAGAGGAAAAAAACATCCTGGTGTGCACCAGAAAACGTCTCAGGGTCCAGGGTTCGTAGATCATCCGTGCACGTTTGGCAAGTAGGAAAAAACACGTTTAAGGGCTGTGGTGTGCTCCATTTCTCTTCCCCCACCTTGACATTAGGCGACACAGCAGAAGCGAAAACGTAAGAGACAGGATGAAAGTGCCACTGGCTCGCACATTCTAACGGAACACGTAAAAGAAGAAACAATGTCTGTGGCTCGATCTCTCCGTCAAACGACTACAAGAAATACTGATTTCAGGGAAAAGAGAAATCCCCCCCACTCTCGTTGCCCTCACGAGACCGGTTTCGTGTCTGCCCGTTGGCTGGGGCCTCTTTTCTGCCTGGTCGGAGTTTTATTTTGGGACTCACAATTTCCTGGGCAGGTAACATCTTTCCGGTATTCCGTAAACTGGGCACAGCTGACACGAAGCACGTTCCCTTTGGATCCTGAAAGAGGCCACGCAGACCAGGAAAACAGTGTCCCTTTGAAAAGGTGAGCATCTCTGGTCGGCTCGTAAAGGCCCATAAAAGCAGGCGGTGCCAGCTGTCTGGGGACAGAGCACGCCAGCAAAACCACAAGTCTGAGACCGCGTCACCCTGAAGGCCCGGAGGGAAGGCACCGGGGCCCCGCCGGCCCACAGCCCTGCGCCGCCCACTCCGCGCGCCAGGCCTGCTCCCACCGGCAGGGGGGCCCAGACCCCGGCTGCAACGAACCCCCCTTGCCGGCTCTCCTCGAAGGAACGTCTGTCCCCAACACGCCTACTTGTCCTCCTTCAACATGAATCACCTTCTTATAAACAAGACACAGAAACACTCAGACATCAAAACCCAAGGGTTCCCCGCACCCCCCTCGACGGAGGACCTCACATTCAAAATGCCCCATTTCTGGGTGGGGCCGCTGCTGCCCAGGCTCCACCCCCTAACCGGGCAGGCAGGGGACGCCCCCCACGCCGGGCACCGCCGTCCTCTCCAGAGGGGAGGGGGCTGGGCTCCAGCGGACACAAACCCCGGGCAGTCCGAAAAGGGGATCCCTCGGACCGGGCGCTCTCAGGACAGCCCTGTTGTTCACGCACTCCACCACTGCAGAAGCTAGAAGCTGTGAGAAACCCAGCATTCGTAAAAGCAAGCGCTCCGCCGGGGGTTTGAATAAACGGGCACAAAGAACAAGAAAATCGTTTTTTGGCGCACAGTGGACGTCTGCTTGGGCCGAAACTGGAGAGAAGGTTTCTTTGTGAACTGGGAGGGAGAAGTGGATAAATTTCCCTCTGGTGGAGGAAACCCTAATAACCGACCCCGGGCAAAGCGTCAAAAGGACATGGAAACACAGACACTTAGAGCTCAGTCCCCACGAAGCACAGGCCTGCGGGACAGAGGGGAAGAGAGCCGCCGTTCAGCCGAGGGGCTCACCGAGTGTGGGGCGGGGGCCTACTTTGTCTTTAGCAAAACCCCTCGCCCAGTAGCCCAGGCTGACTCCCGGTGCGGCCGGCCCAGAGAGGACTTGTGTGTGCGTGTGTCTGCGTGTGTCTCTGAGTGTGCGTGTGTGTGTGTCACTGGGTGTCTGTGTGTGTCTGTGAGTGTGTGTGTCTGCGTGTGTTGCCAGGTATCTGTGTGTCTGTGTCTCTCTGTAAGTGTCTGTGTGTGTCACTCTGCGTGCTGGTATCTGGGGCGGGGCTCAGCAGGGGCAGCATCAGGACCCCGCAGCCCCTCATCTCAGCTGTGTCACTGTGCTACCCGGAGGCCCAGATGCTGGGGCAAGACCCCCGTTCCCCTCCCCTGTCTACACATCGGCCCATGACCCTGAACCTCATCCTTGTCTGTACCCCAGCGTCTGCTTCAGCTGCCCCTCCTGGGGGACCAGCACCCCGCACCTGCGCCGGCCCAGGAATATTCCAGAGCCCCACCAAGACGTGTGCATGCCCCACAGGCAGCCCGGCGCACGTCCAGATGTCCGGTGGGGGCGGGAGGCAGGGGCAGGCTTGGGGAGTGGCCAATAGGGGGGGACACAAAGGTACCCGCCCACGCGGCTGACAGAAATCAGAGGGGAGGGGACGGATCGGAGCAGAAATGGCCAGCTGTGCAGTCCCGTGTCCTCGATCAGATCTCATGTCCCCGAGCAGATCCCACGTCCCCAAGCAGCCCCACATCCTGAGCGGATCCCCTGTGCGCCTGTGGTTATGCTGGCCGCGTACGAGGGCTCCTCAGCCGTGTGACAGCAGGCTGTCCATGGCACCCAGAAACCCGAGTGTCCGGCACGGGGGATCTGTACACAGAACACAGTCCAGGGCGAGCGCGGACCATAGGCCGGACGGTGCCAAGCTGCACCGAGCAGACTGGGCCCTGTGCCCGCCAGGGCGGAGCCAGGAAGCCCTTGAATCTTTGATCTTCAGGGCAGGGTGGGAAGGGTCTACACGGACAGCCTGGAAACTGGTGGGTTTTTGTGCCCACGCTCATAATCCCAGCCCGTCCGTCCTGGGTCCACAGGCCATCGGCGTCCCCTGGACCCCGACCCCAGGCTCTGACGCCGGACTCATCCTCTCTCTAAGCTTTCTGTGGCGTCAGTACTTTTAGAGGCTCTTCGCAGAGTGTCCCGTGGCCTCAGAAGCAGCGTGGGCCAGACCCAGGGACGCTGCACACGGCAGCCCCAGGACGGCCCCTCCACGCCTCCTCCCCAGGCCGCTGGAGGCCAGAAGGCCTCAGGAAGTTCACCGTCAGGGACTGCCGGCCCCCATCTCTTGCAAGGGAGGACGCGTGAGATCTGGTTCTGGGTGACCTGCCCGGGGGGCGGACGACACAGGAACCGCGCTCACCGGCATCGGGAGGGGCTTCTCTGCGCCTGCCCCCCAGGAACGGCCCGAGCCCCCCCACACTTCAGCGGCCCCCACCCCGGGAACGGACGCTCCTGTGCAGGCACATGGCCAGAGTACATGTCCCGAGGGCCAGCCGCCGGCCCGTGTCCGCCTGCTGCGTCCAGGGGACCTCACTGTCCTCCTGAGCAACGGAGCATGAGGGCCCTGCGAGTGCTGGCCTCGACCTCCCTCTTCACGGTGAGGACACCACCACCCGCCATTCCTAGTCACCACAGCCTCCCTGAGTCCCAGACGGGGAGCAGGAACCGCCTGAGGGTCAGATCCAGAGGGTTCAACATTTCCCTCTGCCTGGGGCCCACAAGGACAGAGCTGGGAGGAGACCCAGGCGCAGACCTCGGCAGAACACCGGGGAGATGCCTGGATCTGCCGGGTCCACAGAACTCTGAGCTAGTCTACCCGGGGCAGCGTCCGAGGGCCCAGAAGACAGGGATCACAGGACACCTGGCCTCGGGGTGCGCTCCTTGCCTGCCCTCAGCCCCAGGGGTCCACACCCACCACCGGTGGAGGACACAGGCCCACAAGACGCCTCTCGTGAGCATTGCTGGGGGACGAGGAACCCACAAGAGAACCAGCAGCGACAGGGACAGGAGACGCGCAGCCCATCCTGAGTCCGTCTGCGTGGCCTGAGCACTGGGCCGGAGGGAGCGCCCACGGTTCCCCGTGGAGCGTCGCACGAGCAGCGCGTCTGGGGGCCACGGAAGGGCCAGCGGGACGATCCTGACCGGCAACACAGAGAAGCAGCCAGCTCCTGCCGGTGGGGCCTCCGTGTGGCCCCCAGGACAGCACAGGAGCAGAGCCGGCTGGAAGTCCGCACGGCCCCACCCAGACCACGCTGACCCGACCCCACCGCCTCCTCCAGACACGGTCTTCACGCCCCGCGCGACCCACACCGACAGGCCATGGGCCCCTCAGGAGGCACAGATCTAGACCGCGGTGGCGGCTTCCCTGCGGAAGAGCTTCCTTCCACATAATGACCAGCGGCCCGCAGACCCCACGTGGCCGTGTCCGTCTATGCGTCCATCCGCGTCTGTACGTCACAAACCCCGGGGGCAGACCGGAGTCTGGAGTACCTGTTCCTTCCCCCTTCTCAACCCCTGCGCCTCTTCCTGGAAACCCCAGCCTCCCCGGCACCGGGAAGAGGTCGCTTGTCCCAGGAGGTCAGCCCACCCACTGGCTAAGCTGTCTGAGGAAAGGGCCAGACCTGCTCCTGGCCAAGCACCGGCTCCCCAGTTGGAGGGGGCGGGACAGAGCCAAAGCTGATAGGCGACCGGGGTTCCCAGGAAATGAAGGGGAAGGCAGCAGACACGGAGGGAACAGCACGTGCAAAGGCACCGGGACACAAAACCAAAGGCCGACAGCTCAGACCCCACAGGAGGGGAGGAGGGCAGAAGGCCTGCCACGGGGCCAAGGATGCTGCAGGAGGCCAGGGAGGCTGCAGGGCCTGCACCGCGCACACCTAGGGCCCCAAACCCACACCCGCTAATGGTGCACTTTCAGAGAGCCCGGTCACTCGCAGACAGAAGCTGCACGATCCCGACACAAACGTGCCGCCCTCGCCGGGACGGCCTCCAGGAGCCCCAACTTCGAAGGCAAGGCTCCTCGGTGAGGGGCAGAGCACCCTGTTCTACAAACCTCAGCTCAGCACAAAAGGGCTTGGTGTGCGCTTCCCTGTCTGCAGGCCCAGCTCAGGTCTCCTCCCTGCAGACCCCCTTCCTTTCAACAGCCACTCGCTGCACCAAAGGCCCCGAGCTCCCCTTCTGAAGTGTTTTTTCATCCCTGGAGTGGGGGAGGAGACTCCAGCAGCCCCCTGAGCCAGCGGCATAAATCAGAAGACGCTTTAGCATTTCGGGGCAGAGGAAATGGCTCTCCAGCTAAGCTCCCTGCTGTTCCTTAAAGTGATTATTTTGATTTAAACGCTGCCTGGTGACTGGACTTGCCGGCTCCCAGCCTAGGCCTGGAGTCCCGGGAGCCAGGAGCACAAAGGAACACTGTTGGCAAGGTCTGGGGCCTCCCGCAGGAAGGTGCGGCAGGCTTGCCCCCGCTGCTTCCACAGACCAGCACTTGTTCCAGCCCGAGGACGCGGCCACCACCGGCCCCTCTGCCTGCCACCACCACCCACACGCTCCAGAACGTTCGGCCAGCCATGTGCCACCCGGCCGCTTCCCGCCAGGCGGCACCAGAACCTGCACGGCTGGGAGGGCCGACGGGAGAACCAGGCCCATAACCCCAGCCGTCACCCGTGGGTCAGGGCCGGACAGAAACACGGGGAGGAAGGAGCCCTGCATTTTGCACACGTGCATCCTGATTCAAAGTAACCAGTTCACGGTTTGCAAACTACTCCCAGGCAAAGCAAAATGCATTCTTGACAGGGTTCAGAGTTATGGATCCGATCAAGAATGGGGGGGGGGGAGGCTACAGTGTCCTGCTGGTGACACGTCGTCCTCTCTGCCGGCCAGGTGGCAGCCCCCAACCCCAACGTCTTCAAGGCAGGACCCAGCGGGTCCCCCCAGCATCCCTAACCCTGCTGTCCGGCCTGGGCAGCTCGGAGACAGCATTCATCCCAGAGGATCCTGTGCCAGGCTCCCTCAGAACCTTCTGCAGAAGGGGAAGTGTCCCGAGAGGACCCCGCGAGGGGGAGGCCTCACCAGAGCACCCTGCTGGCGCCCTGCCGGTGGACTTGGGGCCCCAGAGCTGAGGGATGTAAGCTGCCCGGCCCGTGGTGTCCCATACGGCGCCGAGGCAGAGCGCGCCCCGGCAGAGCGCGCCCCCTGCAGTCCCCGGGCAGCCCCTCTCTGCTCCCCGCCCGATTTCCAGTCCTGCTGTCTCCTCAGGGGCCAACCCCCCCACCCCCGCATCCAGAGCTCGGGAGCCCCTGCCGCCCCGCAAGGCTGTCGGGCTGGAAATGTCCTTCTGTTGATCGTTCCTTGCCTTCTACGGAAGACGAGACGCATTTCCCTGGAAAACCCCAAACAGCAATGACTTCTGGAGAACCGTTTCTCCAGAAACTACGCGTCCAAATGCAGAGGGACGTGCTTGAGAAGTGCCCATCAGATGTGGGGCAAAGCAGAGCACACGTGGGGGTGGGGGGGCGGCGCACAGAGCGGAAGTCGGCAGGGGACTGGGTTTCCCAGGAAATGAGGAGCAAGACCACACAGGCTGAGGGAACAGCTCGTGCAAAGGCACTGGGGCACAGAGCGGCGCTGGGTGGGGCGGGGTGTGGAGCGACCGGGCACGAGTCCAGGAGGAGGCAGCAGCCGGTCAAGGGAGTCTGAGCTGGAAGTGGGCGTGACCCCACCCTTTCTAAGAGGGCACGGGGGCTGCTGTGGTCAGGAGGGGCAGCGACGCACCGGAGCCCTGGGCAGGACACTGTCCTCAGCAGACGAATGAGCAGAGACTCAAAGTGCCGGCATCCTGTACCAGCCCTGCGAAGGGGGCCCACGGCAGGACCCGGGGGGAGCACTGCCCCAGCCAGGCCAGCTCGTGAGCCAGGGGCTCTGGCGGGGGGGCCACATGCCCTCCCCCGCGGGGCCCCCGTCTGGTCAAGGCCCGCGTTAACGACAGCAGGAAGGGCACTGTCCTCTGCACACCAGTCCTGCCGAGCGCTCACCTGCGCTGTGCCCCAAGCTGGAAGGCTGTGCTCACGGACCACACAGAAGCCGCAGCATAGTCCTGAACGGGCCACCGAACCTCGCCCCTGTGTTGGTCAGCTCAGCAGCCACAACACCGCAGCCTGCGGCACAAGGCCAGAGGCTGCGGGTCGGGGCCCGGTGAGGGCTCCCCACCTGGCCCGCACGCGGCTGCCTTCTGGCCATCCTCACAGTGCCGGGAGAGCGCTGTGCTGGCACCTCCTCTTCTCACCAGGGCACGATCCCGCCACGGAGACCCAACACGTGGTCTCCTCCAGCCTTAACCTCCACGGGAGGCCCAGCAGCAAATACCACTCACAGGGATGTGGGGGGAACAGAGACCACAGCACCCCCAGCGCGCACACGCACACACACACACGCACGCACATGCACAGACACGCTCACACAGAGACACACATGCACGCACACACCCACACACAGACATGCACACAGAGGCACACGTGCACACCCATGCAGACCGCATACACACACGCACACGCACACACAGCACACACGTGCACACACACACACACAGGCAGGCTCCCAGGGCACCAGAGCAGACAAGGCGAGAGGCCACAAACAACATAATCCCAGCCTTGGACAAGAAGTCTGACCCAACATCACCCGCCTCCCACGATCCCGCGGTCCCCGGTTCCCTGCGGGGGGGCGCCGGGCTGGGGGTTTGGGGGACATCAGTGAGATTGACCCCCGGCCCCCCGCGGCCCCTGCTCCTTCCTTCCCACCCCCAAGCAGGAAGGCCCCCCTCGTGTCTCGGCTGCCATCACTGCTGCGCTCCCCAGAGCCCCGGCTCCGCTCGGCTGGACGCGCATCTGTCTTTGATCTCCGGGGCTGCAGGCCTCCTTCCCTGGGATGGGAAGGGACGGGAAGCACGCGGGCACAGCTTCAGCATAACTCCCAGCCCAGCATTTCCCGCCACGCGGTGTCGAAACCGCCTGGAAATGGAAAACAGATGAGCCTCGTAAAGGAAAAAGTTATTTATATTGTGGACTCCTCCGGAGCGAGCAGAAACTTGAAGAGGCTACGACCTGGGGCACCAAACAAGCGACACTCGAGTCCTCCTGCACCGAGGCGGAGGTGTTTTAGGGAAACACAAGACAAGGAACTGTGTTGACTTGATTCTCTTTCTTGATTTCTCTTTCCAGTAATGCACGCTGCTCTCGTCAATCACAGAAAATGCCATTCGGGGAAAGCGCCCTTTCCTGAGAGCCCCCTGAAGGTCGGAGGAAGAGGCAGGTTTTAAGGTGCTTAGACCAGGGCAGGGAGCTGGTACCCCAACTCTGCCGGTTTCTCAGGAAGGGGAGGACATCGGTGTGTCCAGAGACGGGAGGAGACTCGTGCTTGGGGGCAGCGGCCCCTGCAGGGGTCTCCCACTTTCTTCACCCCTGCTGAAACTCTGTCACTTCTACAACAGCTGGACGTGAGGCTTTCGTCCATAATATCACGCTGGTCTCACGCTGGCCTACAGTTGGGGCCACTCTTACAACGCCCTCCAGGTCCTACGTTAGAGGATACTTCACGTTCAAAGACTTTCAAAGCAATTACAACCCTGAGAAACTCAGGATTGTTAACGCTCGGCCCCAGAGAACTGAGAGGTCAAGTCTACGGCCACTACTGTCCACAAGACCATCCACGCGTCCACTTCCACACGGGGTCGCTCTGGAGGCATCCACAGGCTGCACACTGTGCAAGGTCACCTTGGCCAACATTACCATGGGACCAAACCCTTCTTGTGCCTTCGCGTGTTTTTAAGGAGCCTTGCAGGGAACGTACCCAAACTCCGCTCACACCCCAACCACAGTCACATGCATTCTTGGGCCTCTCTTGATCTCAACACAGAATCCCAGGAGGGAAAAGAGAAAAAGACCAGAGGAAGGGACCCAGGAGGTGGCAATAAAACGCAACGTGAGACGCATCTCAACAGACAAGCAGATGGTCCTGGAGGTGAGAAAACGCAGACCCCGAGCAGCACTGTGAGCTTCCGGAAGGCTCTTCGGCTCTTCAGGTGGGACTGACCCCTGCAAGGAAGCCGGCCACAAACCACGGCTCCAGCCCGAGCACTGGCCTGGCCGCATGGTCAGCTCACGCGGAACCCGGAGCCCAGGGACCAAGTCTACTGCCCGTGAGCCCACGCTCCCGGAGGCCACTGCGGGGCACGCGACTTCTCTCTCAAGTTAGCGGGCCCTGCTTTTCAGACTCCCTGGCGCACTCCGCAGCAGCCTGTGAGTACACTGCCCGAGTCCTGCTGGAGACGGAACGGAAGTTCGCTCGGGCTGACCTCTACCTCCCCACGCGTTACCGGTCTGTCCTTCGCCGCAGACGCTTCTGAGCGTATCACTTCCTCTAAAGAGCATCACCGTGCATCGTGCGTGGACCAAAGTACAAAAGACTTCTTTAAATAACCGGTTTTTTTAAGGATCCAGATTTATTTATTTCTAGACGGGAGGGGAACAGAAAGAGCGCGACGATCTCAAGCAGACGCCCACCGAGCTCAGAGCCTGAAGCGGGCTCCGTGCAGGACCCCGAGACCATGGCCTGAGCCAAAGTCAAGAGTTGGACACCCGACAGACAGAGCTACCCAGGCGTCCCTATTCTACGAATGACTTTTGTCCCCTGAGCCATGACTCCTTTTCTCCATGGCCGTATCCTGTTCCCCGGTATGAATACGGCACGTTTGTGAGTTTGCTTTTGCGCCACTTCCAAAACAGTAAAGGTTGAAGGTTCTTCTCGCCACGGACATCACTGCCACGAAGAACCCCCATGCCCTGTGCCCCCAGCTCAGTGAGTCTGGAACGCGAGGCCAACACATGGGACCCCTGGGTCTGCAGGAGCGTGCGGCGTTGATTTCTCCAAGAGACAGGGCTAACCAACCTCGGCACGGATGACCGGTCTATGCCCCATGGCTCTGATCATGCCCATTCCCCCACGCCCTCACTGGTCCCGAGCAAATCCCTCAGACCTTGCCAGATGATGGTGGGAAATCACAGCTCCTTTTATGCTTCTTAACACTAGTGCGGTCAGCAGAATCACGGTGCCCCAGAGACGTCCACATCGTAATCGCCAGGATTTAGGACTACGGTGCCTTACGCCACAGAAGGCGCTTTGCGTTAAGAGTCTCGAGGCGACGACCCTGGATCATCGGGGTGGGCTGGACCCGTGTCATCCCCAGGGACCTTGTGAAGGGAGGCAGGAGGGTGAGAAGGGGCCACGCGATGAGGCAGGGGCGGAGCTAGAAGGATGCTGGGCCGCAGCCCTCAGCGGAGGGGGGGGCCCCTGTCAAGGAGCGTGGGTGTGTCCGGGAGCGAGAGGAGGCACAGACTCGGATTCAAACTCAGCCCCACCGACCCACCTTAGATTTCCGACGTCCAGGACTGCAGAGAATAACCGGTGTTGTTTCCAGCGACCCGGCCCACGGCCCTGCGAGGAAGGTCCGGTCCCCAGGCCGACCACTCCTCCTGCTCTCCGGACACCCCCTGGGCGTCCATCATTCACCGCCAGCACGAGATGCCCGGACTTGGCAGTCAGGCTCGGAAGCTTCCAGGGCCCAGTCCCACAAGACGGGCCTCCCCCCAGATACCAGTTAGGGGACAGGCTCCCTGGGGCCCCCACACGTCTATCCAACCTGGCTGCAAAGCCGGGGGCTCCTGCACACCTTGCCCGCAGTCCGGACTTCGCTAGGGGAATTCACAAAACTCAGGGCAACCTGTTCTTGTATTTACCGGGATCTCATCACGGCTACGGTGAAGAGCCAGAGGAAGAGGCGGCCAGCGGGAGTCCAGGAGGCTGGCGGGTCCGCGCTGTGGAGTGCGGCGGAACGGCTCCCCTCCCCACCCCAGCACGTGGACGCGCAGCACCTGGGACGCTCTCCAGACCTCACCGTTTGGGGACTCTGTGTCATCAGGTGGGCACGGGAAGTCACGGACTCAGCCTCCAGGCCCTCTCCCCTCCCTGGGGGATGAGGCTGGGCCGAAAGTTGAGCCTCTAATCATGACGTGGCCTTTCTGGTGACCAGCCCACCTGAAAACACCCAGGAGCCCACCGCGGGTCACCCTGGTAGAAGGAGACGCTCCTATCGCCCAGGAAACTGAGGGATTTAGGAGCTCTGGGTGAGAAAGGGAGCAGAGACCAAATCCTGAGTTCTGTTGTCCCACCTGGTGGTGCGGGCGGAAGACGGACGGGACAGAAGCCCAGCCAGGCGGCTTGATGAGCAGGTCGCGGGGCCCAACAGCACTGGGCCCCCCAGGGACGCCGAGCACAACACCCGCTTCAAGGGACAGCAGGGGGATTTCTTCTCCGCTGGTCGGAGGCCTCAGGGTGCCCTCCCTGTGGGGGCCCCCCCGCCCCCCCTCCCCCAGGGAAGCTTGCAGGAGGCGACAGGAAGCGGCAGAGGGTCGTGGTGGGTTGCAATGGTGGCCACGCTCTCCCCCACGTGACGACCGGGACGAGCTCCTCCCCTGGCGCATGTGCTCCGCCGCTGCTGTGCCCGGTGCAGACTCTACCCGCCCGCCGGGTCCTCGGGGCACAAGGGCAGAGTGAGAACTCGCTTCCGCCCTGATCACCTCTCAGTAAAGGTGTCGTGCCTCCCACTCCCTTCCCAATGACTTAAGTCAAGGAACTCAGATCCAGGATCCTCTCTGAAGGACCTCGAGGCCAGAGGCAGCCGTGGGACCCTCCTAATCTCGGGGCGCAGGACCTGCTGAGGCCTCCAAGAGCGTGGCTCCGGGGCAGACGCTTGGGAAGCCGAGGGTCGTATCCGAAACGTGATCAGGCAAAAGCACTGTGAGAAAAAGCCCTTCCAGCACCAGATCTAGTCAGACGTGAGGTCGGACCTGCGGAGAATCGCTGAGGCCGACTTCGGCTTAAAGAAGCCCCCAGAGAACACAAAGGCCTTGTTTTAAAAACCGTGATTAGGGGCACCTGGGTGGCTCAGTGGGTTAGAGCCTCTGCCTTCGGCTCAGGTCATGGTCCTGGTGTCCTGGGATCGAGCCCCACGTCGGGCTCTGTGCCCTGCAGGGAGCCTGCTCCACCTCTCTCTGTCTGCTTCTCTACCTACTTGTGATCTCTGTCTGTCAAATAAATAAATAAAATCTTTAAAAAAATAAAATAAAATAAAAACCGTGATTAGTAGAGACGCCTCAATCATTCTGCAAAAGGCAAGTGAAAACAGCTATCACGGGCTTAAAACCACAACTGACAGTCTTCTTTTTTTAAAGTTTATTTATCTTTTTAGTAATCTCTGCCCCCAATGCGGGGCTCAAACTCACAACCCTAAGATCAAGAGTCCAGGCTCCTCCGACTGAGCCAGCCAGGCGTGGCCCCCACGGAGAGTTCTAGAATGCTTAAAATGTTTCCAAGAAAATGAATTAGCCCCACGTCAAGTTACTGTTCCATGCACGGGAACATAAACTCTAGCTCAGCTCCTCTCAGAAGCACCCCGGCCTTGAGCTCAATTCCCAGCCACAGCCCATCTCCCAGAGGACGGCTGGCCCTTCCCGCCGGTGGGCTGCAGCGGGGTCCTCCATTCTCGCCGTCCCAGCCTGTGTTCCGTGGGCCCAGGAAGCACCTACCAGGTCATCGAAAATCTGTCTTCAAGTCAGCCCTGCTCCCGGATGAAGTGGCAGACCAGCATGTTCTCAGAAGCCTCAGTCAAAATCTCCAGGCCCTTTTGCCACAGAGAGCGTGCCTGGACGGGACATGGCAAGGCTGGACAGGACTGTGCCCTGACACACCCTCGACCCGGGGGCTGGGCACCCGTCCCAGCGCGTCTCCATCTGGCCCAGGCCGCCGCCTGCAGCCCTGAGGCCCAGGCTCCCGGGCTGGGATGGGGAGAAGCTTCCACACCCACCTGCTGGCTGGGGCACGTGGCCACAGCAGCGATGACCGCACCCCCTGAGCTGCCTGCACGCAGGAGGCAGGTAAGGGTCCGAGAGGTAGCCAGGCCCCAGGACAAACCCCAGAACCGCTAGCCGTGTGCCCAGTGTGGGCGCGCGTGGGGCTCAGTGACCGTCGGCTGAGCCCACAACAAACCGGCGTCCTGTCCGACCTGAAACAGACGCCCGACAACCGCCGTCGTTCCAGCCGTGGCTCCCAGCACGGCTCTCAGCGCCGAAAGGGCACGATCGCAGCCCATCAGGGCAAAGATGCCACGGGGCAGGGCCAGGCCACAGATGACAGGGTCCCGTCACCCCGGGGCAGGCATGTGCTCCCGCTGCCCGCGGGCCCTCAGGCTCCCCAAAGGCCAGGAACTCCAGGCGCCCTCGCTTCCCTGCAGGTTCACAATCTGGTTTCCATTGAGTGCAGCTTGGAGTGCTCTCCCACCACATTTTTCTTTAATTATGATAAAAGAGAGTAACTTAATCAAGCATACATCCAGTTGAAACGAACATGAGAAAATAAAGGGGTGAACGTGGAGAAGGGGGTAGAAACCACACCCAGGGGTTCTCTGGATGTAGGAGGAAGCCTGCGTGCGGCCACCAAGCCCAGTAAATAAAAACACTGCCTCGCCCCCCCTCAGAATCGGGCTTCGGTCCTGCTGCGGGAAGAGGGAAAAGAGGCAGCCTGGCCCTGTGCGACTTCAGTACAGGGGACAAAGACAGTGTCCTCCGAGGCTGGCCCCAAGAGGCAAGCCTCTGTCCTGCAGCCCCCAACCTCGGCAATGGGAAAATGCGCACACACACGCACACACTCGCATGCTAACGCACACAGGCACCCACAGGCAGACACGGACATGCACTCACACGTGCACACGCATGCACACACATGTGCACGTGTACCCGCTCATGTGCAATGCACCCACAGGCACATAGACATGCATGCATATGTACACAAGTGCACCCACTCACGTGCAAATGCACACACGCACACACGGACACTCACACGAGCACACGTACGCACACACGCACACACGTGTCCACTCGATGCAAACACACGCATGCACTCGCGAGCACACGTGCGTACATACATGCGCAGGTAAACGTGCACACACCATACGCACGCGTGTGCACACCAGTACATGTATGTGCACATATATGCAAACGCACACGTACATGAACACTGTGCTAACATGTGTGCGTGCACACACATGTACACACATACACACACACACACACCACAGGGCAGTAGTTCCCAAAATATCTAGTGACCCACGGCAGCCCAGTGAGTCCTCAGAAATGCAGAGTCCCAGCCCCCACCACAGACCTGCCTGCCGTAGCCGGTCCTTGGGGCTGGGCCACGGAGTGTGTGCAGCCGCGCTCCGGGCTAGAGGAGAACCTCAGACACCTTGCACGGGTCTTGCTCACACAGAGGCAAAGTGCTGGTTCATAAAACAAGACGGTGATCCAGATGAGGGAGCACTACGCAGCACTAAAAGGAAATGAGTCCTCAAGCCCTTGAGACATGGGAAGAGGCAGGAACCTTCCACGCCTGTCACTAAGTGACAGAAGCCACGGGGAAGAGGTGACGTACTAAGATCCCAGCTCCAGGACACTGGAAATGCAGAACTAGGGAGACAGGAAAGGGACGAGGGAGCCATGGGTGCTGAGCGAGCTGAGCCCCGCCGTGGTGGGGTCGTGGTGCCCCACACGCGTCCAGACCCACAGAGGGCACACCGAGAGCCCCCAGGGTAAACGCTGAGCCCCAGGGATCATGAGTCAATGCAGGGCCGTGGACTATGACAAATCCAGCAGGTGGCGGAAATGTTGATCGTGGGGAGGTATTTGTGGGGTCTGGAAGCACAGGGGAAATCCGCACTTTCCACCCAATTATCTGTGAATCTATAGCTGCTCTAAAAAGAAGGTCTATTTGTAAGGAAACTTGGAGAAGGATTTTATGACTTCACTTAACACTTTCTGTGCCCGCAGGCAGTCAAAACGAGAGCCCTGAGCATTGCCTCAGGGGCTGCAGTGCCCCACACCCGCTCACGGATCTCAGAGTGACCCCTTGAGGCTCGTGCTGCCACCTCTGCCTTGCAGCAGAGGGACAGCAGCACAGAAAAGTTGAGTAACGGGCCCAAGATCACATAGCGAGTGACAAGTCAGGTCCCAGTGTCCCTCCCCTAGACACACAGCCATGGTGGGCATCACCCAAGGCACCAGCCCACCTTCCAGAGCTCCTAAGGAGAGATGAAGGACAGACAATGGACAGACTGGAGGACAGGGGCCTCTGAAGCCTGCAGGTCTGAGTCCAGCCACACGCGAGGCCCGGCGCTGGCAGGTGGGTCCACGAAAACACTGGGGACCCGTCAGGAGACACCAAGCCTGGCCTGGCCCCAGGTGAAGGTCCTCACCAGACAGAGCATTCGAAAGTCTTGCTCCTGGACACCCAAGAAAATCTCTGTTGAAGGCAAGGGTCCTTGCTCAAACATTCTAGACATGACCCATGTGGTCATCTCCAGCTGGTGGGAGCACTGTGAAGGGGGTCACCCCGAGAAGACCTGCCAGCCCAGCCCCACCCCCTCTGAGAGACGAGGGTGAGCGCGGTCCCGCAGCACGGGGTATTGGGGAGACCCCAACAGGGACGGTTTGAGGGGGTGTGGGGGAAACGTACCCGAGGGAAGGACTGGGTCCAGGCGCCCCCATCAGGGACTTCTGGAAAAGTGAACCCCTGGCCTGTATTTGGAGACGTTCAACCTCGGAGGGAAAGGCTAGAGTCAAACCCACTCTCCTCTCTGTGAGAGGGAGGCAGTGGGGCTCCCGCAGGGGCCCCACACTTCCGGGCCTTCCCTGACGGTGAAACAAGCCGAAGCCCACCCGGGACTGTCCCCTGCTCTCCGGACTGATGGAGGCGCCTTATCAGGAACGGGGAGTCGGGAAGGAGAGGGAGGGGCACCATGATGCTCGACACACGGAACGGAGACCCGAGCAGACCGGACCCCCAGGCACTGGCGGCGAGCAAGCTGAAAGCGACGTCCAGACAAAAATTCCATTTGCGAGAGTCCCAAAGACAGCAACTCCTCAGGAGTACATGTCATCCCCCAAGAGGGCAAAACCTCACGTCTGGGAACTATGAAACGAGGCTGATGGACTTAGGAAGAGCTCAGTAAACAGAAACGCGCCCCATGCTCGGGCAGACCGGAAGGTTTGGCACAGTTGGGATGGGGACACTCCCCCAAATTGTTTTTGGACACAATTCCTACAGACACCCCAACTCTCTTCTGCAGAAATTGACCAGCTTCCCTGAAAACTCACACGGGAACGCGACCCAGAAAAGCGAGAACAATCCCGAAACAGGACAGCAGCGCCGGGGGCCTCACATTGCCCGCAACGGGACAGCAGCGCCAGAGGCCTCACACTGCCCGCAACGGGACGGCTCGGTTACGGTCTGGGAGGGACATGCAGGGCAGGGCAGTAGAGCCCCCAGTCCAGAAACGAGCCGTCACTCTTACGGGCAACTGAGTTTTGCCGAGGCAGCCCACTGGTGCTGGGAATACCAGACGTTCACGGGCAAAAGATGGAGCTGAACCCCTTCCTCAGATACAGAAAAAATGAGCTCAAAATCGACCCCAGAAAATCGACCTCGATGCAAGAACTGAAACTATAAAATGCTTAGAAGAAAACACAGGTGTAAATCTTCATGATTCCATTAGACAACGGTCTCTAAGAGGTGACGCATGATTTGAGTTTCATCAATACTGCAAACGTCTGTGCTTCAACAGACATCATGAAGAAAGTGAAAAGGCACCCACAAAACGGGAGAAAAAATTCGCACGTGGCGTATTTGATGATGGGCTTGTTTCCAGAGTATATAAAGAACACTGTTATGGGGGCGCCTGGGTGGCTCAGTGGGTTAAAGCCTCTGCCTTCAGCTCAGGTCATGATCCCAGGGTCCAGGGATCGGGTCCCATGTTGGGCTCTCTGCTCGGCGGGGAACCTGCTTCCTCCTCTCTCTCTGCCTGCCTCTCTGCCTACTTGTGATCTCTGTCTGTCAAATAAATAAATAAATAATCTTAAAAAAAAAAAAAAGAACACTGTTATGGACCAAATGATTACGTCCCCTCAAATTAATACTTGAAGCCCGAATGTCTGCGTATTTACAGATGGGTCTTCTGGGAGGTAATGGGGTCTTGAAGGGGGGCCTGTGATGGGATAATGCCCTTACCAGAAGAGGAAGGCATCAGAGCTCACGCTCCTGTCCCCCACGTGATGACACAGCGAGATGGCGGTCAGGAAAGCAGCCCTCGCCAGGAACCAACCAGGAGCCACCTGATCTGGGGCCGCCCAGCCTTCAGAGCAAGAGAAGTCGGTTTCTGTTGTCCCAGCCACCAGGCCTGAGGTAAGTCATCGTGGCAGCCCAAGGGGACTAATACGAACACAACTGAATAACCCTAAGACTAACATGGTCAAAATGTGATCCAGAGATGGTCAAGATTCAGAATGGGCCCTCCTCCAGCGACGACACACGGACGGCAAAGCAGCACGGGCAGAGACGCTCGACGTCATGCACCACCTGGGACGTGCCAACCCACATCACAGAAGGTTCTGCCTCACCCCTAACTGGGCAAGCCAAGAAGGCACGTCGTGACAAGTTCTGGCAAGGGGACGGAGAAACGGAAACCCTCACACGGTGCTGGGGGGACCCCAACATGGCGCTGCTGGTGTGGGGAACAGCTCGCAGTACCTCAAAAAGCTAAACACAGTCACCAGTGGTCCAGCAAGTGCACCCCGAGGTCCCTAAGAGAAACTAGAACACGTCCCCAGAACAGCCTGCGCAGGAATGTTCACCACAACCTCGTGCGTAGCGGGCGAAAAAGCAAAAACGGCCGAAGTGTCCACACGCTGATAACGAGTAAATAAAAAGCCACTTCTGCGCCCACCGCAATGGGGACAAACCGTGACACGAAGGGGAGGACACCCACTCGCGAAGATGCCTGCGGCCTGACTCCGTTTGTATGAAATGCCCCAAACAGACACGTTCCTGGAGACTGACACGCATCAGCGGAGGACGGGGCCTGGGCTGGGGGTGCCGGGGAGGCAGGGGTGACAGCTGAAGGGAATCAGGCCCTTTCTGGGGTGATGGCAACGTCCTAAACTTGATGACGGAGATGTGAACGCTCTCCGAGTCCCCGAAGTTTAGACCTTACACGGTGAGTCGCGTTTGTCTGGGAACTGCCTCTCCATGGAAGTGTGTCCCTAATAATGACTAATTTGAGCTGCTGGAAAGAAGATGGGGACAAGCTGAGGTGACGTAAAATCTAGAACAAAAGCAGGGAAGCAGAAGAGAAGGTGGTTTCTGGACACGGTGGTGGTGGGCTCCGCTCGGGCTCGCTTCCATCTGCAAGGTTCCCATCCTCGTGCTCGTGTGCAGACCAGTGTCCTTTGCCACCACACAGCTCTGTGAGCCCCGGAATTTAGACTCAACACACAAAGCCCGGCACGAGCGGGAGACAACCAGACGCTTGCTGGGAAAGCAGACCTCTGGCTGCGGACGCTGGTCAGCAGCTCGGGCCAGACAAGACCCGGTTCCGGTTCTTGCAACAGAGAAAAACCTCCATTTCAGTCCGAGTCACCAAATCTACCATGGACCCCTGCCCGCGCTGGGACTGAGCTCACAGGCCACGGGCATCGGAGGACAAGAGGCAAGGGAACGAGGACGCTGCCGTACTGTCTCAGTGACAACTCAGAGATGCGAGGACTCTGGTGCCAGGGTCTGCAGGAGAACGTCGCCCTCCAGCAAAGCACGGGGAAGGCCCCGGCCTGGGCTGCAGACGTCAAGAGGGCCCCTTCCCAGAGCGGTCACTCGCACAGTGTCTCCTCCCAGACAGAAGCCCGAGGACCTACGGCATCCGGCGGAGACGAGGGTGCGCCAAGGGAGCGGAGGGCGCCATGACGTTTTCCAGAACGAGCTCACTTTCGGCAACTTGTCTAAAAGGCAGATCATTTTCACCTTAATGGAGCACAGAAAAGTAGCAGGTAAATCAGATCTCGGTAAATTCAAACGCGCCGTATGTTTTGTCTCCGCTGATCCCACAAACCCGTCGCACCCTCCTCCGGTCTGCTGCTCCGAAGGGGAGGGCCGGGGCTCATGAGAATTCTCTTCTGCGTCCTTGTGGCCAATGGACAGCCTTCCGCACACGAGGAATTCAAGTGACCACAGCATTTCCGATGCCAGGAATTTTTTGTGCTTTGCAGAACACTCCCCCCACCCCACCAGCGAGGTCTTCGACCCCACTGTCTGTGATCTACAAATCCCCAAGGGACACGCTGAGGCTGAAGTCGTTTTTCAGTATAGTTTTCAAATACAGTCATTCTATACGGCGATAAAAAGCTTACAGGCTCTCCACCAGTCCTTCAAGGGACAACAAAGGGAAAACCACATGAAGGGACTCACGGTCTTTAAGCCTGTCGCTCGAAGTGAATGAGCCGTCTGCACACGTCCCACCAGCGGCTTCATCCTTCCACCTCCCGTGTCACCTCTCTGTGTAAGTGACACCTCAGCTTAGGAAAACAGTCACCAGATGACCGACCCACAGAATCCAATGACTCCACTGTGAAGCCAGGTTTTGTTTTGTTTTGTTTTTTTAGTTTAACTGAAAACGATGTGACTTTAACCACATCACCTTTACGTCTCTTCACAAACAAGGGTCAACGGGCTGGCTTCGCAGGGATGGCAGAAGAGGCATTTCATTTCCAAAAGCGCACGAAGTAACCAGAGCAATCAGGTCTCTATCTTGTTCTAAGCCGGAGGGAAATACCCATTTGCGGGGGCGTCCTTCATCATTCCTTTAAACACTAGACAAGGACACGATAACATCTCCTTTCCCAAACATGCGCCAACAACCAGAGTCTGATTCAAACGCACAAGTATGAGCCCGCGGACTAAGTAAGTTCCCCTTCGGCTCGCAGCTCGAAACATGGGTCGGGGGCACGGTGACAAAAACACTGGCTTCCGTAGGGGCCAGGTCAGCCTACCCCAGGCAATCTCTAAAAGAAGGAGACCGGCTTACTCGGCATTACTGGACACGCTCAGCAGCCAAGCCCCCTCCAAGTGAAATAAGGACGACGTTTCCTTCAAGCTTTTCCAGAGCATATGCCCTTTAACGTGGGCCACTCTCCAAATTTAGCAACACATGTTGAAAAAACAGCCACTTCCTGAATTACCTAAATCAAAACACGCCAGCTAGGTGTTGTGTTACAACAGGGGCGTCCATTTCAGACACAGAGGAAATGCTTTCATGTGAGCTGGCGAAGGAAGAAACAGAGATGTTCTCTCGCTCGACCCAGATCCAAGCCTGCACGTTTCCGAGTGGCACTGTAGCGCGGGGCTCTCCCACACAGATGCGGCTGCCGGTTAAAATCCACTTATGTGGTCCCACTGGCCACATTTCCAGCGAAGCAGCCACGTGAGGCTCTTGGCTACCATACGCCGACCCAGAACGTCGCCACCAACCCCTGAATGTCTATGGGTCAGAAGGGAGGAAGCCGTCCTTTCCTTTAAGTAGGCTCCACGCTGGGCTCAACATGGGGCTCAAACTCACAACCTGAGATCCAGACCTGAGCTGAGACCGAGAGCTGCATACTCAGCCGACTGAGCCACCCAGGTGCCCCGTGAGGAAGGAGTCCAGCAAACCACGGCATGGAGACACTTCTGCTTGGGGGGAAAAGAGTGGGCTCTTTTCAGATATACCCAAACATCCACCAGCCCTTCCCAAAACAAGGTTGGTGCTCTTGCCTTTTAAGGCAAAACAGAAAATGAGACTCGCAGATGGCCTACGATGACCAAAACACCTCGAGGGCTGTGGTTCTAGACAAGATGGGGGGAAAGCACAGTCTGCCGGAGCGTCCCAGGGAGCGGAGCCAGGCGCCCAGACCTGAACTGAGCACAGCGCAACGCACGCATGGGCTCCTGCACAGGAGAGCGAGCGCCAGGAAAAATGCCTCTAGCCCCGCTCGAGGGGTGCGGGATAGGCACAGAGCAACGTAGGGAGCACTCCCAGTTAATTTTCATTTTCTTTCTTTCCTTGGTTCACTTGCACACCAGCTCCATGAGATGCTGTGGTCGCAGTGCTGGGACGGCAAGAGATGCCTGCGGGAACCTGAACTTCTGAGGAGAACCCTCCTCTGTGATCAGAGGGGCTGACCTCCCGGGAGGAGTCAAACCTGTTGTCTTTGTCTTTTTCTGTCCTCCGACTGCTTGGCCCTAGACACTGGCAGAAAAGGCAGCTGAAGCCCAAGGTTCCGTACCAGGAAACTGGACGTGGGAACCCCTGGTGTCCAGACGGTGTAGTGGAGATAGATCAAGGGAAGGAAGAAATTCAGGAAAGTGATCTCTTCAAGTTGTTTATGAACTCCCTGGGTCATCCACGAGCTGGGTGTGTGGATCCAACCCGAAACAGATACAGAGAATAACTGGGAAACAGAATACCCCCCAGGTCCCCAACTGGCCACAGCGAGGTGCATGCATGTGGGGGACAGACCCAGACAGCGCTACAAAGGCTTTGAAAGCGGAACTGACACTGGAGCCACAAATACAGGAGGCTGTTGGGAACCCGCAGCTGGACTCGGACGGACCAGCCGTGCTCAACCAGCACGGTCATCCCCACACGGACTCTCACAGCCAAATACAACACCTCACGCCCCCATGATACCATCCAAGGATACGCAACATACAGAAAACCAGGAAAATCTCAAACCATCAACAGACATTAAGAACAAGAGGATGTAGACATTGGAATTATCCAACAAAAACTTGAACATAACAAATACAAAACACTTCAACAAGTAAAGATAAGCACTTTGGAAAGCAAAAGAACTAAGAAATGTCTTGGCAAAGAAAATGAAGACATAAAAAGGAAAAAATTGGAAATCTTAGAATGAAAACACAATAAATGTGAGCAAAACCTCAATGCATGGGGTTGAAACTAGTATGGAGATGACAGATGTTAATAAAAATTAAACAATCTGAACAAAAAGATGGGAAGAAAAAGTGAGGACAGCCTCATGGACTTGTGGGATGAAATTACAGGATCTGACACTCGCATCCTCAGAGCCCCAGAAGGAGAGGGAGAAAAGGTAAAGAGATGATATCTAAGGGGCACCTGGCTGGCTCGTGAGTTCAAGCCCCACACGGGGCATAAAGCTGGAAGACAGAGAAAGAGAAAAAAGAAATAATAGCTTAGACCTTCCTAAATAAGGCAAAAAATATAAAGCCACAAAATAAAGACTCAATGAATACCTAAAGAGATAAACTCAATGAAATCTATCCCCAACTATACTAATCAAACTGCTGAAGAAACTAATGACCAGGATAAAGTGAAAAGATCTTGAAAGCAGTCAGACAAAAATTATTTATGAAGGAAAAACTATTTTTATGGCTGCAGATTTCTCATCAAAAATAACAGAGGTCAGAAGGGTGAAAAAGTATTTAAGTTCTCAAAGAAACAAACTATCTTTTCTTTTCTTTTTAAGATTGTATTTATTTGAGACAGAAAGCAAGAGAGCTGGCGAGAGCATGAGCGCGGAAGGAGGGAGGGGCTGGGGGAGAGGGAGAAGCAGACTCTCCACGGAGCAGGGAGCCTGAGGTGGGACTCGATCCCAGGACCCTGGAATCATGACCTTAACTGAAGGCCGGTGAGTCACCGACTGAGCCGCCTGGATGCCCCAGGATTTTCATTTTCAAACAAAGGGAAACTAATAGAACTCACTGTCAGCAGAATTGCTCTGCTAAAGGGAGCACTTCATACAGAAGGAAATTAGTTTCCCAGAACCTGGAAGATCAGGCATGAAGGAAAAGGAACAAAAATGGAACGAACTATTGATAGCTGGAACCACATGCGTGAATCACAAAGGTTTATGCTGAGTCAGAATGTTAAACCCTTTATGACTCCACGACATGCCATTCTTGGAAAACAAAATACAGGACAGAGAACAGATCAGTGGTTGCCACGACTTCTGGGTGACTAGAAATGCATCTATGCTTGTGATGTTGAAAGCAACTCAAGATCAAAAGTGATTTTTTTTAAATGGTGAATAAAATACTGAATGCTCAAAATGCAGATGTCAAAAGAAAAAAAAAAGCCTTCATATTTCAACAAATCTGGACCGCATTATTTCATGCAGCCTGCAAATGGCCCTAAGACACAGATATGGACCTGATTTTAAGGAGAGTCTGAGCAAGTGTGTACAACATTTTTATAAACCTGGGGGAAATACTGATGATTCTAAGGACAATCACAGGAGAAAGGAAAGTCTAGACACGAGCATCCTCCAGTTTCCAGAATGCCATTAGCAGAGTTCATATTAAGTAAAAATACTACAGAGAACTCTCACTGCCAACATTTGAAACAGTATAGTTCTGCAGCTCAATCAACTTCCTCTTTCCAGTACACCCTCCAGAAAGAGCACAGTCCAGGGCTGGGGACTCTGCCCACCAGAGAAACCCCTGGTACTTCTCGCACAGCCCACAGCCTGACGGTGCACCACTTTCTCCGAACGAGAAGGTACAGCCAGAGTGCTGCCCTCATCAGCGCCCACATGCCATTCTCCCCTCTGTCCACGACTCTCCCTTTCTCTGCCTGCACACTGAGCTCCCCCAGCCCGGCCTGTGCAGAGCGGCTGTCCAATACACGTGCCACTGGGAGTCCGTCTCTGTCCAAAACACTGTGTCTTTTACTCTCTTTCCATCATTCTTCCATCTTGCCATTCACTGGCCACGATACATCCAACAGCACGCACTAGGTACATGTTTGTTGAACAAAGGACAACCCTCAGACTGAAAGAACATGCTCGTGGGCTGTAATATACAATGTGTACATGCCTATTTTGAAGGGATTTTATATCCCGTTTAGATTTTCAGATCTCCAACAAGTTACAATTTCCAAAGAAGGCTGCAACGGCATCTTCTATTTCAGATGTTCTTCTGCAAGGTGACCTTGACACTCCCCACCAAGTGCTGGGATCTATTTTCCCACCCTCCAGAATCAGGGTGGGCCCTGGATGCCTTTGACCCACAGAATATACAGGAAGTGACCCCGTCCCAGTTCTGAATGAAGCCTGTACCGGGCCAGATTCTACGTCCTGGCCCTAGGACACTTACTCTCCAGAGTCCTTCTGGAACCCAGCCACCACGCTGAGAAGGTTGAGCCACGCAGGAAGGCCACAGGTCAGTTCTCAGTCAGGAAACCCCCGAGTTCTAGCCAACGATCAGCATCAGCCACATGCCGTGTCAGCGCACCATCTTGGGCGAACAGCCCAGATGAGCCGTCAGATGAGAACAGGGCCCTAGCGAGCATCGTACGACAGCATCACGAGAGGCCCGAGAAGGAGCCATGCCAACGCAGAGAAGGTTGGCAATAATGATGACAGATGATCACTCCAGTCTCGAAGTGGTGGCAGGTTTTCTTACACAGCAACGGAGAAGCAAACAGGTCTGAAGAAGAGTCTCGTTCTCTCCGTAAAGTCCAAATATGGAAGGTTACATGACTTATTCAACCTCATTGTTCTTGTTTTTTTCTTTTTTTCTTTTCTTTCTGGGAAAATGCCAACATAAAAAAGACCCCCCCCCACCCCCCCCATCTTTGCTGGGTGAGGCTGAGTCCATGGCGCGTGGAAAGTTTTCTGACCCAGGTCCCTCGTTATAAATGCATTTGCAGTGACGGACTCAAGGGGGGCGGTTTACCCCCGATCCATCTTGTCCTTTTAATTAGGAATAACTGCGTCACCCAAGGGAAGCTGCTGTTCTTCCTCCCTAGGGGTGAGCAACCCCCAGACTTCCCACATGTGCTACGACTCTTCCAGACTCTTCCACAAGCCCGCGCTCGGCCTGGGGGAGGGAGCAGGCAGCATTCGCACGTGGCCGGAATCAACTCTGCTTGTGTCTGCACGGATTTTTATAGGTTACAACTCCTCCCGCCTCGGTATTTCCCAAACCCTACCTCTGGCTGGCGTGCTCAGCCAGCGCATTCAGTGTGGCCCCCACGCGGCCGGCCGCACAAGGGACAGCACCGTCTGCCAAAACACAGGGCACACATTCCACCAGGGAACCCAGGAGGCTGGGCTGCAAATATAAAACTGTGCAGAATAAGAGCTCCTTCAGCAGCTCCTCAGTATAAATTAGGGAGGCACGGCTCACAGCCAAAGTGAGAACACGTGCTGGGGACGGAGAGGGACCTTACACACTGTGGTCCTGTTCACACTGAGAAAAATAAAAGGTACCGGTGTGCTTTGCATAAAATTAAAGAACTAGACCCACAGGAGGCAGAGGCTAGTGTCCCCTTGATGTGGTGTGACTCAAGGTCATGACCCCAAGGAGAACCTCTGGGATTCTTCTAGTTCATGGAAATTCAACACCTTTGTATTACCATCATCATCATACTTTCTTCTGATTCTGACAGTGAGGACCTGAGGCTTGTCCCCTGTGGGGAGGACTTTCTGGACTTGTGGGCTGGGTTTACCTCCCCCCACCTCCCGCTCCATCATCTTTCAGTCATGGGACCTGCACGCGGACTCATGCCCTACTGCTTACACGTCCCTCGTCCCTACGTCCCTTGTCCATTATCCTGCCCCCTGGCCAGAGCTCGAAGATGCCACCTGTGGGAACTCAGGGCACAACACAGAGCCTCTGTTGTGGTCTGAGAGCCCTGGAACCAGGGCACACACAGGGACCCCCTGCAAAGTAATACGGTATGTCCATCGTGGGGACAAATACGGCCACACTGACGGTACTGTGATGTGCCCAGTGCCAAGCGGCTGAATCCCAGAGTCTCCTTCTATACCCAGATTCTTCCCCAAAGAGATGCGTTCAGGGACACTTTACCTCCCCTGAAAATTCAGGCTGTAAATTACCTCTGACAAATGAACCTTCACTTCTCCTCGGAGATAAATTCTAAAAGGAGAGCATCTGAGAGTCCATTAAAGGCTTTTCACATCTGGTGGTCTGAAGAACTGGCTGGGGGACTTGGGCTTCTGCTTTGACAAAGACCTAGACCAGTAACTCAGTGTCTCTCTGCAGAAAACCCAATCAGGACGTGGGGAAATGATGACAGCCACCGGGAAGGGAAATGACAAAGCTGGGCTCCCAGAAAAGGACCTCCAGGGGCTATCAAATCTGGTCTCACCCTGGGGGGGACAGAGAACCTCCTTCATTTCCATTCCAGTGGTGGGAAACTGCATGTGCTGAGAGCAGAACGGTTCCAGCAAGAGTTGCTCAATGACTTCGACTCGGGCAACTGTTCTGGTTATGGGAAGTCCTCGCGGCCCTGGAAAAATGCACCGAGCAGTCACAGGGGCCCACACTCCCCACCTGTGCTCTGCGAAGTGACGCACAGTCACCAGGACCCAACGGCCTCAGCCCCAGACCTGTTCACACCAGCCGTACCTGTCAGACCACCAAACTGCATCATTAAATGTCGTGAGTCTGTAACCGCTCTGCACAAGCACGAGGGCAAAAGGAATTCTTTCTGGGAGAACTAAGTCAGCTCTGGAAAATGTACTGAAACAGGGTGTGGGAGACGAAGGTATCAAGGAAAAAGACCTTATACCCTGTGGACCTCGACCTGCGTCACAAGTGCCTTTTGGTTTCCATTTCGTTTCTAAAGAAAACTCTGGACATAGTTCAGGCAAAAAAAGGCATCTGGGGACTCGTGTCAGGTGCCACTCCCTGGAAGACGCTGGCCGACACCCAAAGACCAGCGGATGCGAGGTCATTCAGGTGACGTAAGCGGAACGCGGCGGTCAACACCCGGATGTGCGGTTCTACTATCTTTTGCTAACGTCAGAAGACGTGTTCTCGTTAGCCCACCCGATCACAGACCCCGGCGAAGCGGACCCCTCCAGCTTCAGCATGCAGGGCTGCCTGGGGAGCGCCTCGAGATGGGCCCCACATGCTTTCATGCTTTCGCTGACGGCCGTTTTTCAAAACGGACCAGAAGCCGCGTCGATCAGAAGCAAGAGACCTCTGGCAATGAGAAGCCTATGCAGGAGTCGCGGCAGGGCTCTTCGTCCACTCGGCACAGACGCAGAAATGTCAATGCTTTCAGAAGAATTCCCACGTGCCCTTAGGAAAGGAACTGGTTAATTTTCGTATTTTAACAGCCGGCCTAAAGTAAGAACGGCCTGTGGTGGGGCTTCTCACATGATCCTACGCAGCAGAGAAAAAAAATGCTGGACTGACCACATGCTTTTCTGTCCCCCTTTCTAAATGCCTCACAAAATAATGGGAATGAAATAAAATAAGGTATGAACCCACAGTCATGGAGAGAACGAGACAACTGGGAAAGGAGAAGGGAAAGCGCACACATTTACAGAAGAAAGCAGCCGCCAGGTGTGTGGTACAAAAGGCAGGAGAACCCACGGCCTTGGGGCTCTACGGAGGGCGCCCAGAGGACAGACAGCCTGAAGAAGCCAAGTGGCCAGCACAGATGAAGAATGAATCAGAATTCAGCGATGGCAGCTTCCCCAGAAAGCTGGTGGGGCTGACAAACGCCGTCCCGCGAACGTAGAAACCCGAACCACCGACTCCCATCCCAGCCGGGCTACACCCTCCCCAACCCGAGCTCGGAGCAGGCCAGGCACTCAGGTCTCCACGTCTTGCCCTCCTGACCGTTGTAAGGGACATAAAAGAGGGTGCCTGTTAATCAGAAGTAAAATGAAATGGACCACTCCGGAAAGAGACCCTGCACAGTGCCCAGCCCCAGCACCGAACCCAAAGTGAGTCCCTTGGGCCTCAGTGGTCATAGGCTCTCATTTCTACTTTGAATCGACCAAGGACCGCCAAACATTGAAGAAAAGCCCCCATTCTCAAGCCAAAAGACTCAAGCATCCAGAGTAAAAAAGCTAACCAGTGCTCAGAAGAACGAACCAGAAGACATGCCCCTCTCCCCCAGCATCACGAAATTTCAGAACTCCAAGGAGAAGGAAAAATCCTCAAATCTCTCTAAGCAGAAACAAGTCACCGTAAGAGAAAGGAAGCTCCCAAGGCAGCAGACCTCTAAGAACACAGCACAAGGTGCAAAAGACGACTGTCGGGGACGCTCCAGGGCAATTGGCATTTGACTGAGAATTGTGTCCAGCCAAACTATCAGCTGTGCCTGTGCCTGTGCGTGTGCGTGTGCCTGTGCGTGTGTGTGTGCCTGTGCCTGTGCGTGTGCGTGGAGAACTTAACAAGGACTCGAACTTCCCAGTGGTGCCACATTTCTTATGAAGCTCCTGTCTCTGCTTCCCCGGCCCCCTCCACTCTCTTTCTGACCTCAAGTCACCACCACACACTCGAGTTTGAGCCACAAACTCCTCTCCAAGAGGAGATCGGGAAGTCCCAGGGCTTGTGCTCACCCCTGAGGCATGTGCCCAGCCCTAAGGCATGTGCCCAGCCCTGACTGATGGGAGGCGGAGAGAACCCCCCAGAATGGGCTCCCAGAGGACGCAGGGGTTCTAAGACCAGACAAGGATCAAGAGGGTCAGACAAAGACTGACGTTCAGGGAAAGGAGAGGGATACTATAAAGGGAAAATCATCATCCAGATGTATCTGAATAACGGGATGTCCAGAAGACGTACTACGTGCGGCCAGATGGCATCATGCCGTTCCCTCCCAAGACTCAGCAGCGCAGTCTTGAATGACTCTGGAGAACCATCGCGAATGATGCCGTGACACCACTTTTCGGCTGGCGTCTGCCCTCTGCTCGTTACTCCTGTTGCGTGTGCTGACAGACGCAACTGAACTCAGGCAAGTCGCTGCTTCTCCCACATTTACGTTTCAAGCTCCAACACTAGGGGAAGGGGCCACGGAGGTGATAACACTCGACTCCCCCTCGGTGGGAGGCTGTCAGCCCTGCCATTCGCCACCATGTGCACACAGCACGGAGCTCCCCAGGAAGAAGGGCTACAAATAACTCAAGGTGTTATTATCCCCAAAGATAATCAATTATTTTCTCATCAAAAGCAGGCTGAGAAAGAAAGACTTTAAGGATGAGGACCCTTTCATTTGTCTAAGCCACCGGGATTAACAAGATTTCAGAGCGTTAGAACTTCACAAGGCCCCAGCTCCAGCCACGGCTTCCTCCGCCAGACGGAATCGTTATGATACCTGAGAAGTCCCTTTACTGCTGGAAAAACATAAGAGCAGCGCTTTGTGCCTGTTCATTAATGCACTTACTCTACCGACGGTGGAGGCAGCGGAGGCGGGGCTCTCGCCTCCCCGGTCCGTGGTCCTTCTCTGCGTCCCCAGGTGACCGCGCCGCGACGTCCTGCAGAAGCAGCTACTCCTGTGCAAGTGCCGAGGCTGGAAAGGCCAGGCAAGACCAGCTGAGCCACGTTCCAGATGGAAGGAGCCCGGAGAGGCCCGGGCCACACGCAGCCCGCGACCCGGGACGGCATCCTTCGGCACAGACGGACAGAGGGACCTCCCCAGGACCGCCCAGGACACTGTCATGGGTGGGGTCACACGGCAGTCACACGCCAACGCCTGCTTCCCGATTTTGACGGTGGAGGCGTACCGGGATCATGGACGAGAATGTCCTTGTTTGTAGAAAACACACACGGACGCCTCTGGGGGTGCTGAGGCGCCCGTCAACGGCTTCCTTTAAAAAGGGCCAGAGGAAGAAAGTCCCGTGTTCTGTTCTTGTAGCTCTCCACTAAGTTCCGGACTGCATGAGCAGAAACCAGAAAAACTGGAAAATGCTACAGGTCTCAAATCAGCGGAGGTTTGGTCTGTGACGGGCCCCCCTGCTGGACTGGACTGGGGAAGCCGTGAAAGACGGTGGTGCTACAGAGACAACAGGAGCGAGCGTTTACCTGAAAGCAGCCCATCAGGTGTGGTCCAAGGGCGTGGCCGTGGACGCAAACACTCCGAGTTTTTATACACGGAGATATCTGCAGCAGCAAATTCCAAAGAATTTTTTCTCTCCTTAATCTGGTTTTTCTCCCAAATATTGATACACATGAACCCATTTTATAATTAGGTGAAAAAGCTCAGGGGTGGGGGGCTTCTCTGAGCCGGGAGGCTGTTCCGCGTCTTCAGGAAAGTCCGCGAGCAAGGAGCACAAGCAGGGCCACGGGGAAGTGTGGAGAGGAACGGCTTGTCGGGAAGGTCACGGAGGTGAGGAGAGAAGGTGCAAGGGGACGTGCCGGGAGGGCGGTCACGGACCAAAATTCCGACGTGCAGCCCGGGAGGCACGTCCTGCTCAGAGGCCCGGAGGCCACCCGTATGCCGGGAGTCCACATGCGTCCACATCTGTCTGGGCAGAGGGAGCCCGCGGAGGCCCCTCTCTAGGTCGTACAGAGGGCAGAAGCCTCCTAAGCCGGCAGCACGCAAGGTCTGACTCCGGCCCTTTAAAGCCCGACGGAACGAAGCCCTCAGCCCACAGAACCAGCCCCTCACCCAGGCAAGCACAGCCCAGCCCAGCCGCCAGACGGTCTCCCAGGGACAGCGCAGACCAGGGGC
This sequence comes from Enhydra lutris kenyoni, assembly GCF_002288905.1. Taxonomy (NCBI): domain Eukaryota; kingdom Metazoa; phylum Chordata; class Mammalia; order Carnivora; family Mustelidae; genus Enhydra; species Enhydra lutris. The sequence goes on along the minus strand of NW_019154117.1, from coordinate 247,025 downwards.
AATGCCGAGGAAAGGAGGCAGCTGCAGAAGCCCCCAGCACGTCTCCACGGCGACATGAGGGCCTACATGGGGGACCGGCAACAGCGCGCTGTCTGGGGACGGCCATGGCTCCGCCGTACGCGGGCACCCTGTCCCCCAGCATCTCAGAATGGAACCGCCTTTGCAGACAGGGTCTTCCAAGAAATAGTTATCTTTAAGTGAGGTTGTCAGGGTGGGCCCTAACCCCACGTGACTGTGTCCTTAGAGGAGAACAGGACACGGAAAGTCGCGGAGGGAGAACCAAGTGAGGACACAGGGGAAGGCAGGGACCGCACGCGGGAGAGAGACCTCGGGGGACAGACCCGGCGGACACCTGCAGTGCCCTTCCCGCCTGCGGGCCATGAGGAAAGGCTCTGCCCTCGCTCCAGCGCCCAGCCCCAGGGCTTCGTACGCGGGGACCCGGGCCGGCAGGCAGCTGCTGAGGCCACAGGGGTGAGCGGGAGGGTCACTGACGCGAGATGCGGCAGCAACTACGGTGGACGACGACGAGAGGGCCCGGAGGGCTTCCGAGGAGAGACGGAAGCACAGTTCCTCGGAGCGAGTGGAGGGCGCGCAGCTGCCCGCTTTCTCAGCCCTCACGCTGTGGGTGCGCATGTCGCACACGCTTCCACGTGGGCCACGCCCGTGTTCAATGCGGAGCGGGAGCCGCCCCTCCTGACTGTGCTCTCAGAGACGACAGCCTGAGCGCCACAAGTCACAGTCACTTACAACCAAGTAACAGAGTAAGGAATCCAGTCCCTCAGTCGCACCAGTCCCAGCTCACACCCAACAGCCACACGGCGCTCGTGGCTGCCCATCGGGACACCGCAGATGGGGAACACTCCGTCCCAGCGGAAAATCCCTACTGGAAGGTGCCTCTCCTGTGACGTCATGAAGGAGGCCCCAGGACGGCACCCAAGGACCAGCGCTCTCTCTGCAGATGGGAAACCCCCACCTCTGCCCTGTGCTCGGGCAGCCGCAGGCCCCTGCACGCGGGGGCCGCGCCACTGGAAACGCTGCACACTGGGGCCCCCTTTCCAGTGGGTCCCTCACTGCAGCGGGGAGCCTCTCCAAGGGGACTGCCCCCGTCCCCCTTCCCAGCCCGCTTCCAGCAGGAGCTCCAGGAGGGACCAAACTCTTGGGGGCGGGGGCTTCACGCCCGCCGGGTCTTGCCATGGCACACGCGTGTCTTGAGAAGCACATGTTGTGGTCACTGCCAAAGCCGCAAAGGGAAAGGCAGCGAGAAAACACGCTCACCGCCCTGCCTGTTGGCGAGAACCACCAGGCCACCCAGGGGATCTCCAGGAGGAAGCCCAGGCACTTGACCACTACCCTTCCTTCCTCCTTCCCCTCAGCCTCTCTGTCCAGCTGTCAGTCCTTCAGCCCAGCTCCATCGCAGGCGGTGACACACGCAATGATCTGGGCACGTGGCGCTAGCCTTGTGGGTTCAAGCAGCTTTGTACATGGGAGCCCCCAGGACACGGTCATCCCGTCCTGTGATCGTGGCTTAGCATCTGGGCGACGGAGGCTGAGCTGACCTACAGAGAGCTTTCCCTAGTCCTCGCTTACCCATGACTGTTTCTTCCTTTACCCGCAGGCCTTCTACCTCAGAGCCCGTGGTCTGCGTGCAGAGCTCCTGTCGTCAGGGTGCTGGTGCTGGAGGGCCTGCCTGGGCGATCGGGGGCGTCTGATCCGATGGCGTCTGTCACTCTCCTTCCTCTCCCGGGCTTTGGCTTGAAAGGGCTGGAGCAACCCTCAGGCTGCCAAGTGTGTCCCACGCTGCCCCCCACTGAACACGCTTCCATGTCCAGTTTGACAAAACTTCTGAGTCTTTTTTTCCCTTAATGAATGTCAGGATGTAGCCAACAGGGACCTAAACATGTCCTGAATCAAGTCCAAGTAGCTTCTAGACCAAGGTTTTTAAACCATATTTTCTAAATTAAATCATCGGTTTCCTGCGCTGAGAAGGTGATTACCCGGTGGGGGAGCCTGGGGAGGGACGTTTTATTGCCCTAACTCAGCGTTTTCTGTTCCCAGGCAAAGCTCACTAAGCCGTCTCCCTACAAAGCTCAGGCGCCACCGAGTTCAGGGGCCCCGGACCAGGCAGCCCCGGGCCCAGGTAGGAAAGTCAGCATCTCTCTCCGCAACCCCCACCTCCCCCCACATGTGCGTGGAAAGTTGGGAGGCTCTGGACCCCGTCTCTGTCCCACCCGTGCACCAGGCCCAGGGGGATGGTGGCGTGGTTCCCGATGTCGTGTGGCCCACAGCTGGGCTGAAAACAAAGGCGGGGGGGACAAGGGCAAAGGCTGCAGAAAAGTTAAAAAAAAAAAAGCCTTTGCTGATGGAGGTGAAGGAGGTGAGGGGGATGGGGGTGCCTTACGGAGGCCTCCTGGGCCTCGTCAACAGGGACAAGCCAAACTCCAAGAAGGGTGCTCTCGTGAAGCTAGACCCCCAGCACAGGGTCCTGAGACAGCTGCTTGTCTTCCGGCCCTCCGGGGAGGGGGAGGGGTGGCAGGGGGAGGGGCGGGGGGGGCCAGAGCTGGGGTGCGGGGGGGGGGGGGGGGGGGGGACCGGGGGGGGGGGGGGGGGGCACCGCCTACGCGCTGCACCCGGTGAGTTCACTCGGGGGGTCATTAATGGACCAAGTGCCTGGGACACGGAAGGATCTGGAACTCAGGGACTGGAATTCAGGCAGGAGACCCACCCGAGCCCCTCCCCCAGGGTGCGGTTTTCTTCAGGCCAAGATTTATGACATTGATCCTAATTTAACGTGCCTTGAGTCAATCAGCCAGCGGCGGTGTCCAGGCCTTATGTCCATCCCAGCTGCACAATTAAAAGTAAGATAAACAGTAAAATGTGGACACTTGGTATTTTATATTATGAAAGTACTGTTCCCTGTTTGGGGTGTCATTAGGGCCGTGTGGTTCCTTTGTAAAGGAGCCCTTATGTTTTAGAGACAAGTAATAGTGTTTTCACGAATGCAGCGATGAGTCCGGGGCTGGAGGGAGGAGGGGTCCATCTCCACTGGAGCCAGCGTGGGGCCCACAGGGTTCAAGCCCCTCTCGCTTCTGGAGGAGGGGTCGTTTCCCCAGGAAACCCTCCTATCCACCCGTCCCTCCCCATTTCAAGGGTGCACAACCTGGGCTGGCCTGGGCCCGCAGGACAACATCCATCCCCAAGGGCTCTGTGGACTCTATAGACTGTCTACACCGCGGTGTCTGTGGGCCTTCTGGCTCTGAGACAAAGGCTTTCCTCCTCCTCCTCCTCCTCCTCCTCCTCCTCCTTCAGGGCAGGATCCCACTCCAGGGGCAGGCCTGGAACTGGAGGAGAGGATCCCTGGTCACCCCATGCTTCTCTGGAAACACAAACTGAGTTCCGTTCCCCGGATGAGGTTTCTTTGCTTTTCCCCTTAAGAAAATCAGGTTTTCCAGCTTGGGGTGGGGAGGGTGGCCAAGGGTGTAATTGCAGGGTTCCGGCAACAGCAGACCCAGGGCTGGGGGGGGGGGGGCGGTCTGGCCCGCAGGGTGATTAGCAGATGAAAGACAAAGGTAGTATTACCTGCTGGGAGTCACCTTTCTTCTCACAGAGGGTCACAACCCCTTACTTACCATTTAAAAGCCCCGCAGAAGAGGATCCCATGAATGTACAAATACAGACCCAGAAGGGGCTCCCTTGACAGATGGGGCGGAGGGCCTTTGTTTTTAATCCAGAACTGCAGGGAAATTCAACCTCTTCAAGCAAAAATCCGGAGCCAGACAACTTCTAGCGTCTCTGGCTCCCAGAGCAGACCCCACGGAGGCAAGGCTGGACGGGACCCGCCGGTGGGGTTTGGCTCCAGGAGACCAGCTCCCACCCTGGGCCCTCGACAAATGAGGCGGAAGAAGAAAATCTTCTAGTTCCATTTCTAACATCCAATTATTCCAAGGTTTCGGGGTCCATCTGCTTTTCAGGTTTGGAAATCATTTGGTATGACGTATTTCAAATGTATCCCCCCCAGAATAGTGACTAACACTAGAGCCGCATCAAAGCCCTATTATCCCTTTCCCAGTCCCCCCTTCAAAGCTCCCCCTCTACTCTGGCCATATATTAATTTAGGGTGCCCATACACAGCTTCACGTTTCCCCATACGCCTCCATCCCAAAGCAACACGGGGACCAGGGCTTGGCAGAGATGGAACCTTCCCATAAGCAGGACCCGGCCATCTGGATGGTCCCGCCCCAGCGGTGGTGCCGGCCACCGGTCCTCGGAGTCAGGCACACCCGGCTCTCCTCCAGACGAGGCTGAGCTGCCCCGAGCTGCCCATCTGCACAGCCTCTGTCTCCCCCATCTCCCTGTAGTGTGTTTCCGTGCACCCCTGCAACTCTCAGACTTCCAGGCTGCTGTGAGCCTGGTGGGACCAAGCTGGGCCTCCTTGGGACAGGAACTTGCATGTCCCAGGTGAGCGGCCCGTGACCCCGAGTTCCACTGATCTAGTGGAGGGCAATGCGGGTGTTCACACGGCTGCAAAGGCACAACGCGTGGACCAGAAAGCACGCGGACCTGTGGGAGAAGCAGGACCAGGTCCGGGGCTCCCGCAGGCAGGAACACCCCCGGCGGTAACCGGAGCCTCCTCCTCCTCCTCCCCGTGCCGACACCCCCGTGCCGGTCGGCTTGTTCGTACTCGTGCCCCAGCTAATGGCGGCCACGCTAAGGGCCCCTCTTGCTCACCCACCCCGTGCACACACTCACGAGTGTGGCAGGCTTGCACGCCGTGAAACCGAGGAGAACGCCTCTCCCCACCGGGCCCAGGCGTCCCCGACCACTCCGCGCTCAGAGACAGACCACAGCCAAGGCCACCTTCAGGATGGACAGGATGAAGCGTGTGTCCGGGCTCGGAGCCGGAGACGTGGATACCCGGACTCGGTTAATACAGAGAAACCGGCGGCCTCAGCCCAGCGGCTGAACCAGGCACGTGGGGGGACGGGAACAGCAGCCACCAAGCCTCCTCTGCCCCAGGGCTGGGGGGGGAGCTGGCACTCCCCCGCAGGCTGCTTCTCTTCCCACTCGTGAACGTTTACAGTTGCCCGTTTTTCTCCGCTTTCTAACTGGGTCTGGACAACTCCTCACGAAAGCAAATGATCACTGAAGAAGCCTGTTTGAAAGAGAAACCACGTAATAAACAAGAGATTGGGTGCTCGGATCCCCAAGCCCCAGCCGACACAGTCCTGAGCCGTGACTCCTCTCCAGTGACACTCGGGGTGACCCGCGGGTCCCGGCACCGACGGAGCGTGCCAGCCCAGGGTGCCGAGCAAGCAGCCCCCACCTGTAGAGCTGGGGCTGCCAAGTGCGCAGCTTAGGGCCCCCGACGCACGACTGCTGGGCCACGGCACCCGTCGGGCCCAGAGCTGGACACGGCGAAGGCCCAGCGTCAGACCCCCAACACGAAAGTCACCCCACAGGAAACAATGAACGTGTGGACATGTAGCCAAGGGCTAGGGGTCCCCAGGTCAGGAGTCTTGGGCCTGCACCTGCTGTCCCTCCATTTGAGGATCCAGAGCCCAGCTCTCGCCTCCCCCCTGCCACCCACGCTGACCAGCGCAAGTGGACCAGAAAGCATCCGCTTTCTCTTCCCTGAAAGCAATCGGTCATGGACGTTCTCAACATGCCAGGGCCAACATGACACAACGACCCCCTAAAACTGAGCACAGAGAGACCCAGCTGCAGAAAGGCCGACCTGGAAATTCCTCGAGCTCTAAACACTTTAAAATCTGCATGTGTGCACCTCGGCTCTCCAAGGGGCCTGCAGAGTGAACGAGGCGTGTTCTGTGGCCAGTTCCCCCAGGAAATTCCCTCCCAGCAGGGAGAGTAATTCTGGCGTGAGCCCCTGAGCATGGGATGTGATCTGGGCCTGGGGGGGGTCACTGTCCCTAAGGCCAAGGCTCCAGGCCAGCCACCTTGGCAAAGCCAGAGAGGCTGGAAGCTCTGTGGCCTATGTGCAGCAGGTCCCCATGACTGCGGCCCAGTGGGGGCCAGAAGTGTTCTCTTTCCGGACTGTTCTTTACTTAGAAAATGCAAACAACCTCTTGTCCTCAGTTTCCTGGAAGAAAAGCCTGAAGGAAGAATCAGAGGCTGGAGAGCAATTCAAAGGCCACCTCTGGGGACACGGACAGCTGGACAAGGACACTCCTGGGAGCAGTGACTTGCTGTCTGGGAAGCCATGCTCAGCTTCCAGCAGGGAGATGTGAACCCCAGTTTCTGGAAACTTCTGGGGGACCCGGGCACCCTGTCCTGCGGGACGATGGTGTTTCCTCTCCTCCGGCAGTGTGTGTGCACACCCTTCCAGACCTCCCTCCCTCACCTGCCTCCCAGGCCCCCACACAGATGCCCCAGCCTCCCGAGGTCTGCAGTCCGAGAGGACCCCTGTGAGCGCACGCAGAGACCGTGCCCACCCCAATGCCAGATCTCTCGGACAGGCTTCAGAAGTACAACTCGCACAACACAGTTGGGCTGTGAAGGGCTAAGAAGATGTCGTTTAAAGACCAAGGTTCACGCACTCCAAGTCCACTAAAATACGATGCCCCGCTCGTCCCGCAGGAAGAAGACCCCCTCCATGCAAAGAGTCGTCCTCCTTGCACGTTTGTGGTCACATGTCGATTCCGTGCCTGACAGTCGGGGTTTAAGATGAGGCTCTGCGAGGCAGCACAGCCCCAGGACAGAGCAGGGTCGGGCCCGGATTTCAGTGGTTCCCCAACAAAGCCCCGCACCCCATCCTGTCTGCGCTGGGGTCGCTCCTGTCTGCTCTGCCCCCGGCCTCCCTCCTCCAGGACAAGAAAACCCTGAGTCGGGTATCAGAGTGGAAGACTTCTCAGGAAAATGAGGAGAAAGGCCCCTTCCGGACGGCGTCACGGGGCAGCAATGCTTCACACCAACAAGGCCAGCGTCTTCACCCACGAAGATTTTTTCCTTGTGCTCACTAAGAAATCTTCCCAGACTGCGATTATAAACGTGACCTCGTAAGTGCCCTTGTCAAGCTTTAGCTCAAGGGGCACCTGGTGGCTCAGTCGGGGGAGCGTCTGACTCTTGCTTTCGGCTCTGGTCATGATCTCAGGGTCGGGGGATCGAGCCCCACAGTGGGCTCCGTGCTCGGGGGAATCTGCTTGGGATTCTCTCTCTCCCTCCCCCTGCTCGTGCTCGCTCTCCCTCTAAATACACAAATGAATATTTTTAAAAAGGAAACTTTAGCCCAAAATCCCATCTGGAATTCTTCTTGTAAACGGCGAAGGGAGAGCCCCCTTCCTCCCAGTGGAACATGCGACAGCCCCGGCACCTTCGCCGCAGCAAGTGTCTGCGCCGGGTGAGCTCCGGTTCTCCCACGCGGTCGGTGCTGCCTCGCTCTGCGGCTCCCGCGGCGAAGCACACGGCCCCGCAGCGGTGGGCAGGGACTGTCGCTCCTCCGGGTCCTGAAGGCTGGACATCCATGGTAAAGGCGTGAGCAGGGCTGCTGTCCTGAGAGTGCACACGGCTGGCTGTCCCCTCGCCATGTCCTCACCTGGGCGTCCCTCGTGGAGGTGTGTGTCCTGATGCCCTCGCAGCCAGCCCGGCCTCACTGGAGGAGGACCCACCGTCAGGACCCGTGTTAACTTCCTTCTTGGAAGCCCCCGTCTCCACATGCGGTCCCACTCCGAGGAATGGGGGCTGGGACAATGACCCGCGCGTCTGGGGGACAGCTGTCTGTTCCCACAGTGGCACGGCACCGTCCCAACCAGCGGAGCCCGGGACGACATTGGACTCTCTAGGAAGATCACCTCCCCACTTTGCTCATTTTCAAAGTGGTCCCAGTCGCGTTGAGGCCGTGCACGCCCACGTGAATTTTACGGTCACTCGCCAAGTTTGAAGAAGAAGCCGTCGGGGACTTTGCGAGGGATTCGGTGACTTTACAGACTAGTTGTGAGGTGCTCACAGGCCCTGGTTTTGTTCTAATAGGGTCACCCCCGACGCAGCTGGAAACCGGGGGGCTTGCTGTGTCAACTCCCATCCCATCACCTTGCCCAACACTCTCATTGTAACACTTGTCAGGTGATGCTCTTGAATGTTCCTGATTAACGTTTCTATCGCCCGCAGATAAGGACAGAATTCTCTCACCCTTTCTCGTTGTTCCGCTGGCTGGGACTTCCACGACGGCGCCGATAGCCACGGCAATGGACAGCAGACCTCCCTCCGTGGCCACTGCCTTCCCCGTGTTTTACCTGAACTGTAATGGTCCCCGCAGGTTTCCAGAAGATTCTTTTTACTGACTTAGCCAAGCCTATTTTGCTATGTTTTTCACCAGGCAAGAGCTCTGGAACTCAGCACAAGCACACAGCGTCCGCAGAGACTTTTCCCACCAACCTGCTGGTGTGTGTTTTCAGGTGGAATCGTGCTAGAACTTCCCGGCTGAGCCTTGTTACTGCTCTTCTACCACGCCGCCCAGCGTCTCTGGCTGAGCCACACGGGAATTCTGCGCCGTGTTTCCGAGGGCTCAGCCGACCTCCACGGCCGCACGGCGCCCCCGCAAGTTCAGAGGCTGCAAACGGCACTTCCCAACGGGCTCAGTCCGGCAGACGAGAAGTCCGACGCCGCCCAGCCGCTTCTCAGCTCGGCCTCTCCAAGCCAAAACCAGGCCGTCAGCAAGGCCGGCTTCCTCGCCAGCGGCTCTGCGCCCCGCAGGTTGTCGTCTGGTTTCCGCTCCTCGCGTGTGCAGAACGGAAGCCCCACGGCCTTCTCGCTGTTCTTGGGAGCAGCCGCTCTCAGCTCCTAGAAGCTTCCCACGCTCCTTGCCACACGGCCCCCTCCATCTTCAATGTGGACAACACACATCGAATCCTTCTCACTGTTCAACTCCCGGCTTCCTTCTCTGACCTCCAGACCCAGGCGCGGGTCATGACACAGAGCCAGGAGGGTCATGAGACAGAGCATAACCTCCCTCTCTTGACACAACCCAATGAGGAGCGGAGGCCCATCCTAATCGCAGGCGGCGACTGGGAGCTCAAGGCTCCCGTGCTCTGCTCACCACCTCCGGGGGCAGACCTGTAGCCTACCGGCTCCGTCTTCAGCTGCTCCTGGTTCTGCTCTTGGGCAGCGAGCTTTTTTTTTTTTTTTTTAAGATTTTATTTATTTATTTGACAGAGAGAGATCACAAGTAGGCAGGCAGGCAGGTGGGGGGGGGGCGGGCGGAGGAGCAGGCTCCCCGCTGAGCAGAGAGCCCAATGCGGGGCTCCATCCCAGGACCCTGAGATCATGACCTGAGCTGAAGGCAGAGGCTCAACCCACTGAGCCACCCAGACGCCCGGGGCAGCGTGCTCTTCTAACGTAAAACCAGATCACAACATTCTTCTCCTCGAAGCTGTCCAGAAGCTTCCCAGTGCACGCAGATTACAACTCTACACCCTCCTGGGGCTTGCAAGGCCCTCTGAGCCCGGCCCTGCTCCCCCCCCCCCCCCCCGGCGCACAGTCCCGGGGCTGTTCCAGGAACACTCTACCCTTGTTTGGGCCTTGGGACCTCAGCACTGGCCCATCTGCCTACAGGGAAAGCTCTTCCTTGCACCTTCTGTGCTTCTGCCCCACATCTCCCCCCTGCATTTGTTCAACACGCCTCAGGCTCCCCTGATCCCCACTGACATCATAGTACAGGAAAGTAGAGTGCCCCCATGGAAGCTCTCATAAGCCAAAACGACACAAAGCAAAGAAGGAATTACCGTCCATTCTAATGGGCAATTTTTTGAGTGTTCTCAGACCCAAAAAATCACTCGTCCTACGGTCTCTGAAGAGCTTATCTTGCTAATGGACGCACAAAATAAATTGAGATAAAGCACAGATGCTCCAAGACACAGTTCAAAGCCCTGGCGGCGGGACGCGGAGATGTTCTGAGTGTCGTTCCCAGGGGAGGAGCTGGGTGGCGCCACTCGCTGCCCGGTGTGTGGCCTCTCCCAGGGCTCCCTCCAAAACCAACCCTACAACGTGCTTCGCGCTTCTCGCCTTTATTCGTAAAAGTGAGAATCCTCGTCGGGTTTCTTCTGACCAGTGAAGACAGGTACTACTCTGGGTCCTGCATAAAAGCAAAGTGGTGTAAGGCCAAGTTGTAAGAAGCGGGGACCCCGGGGGTGTGCTTGCTAACGGAGCAGCCCCCATCCCAGCTTAGAGTCCACTTGAGAGACACAAACACGAAAGTCCTCAGAACGTGCAGGTGCCCCCAAAGATGCCCGGGCCCCTCCCTGGAAACCGTGACTGCCCCTTGGCATTTCCACGGTTACTCCTGGGGTGTAAGAGAATCCCGTCCTGTCTGGTCGCCTTGAGGATGCTCAATCATTCCTTCCTGAACACCCTCCTCTCCAGAACGCGGACGGCACCGGGTGCTGGCAGGGACCCGGAGCGTCTGGGACTCTCCTTTACTGCTGGTGGGAATCAACCATGGCGCGGCCACACTGGAAAACAACTGGCAGGTTCTCGAGAAACTAAACGTGCTCTTACCACTCAATCCCGCAAGCTCTCCTTGGCATCTGACCGGAGCAAGTGAAAATCTACGTTCACGCAAAACCTTGCACGCGGATGTTTACAGGAGCTTTATTCATAATTGCCAAAATTTGAAAGCAACCAGAATGTCCTCCAGGGGGTGGGTGGGTAAACAGACCGTCGGACAACCACACAGTGGAATATTTCTCGGCGCTAAAACGGAATGAGCTAGGAGACCCTGAAAAGACACAGAAGAAACCTAAGTGCACGTTACTAAGTTAAAAAAAAAAAAAAAAAAAGACAATCTGAAAAGGCTAATTCTGTAGGATTCCGACTCTATGACACTTGGGAAAAGGCAAAACTATGGAGGCAGTAAAGAGACCAGTGGCAGGGGTTTGGGGCAGGGATAAGCAGGCAGAGAAAGGGGATTTTTAGGCACCGAAACTACTGATACTCTAAGGGTGGACACATGTCACTGTACATTTGTCCCAAACTACGGGATATACAACAACAACCGTGTTATATAGATTGTTGACAACATAAAATACAGACTTTGGGTGATTACAATGTGTCAGCGTGGATTCATGATCGTAACTCTGGAAAGGGATGTTGATAATGGGAGAGGCTGTGCATACGTAGGGGCAGGAAGTATATGGGAATTCTCTGTACCTTCTGCTCAATTTTGCTGTGAACTTAAAAGTACTCTAAAAAATAGTCACTTAAAAAACAAAAACCTTGTCCTTCATTTGATGATTCAAGCATCGGGTGATGGAGGGAAGCCAGGGGCTCCTGCGGAAACCCTGAGACTGCCAGACCACTGGTACAGCATTAACCCATGTCAAACCCCTAAGAGATTCAAGGTTTTCACAAATGCTGGAAGGTTAGTGTTGTAAGCAGTAATAGCATCCAGAGAGTCCAAGAGAAATCAGGACCCGTGACTGGAAAAGTTTCCCCAAATCTGTCTACCTTCTTCCAAACGGGAAATTCAAGAGTCTGCACCTGCAGTCTAGGAGAAAAAGCAACAGCGGTTGCCCCATCAGGTCAGGTCCCACCAGTGCTGCTCCAATGGGCATATTCATAGCCTCAGACTTTGTCTCTGACCGAATCTTCTAGATGCGACCTTAGACCCCTGCTTCCCCACAATTCTGTTGCTGTTAAGCGTATCTTTAGAAACACTGCAGACACACCTCAGAGATGTTGCAGGTTTGGTTCCAGACCGTGCAATAAAGCAAGCAATACCTCACTCAAGCAAGTCCGATGAAGCTTTCGGTTTTCCGGTGCACAGAAAAGTTATGTGTACACTATGTTGTAGTAACACTGTGACTAAAAAAACAACGTATGCACCGCAATTGATTACTTTATTACTTTAAAATGGTAACCATCATCTGAGCTTTTGGCGGGTTGAAAGCACGGATCACACAGGTCACCATAACGAATGCAATAATGACGAAAAATCTTGCAATGCTGCAAGAATCACAAACCGTGACATGGGGCACAATGTGAACAAACGCTGCTGGAAAAACAGCGAGGACAGACTTGTGCAACGCAGGGCTGCTGCAAACCTTGAGATGGTAAAAACAACAACAACAACAACAAAACACTGTATCGACAGAGCGCAACAAAGCAGAGAGCGGTAAGAGGAGCGACACTTTAAAACCAGGAGAATTCGTTCTCCCTCAGATCTTCATCTCTCCTAACAGCTCCAGGCTTCTCTCCTGGGCTTCTGGAAAGGTCTGGTCCCATCCGGACCTTGTGCGGCCCACAGAACCGTGAGTCACCAGGTGACATTTCCTGCCCACGCGTCCATCTCGCTCTCACCTCTGCCTCTGGTCTCATTACAGAAACGGCCTTGTCCGAGTGAGCCGTGAGCCCAGAACCAGGAACAGAAACCTGACTGGCCCCTTTCCCCGAAAGCTTAAACCCCGTAAAGTAGATGGAAAAATGTTCACGTGTATGTTGTAATCCCTTTTAAAATGACTTCTAAGGGTCCTTCTTTTTTTTCCTTTTGGACTTAGAACTGATTAAACAAAACAATGTTCTGTCCAAACCTGCGTTTTTCTTATTACTTCCTAATCATTTTACCACCGACATAAAGGCCTGTTCTTTTCCAACACTGGGCTCTTTAATCATTCCTGACAGGCCGGCTTTCCGCTTGGCCAGGCCCCAGCAAACACCGCTGGGCTGCACCGCCGTCCAAGGCTCTCCTCAGACCCTCTCCTGGGGGTAACGGCTCACTTGGAGAGAGTGGGGAGGCAGACAGGGAGAGGAGGCCGCTTCTGCCCCAGAAAGCTCCTCTCCCTTGTCTGTTAAAGTCAGTCCCAGGAGCCGGGCACACTCTGGATGGGGCTGGAGGAACACCCCACCCAGCCCCCAGAGGGGCTGTGATCAGAATCGATGCCCCAAATTAAGTGGGAGGCTGGGAGTCTGCAAGTCCCATTAAACTTGAGAATCAAGCCAATTATTAAGGTAAGCAATTAAAACGATACTACTTAGTTTCCAAAGTGCATCCACATACGGTCTCCCATTAGAGGTCAAAATAATTGCATAAACTCACGGCAGGCGTTCCCACCCATCTGCACCAGGCTCTCTTGGTGCTCCCTCTCCTTCAAGGGGCTGCCAGATGTCAGGGGCTAAAAGTGGTACAAATAATCCCGTGGCAGATCCCTAAAGAGTAGCACAGATTTGCATCCCCACGGGGCCCTTTCGTCAGATAAAAGCACACAAGCCTGGCAAGGGGTGCTCAGAGCAGGGAGCAGGGCTCTGAAGGCAGGACGAGGGGGCATCCTAGTGGGAGGGGAGTGGCTGGCCCAGGTGTGGGGGCTAGGATGTGGGGTGAGGCTGAGGAGCCCACAGTGTAGAAAACAGTCTTCCCGGAGGTGGGCGTACGGCTGAGTAGTCGTTGGGGTCCCCAAGGAGGGGCCTGGGGCCAGGGGGAAGCTCCCTCTGAACCCTGAAGCTTCTTCGACATGAGAGCCCTTGAGGCCTGGTGACATCCACTCCAGAGCTCCAGGAAGGAGGCCAGGCTGGTGTCCCGGGGGTGGACCCAGGCCAGGACAACCAGTCCTTCCCTGGGGATGGTCCTCCCCAGTGTCCTAAGCTCCATCACCAAGTGCACGCTCATGTTCATGGTCACACACGGAGCGTCCCTCAGGCCTGGGAGCCACCAGGGGCCACAGTGGAGGTGCCCGAGGATGGAGGGAGCGAGAGAGACGGGCCGCATGGACACTCCACAGATTCGGACCGGAGCTCACCACAGCTGGACCCCCAGACTCCCGGGATCTCTCCGTGATGGTCACCACCTGCGGAAAGGGAGTCCCAGAAGGCTACACACAGTAAGTGAGGCCTCCCGTGTCCAGCTGCGTCTCTGCAAAAGGGCCACTAGAACCTCCCTCGGAGGAAAAGTGACCTGTGGCCTACGTGAAGACCCAGGGCGAGCCACACGCTGCTGGTGCACGGAAAGGACGTGTTCTCTTTTGCAGACGCGTGATGTTAAGCGACTTGCCCAAAAACAGGCGGGAAGAGGGAAGATGAGAACCCCAAGATCATAACTGAGTTCACACCAGCTGACACACGATGACAACTTGTGCCTGTTGTCAGGGTGTGACAAACGCACTTGCCTGTGCAGCTGGCACAACACAGAGCCCCCCTGCTAGGGGGTCCGCTCCAGGTCCCTATGCACACAGGCGACCCCCAACCCAGGTGCCCTTAACTCATGGATTCTTGCAGCAATGCTCAAGGCCCGTCCTGTTTACAAGCGGAATCTGTCCCCCATCTCAGGATGAGGCTTCTGTCTCCGCACCCCGCTCCCATAGAGCCCCAGGCAACGCCTAGTGCAGAGGAGAGAGATACCCGAGCCCGTGATGACCCCCGCCCGCCTCCACACGCTCTCCCAGCCCGAGCCCGAGGAGGCTGCCAGGAGCCACGGACCCAGCACACGGAGTGACCCAAGGCACCTCCCGCTGGCCTTGTCCCGGGTCACCCTGTTCTGCTCCAGAAGCAACGGAAGGGGCAGCTCTCCCGACCAGGGGCGCAGCTGAGAACAACCGCTGAGTCACAGTCCCCACGCCTCCAGGACGCACGCCATCAGAAGCCACCCGAGCTGCCCCAAGAGGACTCGTCTTCTTCCACTCTCTGGTGGAGTCATGGCCGAATCAGAGAACCCAGATGACGAATGCCCCTGGGACGTCGTGGCAGAGCAGGTGATGGTAGGAAGGAGGGCATCTTGGGAACTCCCTGGGGACTAATGAGGCAGAGAAGCGGCCGCATATGCTGACAGGCTCCATGAGGGGACTATAGCGAAGACAGCAGAGAAGTGGGGATGGGGGCTGGAGGGTCTGGGGGCACTAGAGCAGAAGAACAGGGCCCTGGGATGAGGCGGGCCCTGGCCCTCACTGCAAGGACGACTCCAGACAGAGCCTCTCTGCCCCTCGACACGCAGGGAGCGAACACCCTCCCGGCCCCATGGTCAGGTGCAGGTGTGGACGGGGTGAGCTACACCGGGACTGCAGGTGTGCTTAGGAGCAGAGAAGCCAGGAGAGCCAGGACAGGCATCTACCTGAGAACACGCCCCCACAGTGTCCCCCGAACTCCAGCTGCATCCCTGACACCTCGACCCCAGCACATTCATACACCAGGAAATACGCACGAAACACGCCACGAGGATACACCCAAGCCACACACCTGTGCCACACACACAGACATACTGGGAACCTACACACACAGGCACGTAAACACACGGGGGAAAACGGGAAACCACACGCACCACATGTATACCAGGAAACCACACACAGAAACACATGTGTGCGCACACACACATTACACACACGCAGTGCACACTCACATGCAGGCACCAGGAAACCAGAGAGAAGGGCAGTAAGCCTGTAAAAGGAGAGTGTCTGCATGGCCCGTGCCTGCAGCCTGGCCCGCTGAGCCAAACATTCGTCAGCAAGTGCCTGGCGCCCCACGACGTCCCAGCCTAGACCCAGAGCCCCGCTCCATGTGGAGATCAGCGTCGCCTGTAACATGTGGCTGCTGGGCCATGGACAGTCGGAGAGGGCAGGGGACTGGCCCCAGCACACACCATGGGCCTGGGCCTCAGGGCAGGCACAGAGGACACCCAGAGCTAGCAGTGGGCAGAGAGGGCACTGGGGTCCCACCCTGCATGGTGCGCAGCTGGGACCCGGCGCCTGGAGCCCTGGCATTGCACAGGTGTGACAAAGACACGAAACCGAGTGGACTCGGGCAGGACTCCCAGGGCCAACAGTGGACCCTAGAAGACGGTAAAGCCGGGGGGCTGGTTGCAGGCCCCCAGGTTCCCAGCAGTGCAGCTGGGGGCTCTGCAGGGGTCTCCCCATTCAGGGCAGGTTGGGGCGGCCCCGGCAGGGAAGGCTCTGCAGGCCCCAAAGTCTGCAATCTACGGCCCATTTTGCCCTGAGGGTGAGGTGGGCGGGGGGGGCTAGGGGTGTATCCTCAGTGGAGGGTGGTGGAGGTTAGGGTGCAGGGGGTGGAGGGAGGGGGCAGGGATGCCAACACCGTCATCCGGAGGGCGCAGACAGGGCCTGAGGAGGGGGCAAAATGAGCAAGACGCCGGCCCTGTGGGAGAGCTGGCAACGTGCACACGGGACTTCACAAGGCCTCGGCCCGGGGGGGAGAAGCAGTGAGGAAGTTTCCACAGCCTCACGGGCTGGCTTGCTAGAGAAAACCTTTCAAAAGCAGCCACGGGGGTTTGAGAAAGGCTGAGAGAAGAGGGAAGGGGCTTCCTAGGGTCCCGCTGGGCCATCCCGGGCAGTGGGAAGGACAGCACAGGGGATGGTCCCTCATTTATGTCCTGAAACTTCAGCCTCAAATGTCCCCAAATTGTCACTACAACTACACCACTTTGCTTCTCGATGCCACAAGACGGAGGAACAGAAGTCCCCTCCCAGAGGCCAAAAAGCTGGAAGTCAAGAACACCACCTGCTTCTCAGAAGGGAATCATAACCGAGAAGCCGAACTCCGGAGATTAATCATTAGCACATGTAATCAGGTACCGACTGTTAAATCCGTTTGCCGCAGAGATTCTCTGAAACAGAAAGCCGGAGGGTCTCCGGGAGAAGGGTCCGGAAGCTGCGCAGCAAGGGCCTGGGTCGGCCGAGGACATGCACGCTCCACGGCCACCCGGCATCTCCCCGCTCCGTCTCCCTCATGCACGGACGGAACCACTGTCTGGTCCAGCAGTTGACTCCACCCTCGCTGCCCTATGGGAGCGCACGCGGCACTGAGAACAGGGATCCTGTGAGCTCCAGCCTCGAACACATGGAGTCCGCGGTAAACACACAATGAGATACACTGTATCCAGCTCCCCCGCAAGTGCAAAATTGCTGAGTTTCAGCCGCCTGGGGGAAGTCATAAACTCGGTACAGGCGGGAGACAGAAAGTTCACAAGTTGCCTCCGAGGTAACCAAGTCAACAATGTCACCAGTTTATCTACTTATCTACGCCCACCCATATAAAAATAAGCTCTAAGATTCCCCCACAGGACGGAAAGCTCTGGGTAATTTCACATGCAGGCTTAGAGACCCTTACTCGTCGGCCCGGGGTGAGAAAGAAAAGCACTCGGACGTTTCTCAACCTGAGACACACAGGAGGACCTTCATTTCCTCGTCCACAGCTGCTGTGCAAATGGGACCATCGGGACCTGAGCCAGGTGCTGGCCAGCGTCTGGGACCAGAGCACCAGGCCAAGAGTGCCAAGGGACCTTGAAGCAGGTCCTCCAAGAAGCTTTTCCCTCAAGTGACCCAACTGCGCTGTCATCCACACAATGGGGTTGTCACGCCCATTTTGCAGATGGAGAAACAAAGGCTCATGGAGGCGAAATGGCCCATAAGGGCTCCAGCCGGCTCAAGGTCCCAGCTCTGGGATGTGCTGGAGCTTTCTCCCCCGCAACAAACCCGTGGTCTGAACAGGCCGGGGTCTCTCCTCCAGAAACATGAGCCTCCTGGGCCACATCTCAAAGTGGCTGACCGGTGTTTCACGAGCTCTGCAAAGAACTAAGAGGTTGGGGCTCCCACAAAAACACAGAGGAAGGGGCGAGAAGGAGTCATTTTCAAAGTTTTCCTCATGTTTTCTTTATCGGAGTCTTTCCTCCACGAGAGAAAGCTCTCATTTCTAAGGCAAAGCAGAAGGCTCAATCTTCTATCCTCACTTACCACGAAATGGAGCAAACCTCCCCTTCCCTCTCAGGCCCTTCCCCCTGACCCCCGGCATCGGTGGTCCGGGCCGCTTCCTCGCCACTTTCCCAACCTCAGCCCCGTGGGCCTGCGGCTGCTCCTACTGAAACCAGATCCCCCCACTAGCAAGTCCCTGATGGGGAGCTGAGGCCGACATTCACGCACTGGGGCCTCCAAGCTGCTGGATGTCCGGAGCACCCCCGGCAGCTCCAGACCCACGGCGGGGCCAGCCCTTGCAGACACAGCAGCCCTCGGGTCCCACAAACACCGCTGACCTCGTGTTCATGTGAACCGGTTCAGCAGCCTGGAGTCAACACCTCGTCCGCACCAACTGAACCACCGACTGTATAAAAACCAGGTAATCGAGCAAGAAAGCTTGTCCCGTGGTACAGCCTGGTGGAACCTTGAGAAGGTGACACCAAGTGAAATACACCAGACTGACATTCCACTCACAGGAGGAGCCCAGAGTCACCAAATCCAGAGACCAAAAGTAGGGGTGGTTGCCTGGGGCTGTGGAGGGGAGGGGGGCTCCCCTGTGACGGGGACAGGGCTAAATGGTTAAAATGGTCGCTTTATGTGTATCTATTTTACCAAAATAAAAAAAAAAGAAAAGAAAAAAACCCGCCCATTTAAAAATAACAAAATACAAAAAATAAAAATTCTCCCCTCAAGTGTGAATTCAAGGGAAGGGAAAGCAGCCACCTGAAGATGGTGACAGGGCTTTTCTGTGCCCCGTTCCGGAAGGGCAGCGGACAGGCCTGATCCAGCCCGCTGGGACAGAGCTGCGTGGACTCTGTTGGGCCGGGGGGAGGTCTCGGGCGTCGTCCGCACACTTGCTGTGGAAGCCCAGGGAAGCCCAGGGAAGCCCAGGAGCTCCACACCGCGCATTCTCCATGTTCCAGAAGGCAGCGCCCTGCCCACCCCCTCAGGCAGCCCGGTCACCCCGGGCACAGCGAGAACGCCGGCGGTCCTGCAGACAAAGGGGCTCACAGCAAACCCCGGCGGTTCCTACAGCAGGCTCACTAGGCACTCATAAAACCCCCGAGTCTTAGGTCTGCTAAAAAGTAGACGGCAATAAAATGCCCATGCTCGTTTTACGTGTACAAAAGCACACTGCGGCAGTCTCAAAACAAAACCCATTTGATTTCCACAAACACAATCTGTTGAGGGCTGAGATACTCGTGAAGGAGAGCAGCTTTACAGACTCAAACAGAATCAAGGGGGACCAACGTCAGACCAGGCACCGCGGCCCCACCGGGTCAGAGTGGGAGGCTCGTGCGAACCCGGGTCCGAGGGAACCCCAGGCTAACGGCTGCATATCCGAACCTGAGAACCTCTGCCAGCTGCGTTCTGTGGGCCCAGGTCCGCCCAGGAGCTGCCGGGGTTCCAAGAATCCTCCTTGGGGAGGGGAGGGGAGGGCACTTTCACTGTCTTCCTCCAGGCCACCGTGCAGGAGTGGGTGGCAGGCCCTGGGCCAAAGCCGGACATGCCCTCACCCTGGAGAAAAGTCTCAGCGCTTCTGCCTCCCAGTGGGAGGACTGAGGCCGGGGCCTGCAGGAGTCCAGGCACGGTGCCAGCCACCTGGGGCTACTCCTAAGACAGCGGGTGGGGCCTCCTCCTTGCGCTCTTGGGGGCCACCAGCCCTACAGAAAGGCACGGGGGTGGACAACGACCAGAGCCACTGTAGTGCCCTTCCAGGCCCGCGCTCTCCAGTCTCCAAAATCAGATACTCGGGCCCATCACCGTCCCCCAGGGATCCCACACGGCTGCTCGTCTCTAATGTCTCCGATGGCTCCAGGGTCCCGTGGGTCTTGCAGAAGGAAAAATCAAACGGCTCACCCGCTGACACCCGCTGCCTGGGTCTGCACCCAGCCCGTGGCCACACGACGTGCACACGTGTATGTGAGGGCACACACGCGCACATGAGTGCACATGTGCAAATCACACGTCACACGCCGTGCGCACACGCGTGCACACGCGCACACAAAACAAAAGAGGAGCCCACCAACATGCAGGTTTTGGTTTGCTTCTTCTTTTTTTTGTTGCAGTAAGAGTGGAGCCTTTCCTGGAAAATTCTAGATCCCAGCACAAGATGGTATACTAAAGGAAATGCAGAAAATTATAGACTACATTTATAGGCAACTCTGAATTGCTGGTTTTCAAAGAAACAATTATTAACGAAAAGGGAAAAACGCTGCTCATTTGAAGAGAATGCCTGAAAAAAAAAACAAAAAAAAACCAGTAATAACTGCTGAGCAGGGATAATAAAAGAAAACTCAGGAGGAGGCTTTTTAAATCAAACCCGGAGGCGTGGCGTTGGTCACTGTCCCAGCAGTGACCTCAGCTCTGGCTGCAGGAGGCGCTGGCACACTGGAGAGCAGCCTCCCCCGGGGAGCCCTCCAGTGTGGTCTGTGGGGCTGGGGTCAGTGAGGCCTGTGCTCCCCAGGCCGTAGGCGGAGCTCCCCAGGGAGGCCAGACTGACTTTCCAATAGCTCATCCCAGTGCTGGCCTGGGATGTCGACAATGACGAGCTTCCCGGTTAGAAGCAAGATTCTTCCCTGACCCACAGAACCAGACCTGTGCCCAGCACTCTCCGAGGAGAAGTCTGCACGTCTGGGGGAAAAGAAGCCACGGAAGACGGCCCAGCAGTCTGCCTGGCTCCCCAACCCTGACCGACCACGGGGCGTGGGGCCACGAAAATCACCCCACTGGATCCCTCCCAGCCAGCCCCTCCAACACTCCACCAAGTGAAAATCCCTTCGGCTTTGTTTATTTTATTGGGTTTTAGCGTTAAATCCTGGTCACGTGGTCTCCGCATTAGTAAATGGACTTTATCCACTAGTCCCTGTTTTACTGGGGCACAGCAGAGGTAGAGCCCCAGACCTGCGGCAGGTGAGCGCCCATCACCCGCGCTTGCTGGATTCCGACGCTGCCCGCGTCTCCTACTTCCCATCCCTGTGACTTATGATGTCGTACCTGTCAGCCTGTACTTCTCGACCCCCTTTATCTCTCTTGCCCAGACCCCGTGCTCCCCCGGCGACCCCCAGTTGGCTCTCTGTATTTGAGTCTGTTTCTGTTTTGTTCATTCATTTTGTTCTTCGGATTCCACAAATAAGTGAAAGCACATGGTCTTTGTCTTTCTCTGATCACTTCCCTCGCATGATCCCGTCTAGGGCTCCCCATGTCATCATGAACGGCGCGATCTCACCCTTGTGAGATGTGTGGCGCTCCTTGTGCCCACACCACGTCTCTCTCTCCATTCATCTATGATACCTTTCACTGGGACTTAGAAAAGTCCTTGTGTGCGGTGACTGGGGGGAAAGTGACTCGTTCTTTCCCTGACAGTCGGGAGCACACAGCACCACATGGAACTTCCAGGCTCCAGGGATGCCTGGGGAGCTCAGTCAGGGAAGCGTCTGCCTTGGCTCAGGTCATGATCCCAGGGTCCTGGGATCGAGTCCCCCTCCGGCTCCCTGCTCAGTGGGAAGCCTGCTTCTCCCTCTGCCTTCTGCACAGCTCTCTCTCTCTCACAAATAAATAAGTAAAATCTTAAAAAAAAAAAAAACACATAAAAAACGTACAGGCCCCAGAATTACTAAGTCTCCACCCAGCCCCACATCTTCAGTTCTCTGGGCTTTTTTAACCGTGGAGAACACATCCAGCAAAATGGGCCATCTTCACCCCTCCCAGGGCACTGTCGGGTGAGACGAGGTCCATGCCCGCGGCCGTGCGGCCAGCCCCACACGGCCCCACACGGCCCCACACGGCCCCACACGACCCTCTGCATCGTGTGAAACTGACGCCGTGACACTCGTCACCTTTCAGGCCGAGGGAGCGGACCGGCGGGGGCTGACTCAGCACAGCAAATGGAACCCCCGGTCCATGAGGAACCTGCTTGATTACCTTCAGACCCTCCCCAGGAAGCCACGGGGGACAAGCGCCCCACACTGTCAGGGGCGAGCACGCCTTCGTCCCTGCCGGGTGGGAACGAGGTCGGATCCGGCAGAATGGAAACCCAAAAAGGCTGGGGCCGGGAACGGCCACGTGAAGGGATCAGAACTGAACGAATCCAGCCACTTTCCAAGAAGAGCACACTCGGAGCGGCTCTCCCCGGGACCTGCTACGCCAGCTCCCCGGGCACCTGCACTCACCTCCGTGTCTGAAGGGCGCCAGCCTTGTCCCAGCTCTACCCGAGCACCCTCTCGGCACCTGTCCCGGGAGCTCTTCTCTTGCACACACGCCCACGAACGGAGGGGAATGGAAGCGGAGCCTCCCGGGACGCCGAGCTGCACTACGGCCTCGGCGTGCCGCCCCAGCCCCGCGCTCGGGGATGCTCGGGACCCCCACCCAGAGCAGGGGTCTGGTCCTCGGAAGCAGGTGGGAGTGCGTGATCGAACGAACGTGTACGGGAGAGTCACCTGCAGAAAACACATACCATCATGCAAAATCTCCACGAGGAAAAATTAGAAACGGGAAGGCCCTGCGATGCGATGTTCCGCTTGGGGATCTGTGCCGCCCACGTTCGCAGCAGACTGATGGCCACGGGCAGAAGGGGGCGGCGACCCTGCTGTGCGTGGGCAGAGGAAGGAATGAACAAAGTGTGCACTACACACGCGGAGCACCGTCAGTCTCAAGAAGGAAGGACATGCCGGCACCTGCTCCAACGCAGGGGGCTCTGAGGACGCTGTGCCAAGAGCAGTACGCACGGCCCGAAAGGGCAAAGCCTGGCTGGACGGGCAAGTCCACAGAGTGGCACAGGCTGCTGAGGACTGGGGACGGGGAGGGAAGTCAGCGTCCAACAGAAGAGCTCCGGGACGGAGGGCACAGCCACAGGAGTGGACCCGATACCCACCAACCGTTTACCTTCACGGCCGAGCGGCTGGAAGCGGCTGGTTTAAGGGATGGATTTTATGTCATGTATCATCTGCCACGATTAAAAAACTTTTAAGTTTGTTTTGTTTTGTTTTTAAACCAGGACAAGTTATGAAGGGTTTTCTGTGTGCCCAGGCATGTGGGATCCAACGGGGAACTGAGTACAAGGTTCTGGAAACAGGGAGCTCGCACCCCCTTCCAGGTTCCTGGACCAGGAACAGAGCAGGTTCATGAGCAGAGACGTGCGCCGAGTTACGGACCTAAAACCACGGAGCCTTGATTTGCAGAGATGCTTCCAGATGGCATCAGTCATAAGCTTTGTCTCTTTGTCCGAACTTGGCCTCTTGTGAGGAAGGACAATCTCGGGGCCTCCATCAACACATGAACAGAGGAGACTAAGGGCGGCCGGGATGAGGAGGCTGCAGGAAGCAGACGCGAGCTCAGATGAGTGTCCTTCCCGAAGCGAGGCCAGCCACCCTCCTAAAAGCACCGGTGCACTGTGCTTAGTTTGGGGTGTCCTACGGGGAGGGACACGAGGCTGACTCCCGGAAGCACCGCCTGGGAAAGAAGGTGCTGGCCAAAGAGGCAGCCACTCTCGGGCCTGAGGATGCTCCTAGAAGCCACTTCTGAGTTCCTGCAGCGGCCTGGGTGCCACTTCCAGGCCCTCGTGAAAGGCACCCCCCCAAGTGCCAGTGGAAGAGCGGCCTCGCCCGTGTCGGCACAACTGGGGGAGGCAGGGGACAGGTTCGGAAGAGGGACAAGATAGCCGGGAGTCTAAAATTAGCCTGAGGCTGAAGCAGACGTTGCCCTGTTATCAGTTGTGGGGCTGGAGGGCGAGGAGGGCGGGCAGTCCGGAGCAGTCCCTGGCTTTTGTCCTGGTCACCCGAGGAGTGGAGGGGACCCTCGCTGTGCCCTGAAGGACAGGCTGGAGACAAGCCTTTCAGAGATGCAGCCCGGGAGGCCGAGGTCCGAAACAGCACGGCTCTACCGGAAACTTCTACCAAAAAAGCTCCCGCCTGTGGGAGCAAAGTGTTTTATAAATAGAATATTTAGCTAGGGAAAATTCAAGTTTTTAATTTTTAATTTGAGTGACTTTTTCACAAGGAGCACCAACACACTTTACAGAAGTTATTTCAGCAAACACCAATCTAGCCCTTTCGGCAAGCCAAGCGCGCGGCCCTCAGGGCTTTGTAACTATTAACCCCTTCACCCCCAAGTCGAGCAGCCCGTGAGGTCTGCAGTGCCGGTGCCGGGGAGGGCTGTTTACCTGGGAGTCCAGAGCACACGGCTACCGCGGGGGAACCAACCACACCCGCCCCAGAGTGCAAGCTTCAAAGACACCAGCACCTCCGCTCCTGGTGCCTTGGGAACTGATTGTTAATTCATATGCGTGACAAACAAAGTTAATCTCGTATTTAAAACGTTATCCAAAATGAGCTCCACTGAGATTTTTAAAGCACTCAATGGAGCCAAAAGAAACAGCACTAAGATTTCAAGTGGAAGGTGCCAATTAAGAAAGTGACTCAAATCCTTGGAAATGCAAACCCTTATAATTTCATTATGAGATCCCATAAAGCTGACACCTTGGACAGCCGGACTCTGCTAACCAGGAGGGAAAGTTTCCCTTCCGCCAGCCCGGAGTAGCAAATCACGGCGGACGGGGCTGCCGCGGGCCTCCAGCCAACACGAGGAATGTAAGAAGAAACCACAATGCTCCCAAACCTCTTTAATTTACAGAGCACAGGGGTCCACGGGGCCTAACGCAACACGCCGCTCTGCCAAAAACAACCTATAGAATTTCTTTCGGATGAGAAAACGAAAATGCCTTCTAATTGCTTTTCCTCTCAGGCGACCTGTCTCGGAATCTGAGGGCCTAGGTGCACTTCTCCCACCGCGGTGGGAGAGGAACCCCAGCGGCACTTCCCTGACCTGTTTGGTTATTTTGGGGTTTTTTGGGGTTTTTTTGGTTTTTTTTTTTTAAGTTTTATGATTCTCGTTATTTTTGACCCATCGATGCAGCAGAAAAGGAAACGAAGGCGGGGACGCCCGGGGCTGGGAGGTGCCGGGAGATGCTGTGGACCGGAGGGCGACAGGGCTCGGTCAAACCAGCACCACACCCCGTGCACGTCACTATTACTGCCACTGGGTGCAGCCCGAGGACAGGTCGAGCACCTCCTGACTTCCCCAACGCGAATCTACACCCAAGAAACACTGCACACCGGGGGACCCGCACTGGGTGTTGTGTTACCAATGAGTCGTTGGACACGACATCAAAAACCAATGACGTGCTATACGCTGGCTAACTGAACATAAATAAAATAAGATGAAAACACAAGAAAAAAGAAATTGCTTCAAACACGGAGAGACGGTCTTATCCATAGAAACCTGGCTTTGGGGCACCTGGGGGGCTCAGTGGGTTAAGCCTCTGCCTTCGGCTCAGGTCATGATCTCGGGGTTCTGGGATCGAGTCCCGTGTCGGGCTCCACGCTCAGCGGACGTCTGCTGGAGATTCCTTCCCCTTTCCTTCCCCTCCAACTCTTCCCCCTGCTCTCATGCTTTCTGTCTAAAACAAACAAATAAAATCTTTTAAAAACACTATTCTGTATTCCCTATAAATAATATTTCTGTACGAATAGCTGGGACCAAGCAAAGGGTCCCACCACCATGGTCCCGTCGACACCGTCCCCTGCTCCTTCTAAGAACAGACAGAACTCGGCGCTCTAGTCACAGGCTCTCCTTGAAAGTAGGGGTTCCAGTTGCTGAAGGTAGAGGGAAATGGAAAAGGAACAGAAAGTCAATGCAATCAAAAGCCCCAGTAATTATTACGGTTGCTAAAAACCAACAAAGAAAGAGAACATGAAGAGACACAGGGTGTTTACTTGGGCTCGAAGTAGCTCCCCAGAAGATATAAACCAATCAAGAAACGACAGAAACGGTACGGCAGAGAAAACCAGCAGACGGCAGACGCCTCCCTCGCCGAGGGACCGGGCTAACGCCGCAGCACACGGCCCTGCGGACATCACACGCCTCCTGATAAGACGACACCAAAGCGCATCATCGGACTCTGAACCCACACGTGAGACAAGCCCGGACGAGGCACGTTCCGCACCAGTGCTCTTCACAAGCGTCGGGGTCGAGGAAAACCAGGCGATCCTGAATCACGGTCCCGATCGGAAAAGAAGAAGGAAACGTGTGAATTCAGTGGAATGTGGGGATCCTGCATGGCATCCCAGACTGACAACAGACATTAGTGCTTAAACCAGCAAGATGCAAACACGGTCTGAAATTCCATGCACGGATCGCGCCAGTGTCCGTTTCCTAGTTCTGATAAATGCGCGTCTTGATGGGCGGTGTTAACGCTGGAGACGCGGGGGAAGGGTCTAGGGAATGGTACTGTTCTTGCAACTTTTAACCATATAGAACAATTTCCAAGTAGAAAAAGGGTGTGTGTGAGCGTGTGTATACGTCTGTGCGTTTTCTCCCGATGAGACGCCGTTCTTCTAAGTCAATGCACAAGGTTCTGTACCGGAAAAAATGCAAAGGATAAATATTTCAGGGAAAAACATTAAATCCCCCAAACAGGCAACAGGGGAAAATCGAGGATCTTCCTGGTATATCAGTTACAGCTGTATTCTTTACGAAATTTCTAAATGTCATTTTTTTTAATATTCTATTTCCCACATTGTGTTAGAGTTAATAGAGTCATTAGACCTTTAGTGAACATCATCTTGAGATCAGGAAAAAATAGAAATACTTATCACCCAACAGGCCATCAAAGAGCATCACGTGGAGAAGCCTTTTAAAGAAAAAACTGACAATATTTATTAAAATGTGAAATGAAGACCAAAACCTAGCATATGGGGATTTCTGATCAAGGGCACTGGGAACAAGGACCGCAGCTGACGCCAGCTGAGCAGACTTCTACTGCTTGGAACGAGTCACACTGAAAAGCCACCGTCTCCTTTCTCTTTAGGGAGGCTCCGGCTCCGGCAGCCCCGAACCGGACGGTGCCCCGGCTGGGAGAATTCAGAGCATCCGGCTGCCTTCCAGAGACCCAACAGACAAGACCGACCAACAAGAAGACAGAATTAGCAACAGCGGCCCAGGACCCACCACCAAGGAAAAACAAGACGTCAGCCTAGTCTACCGATGCTCGTCGGCAACGGGAAGGGAAAGTGAACATCGGCCACAAACGGTTCTGAGTCCCAGAGAGAGGCGGGGGCTCCACACGAAGGACGAGCTCCGGCAAAGGTGGGACTCCCTTTTCTTGCTCCCCCCAAGGCCCGGAAGCTCTGCTCCCCATGATCTACTTAAAACCCCCGAGAGAGCTCCTTTCCGGGCCATCCCCCCAAACCAGCTAGGCTGCGGCCAGTGGAGCAGTCCTAGAAATCAGACGTCCACATGTCTTTCACGTATGAGACACCCAATGTCAGAAGAAAGTGGGAGAGTGAGAGCCAGCAGCCGGGGCGGGGAAGGGGGGTGACGGACACAGAATGTCACGCTTGCCGGGTGTGAAGAGTTCCGGAGGAGGAGGACGGTGAAGGCGGCCCACGGCGTGGACGCACCGAATACCACTGAACAGTGCCCTTAACCAGGGTGCCCGGCGGGCTCGGTCGGCACAGAGTGGGACCCGGTCTCGGAGTCTTGAGTTCAAGCCCGTGCTGGGCATGGAGCCTACTCAGGAAAAAATGGTTAAAATGGTGGATTCGCATATATGTAACCACAAATTTTTTTAATACTTTAAAAAAAAAAAGCTTTCCCAGAACAGCCTGCAGTTTGACACACGTTATCTCCCCACGATGTCCCCACAGAGAGTTCGAGGCTGCAAGAAGGTTTCGGTCTCGCTCGTGGGATGCAGGAGCCGGGCCGCTGGGGCCCCACGGAGGACAGAGAAATCCGAACTGTGAGGTCCTCACCTGGGCAGAGGTCTGCAGGGGGGTCCCAAGATCCACCTGTCCATCCCATCATGCTTAGCAGTGACCTTTCACCCTCCTGTGGGTCACCTCACGGTCTCAGATTAAGCTGCATCAGAAGCCAGCAGGACAGGAGGGGCAGTGGCCGAAGGCTTTCTCTGGCCCTCCTTCCCTCGCAGCTCATGGGTCAGAAGCAGGGCCTGGACCGGCCCCAGCCAGTCACGCACCAGAAGGCGGCCGCAGGACAGGTCTTAGCCAATCCCGACGGGCACTCAGGGGGCTGAGCTCAGAGCCTCACAGGTTCCCGGACACCCCTGGACACGGACCTCCCGACCACCACCCCCAAGAAGACCGACAGGGCGGGCCTCAGGGAAGGTGGCAGAGCTCACGGGGGGCTGAATCCTTCTGTTTCCTGGATAACCAAGGTGGTTCCATCCTCCGTAGCAGACCACCTCCATCCCCCTAATGCAACATCCGACACCAGGGCTGCCTCTAGGCCCCGCGGCTGGCCACCCAGACAAAGGGACGTGTGCTAAGAACAGTGGCGGAGACCCCCAGGCTTTCAGCACCTGGTGCTTCTGGGAGCTGAAATCTCAAGGCCAAGCCCAGCATCGATGCGGCGGGGATGGAGGCAGAGGGACATGAGGCACCACGGCCTCCACCTCCCGCAGGGGACGGAGTGGACGGAAGAGTGTGACCCCGCAGATGACACGCACCCGCCCTCAGTGGCCCCTGGGATCCCTCCCCTGCTCCAGCACCCATGGGGTTAAAGTCAATACACTTCTATTTCCCGCTGGAGGAAGGGAGGAGGTGTCAAGGGCTGGCTGGCGCAGGTTCTAGAGTGGGCACTGGGCGATCGGTCCTGAACGCCTGTCCACCACAGCATCACAGCGGCTGTTCACAGAGCTCAAAGACCCCGGCCTGTCCGAGGACCAGGCCACCCAGCAGCTCTGGGAGGTGTGTGAGGCCACGTCTCGGCTCCGACGGGCCCCACTCAGGAGAACGCCCAGAAGGAAGAAGGAAGGAGCCGGCGCTCACTTGATCAAATCATGGGGATTTGTTTCCTGGGCCACTAATCATTCTGGCGCCTGGAATTCTTCCACGGTCTTGCCAGAAGCCACTGACTCTGGACCGAAGTTAGAAACTCGCCGTGCCGGAGAAGCTCCTGCAGATTTCGAGTCCCATCGGGCTACCCTGGGCGGGGGGAGCTGCCACGGCCGGTCTGCTGGTGAGCCCCTCATCTCGCCGAGCACCTCCCACGTGCCGCGCCCTCGCCACGAACGCTAGGGCAGCCACCAGCACCCCGACCCCACCTCTGCCCCCCAAAGCCTCCACTGGGCACACCCCTGCTGCAGAAAAACCCCGAGGGACCCTGGCCTCCACCGGCTCCCTCACTTCAACCCTTATCCTCACGACCCTCTGCTCCCCGGTGCCAACGTCTGCTGGACTTCAATCCTAAACTCCTCTTTCAAACAGTCCGAAAATCCTCACGTGAAGGCGTTGTACCCGAGACAGCCGACCCCATCTGCGGCCACGACGGTCACTCCGACCTCCCGCGAAAGGCCCAAAGGGATGAAAGAGACCGCGTCTGGGGCCCCGTCCAGGCTCTCGCGCCAGGTCTCTCATGCACGTCCCTCTGCGTAATTAGCAACAGAAACGTAGCGACGCCTTCTGAGACGTGAGACCTTAGTACGTAAACAATGCCGAGAGACGGCCTTGTCCCACGCACAGGCCAGGAGGACAGAAGCCCTGCCTGGCCACCACCATGTGGGAAGACCTCCTAAGAGGCTCGGTCGGTGGAGCCCGTGACTCTTGACCTCGGGGTCATGAGTTCAAGCCCCATGTTGGCTACAGAAATCGTTTAAAAAATTAAACTGATTTTTTTTTTAAAGATCCTCCCGGGGCACCTGAGCAGTGTGGGAGCGTGGGGCACCTCGGTGAAGTGCCTGACGGTCGATCTCAGCTCAAGTCTGGATCTCAGGGTCACGCGTTCAAGCCCCGCACTGGGCTCCACGCTGGCGTGGAACCTACCTAGAAAAATATAATGAATAAATAAATAAATAAGTATTAAAAAATAAAGACCTTTAACATGAACAGGATTCCCCAGCACCCAAGGTCTTTTCATCTATGGGCGGAAAGCATTCAGTGCCTCCAAGTCTATGGGACCAAAGGAAACCACAGGACACTGCACCTTCCATCATTCTTCAGCTCTCCCCTCTCCCGGTGGCTCCAAAAGTAATTCCCGTTCGTTTAAGTTGGTTATCTGCTTCATCACCAGCCACCGGGAGACCGTCGTTCATCTCCTCCCGCTCCCCGGCACGCCGAAGGGCCCCGTGTGTGCTCAGGGTTCCCAGGCTGGCACAGGATTCGGGACTCAAGACTTGAACGCCCTCTTCTTGGAGAAGAATCCACCGGCCGCCGCTCAGGCTGCCCTTCCCTGCTCCCCACACATACACGAGTCTCCAGGTTTCTCAGGCCTGAACTGTGGCCACTAGTATCTGAAAACCAAACCAGATTTTTGGAAAAGAATCTAAAACCCAGGAGGTAGGGGAACAAGACATCTAGAGGGAAGCTGCCAGGAGAGAGGCTTCCTGGAGTTTACTCCAGGTTTACTGACGGCGGCAGAAAAAGGCATGGAGGCCGCCCCAGGTGAGACGATCGCGAGCCCTCACTGCCCACGGCGCCTGAGGTCGCCCCTCCTGCCCCTGCAGTGTGCTCTGTGCCAAGAGAAGGAGGACGGCCGAGCCAGAACACCGAGAAGGCCGCCCAGGATGGCTGGGCCACCGGCTTCCCAGGCCGGCACAGTGTCCGCTCACCGCTGCTTCTCAGCTACAAGATAGACGACGTGGGGCCAGGGATCGAGAGCACATGTGACACCCAGAAAATGCCTGGGGGGCACCTTCAGAAGGTCAGTCCTGGCTGTCTTCAAAAGGAGAATCTGTTGAAAAGACAGGAAAGGAGCAAGTGTGGGGGACGACGTGGACAGGGAAGGCTTCACCCACAGCTGGTGGGTGTGTAAGATGGTGCAGACACCACGTTAAAGCCTGGAGGGTTCTCGAAATGCTGACCGTGGAAGGACCAGAGGACCCGCGGTTCCTAGGAAGGACCTGGGGTCTTCCACGAAAGCCACAACCGCAGTGTAAGCGTGAGAAAGACCCAGATGAGCCCCGTGAGGCACATTCTACAAACCACCCGACCGGACGCCTCGAAACCAGCTCCAGCGCCACACGCCGCGTGTGACACTGTCCGAGCCGAGAGGGACCCTGAGAACGTGGCGCTGAATGAAAGAAACCGGTCCCAGGCAAGGCCACCTCCTGCAGGGTCCCAATTATAGGGAAGGCCTGGGACAGGTAAATCCACGGAGACGGTGAGCCGGGGCTGGTGGCCGGAGCCGGAGGGACAGGCCTGCTTTCCGGGCAACGCAAATGTCCCAACGCGGACTGTGGGGACTGTGCAGCTCCGTGAACGCGCCAGACACCAGCGACCTGTGCACTGTCAAACGGCGACTTCCCGGTACGTGACCCACGTCCAGCTGTTACTATCGGGACGAGCAGAAGCACCCAACAGAGGCCGGACTGCGCCGTCGGAGCTAGATGCTGTTTCAGAGCAGCTCGGGGTAGAGAAACAGAGCCAGAAGCACACAGAGCTCCCAGGTGTGTGCCCCCCACCCCGCCCAGCACGGCCCCTGCCGGGTCCCGGTGTCACCGTCTTGCACTGATGCGGTGGCTCTGTGACCGAGCCCCAGAGGGTTACTCGCTGAAGCTCAGGGCCCCCTCAGGGCTGGCTCCGGGTGTGAAGCCCTGGGGGTTTTAAGCAAAGCTCGCCCTGCACCTGCCGTTACGGCATCCTTACAGAAAGGGTTCTCCGCCCTCAGAACCCCGCGTACCCCGTGCGTCTGTCTCCCCACCCCTGGCCCCGCGGATCTCCCATCGCCGTCGTTTTCAGACCGGCTCCTTTAACCCATTTAGTTCCATCACTTCTTACCTACAAAGGCAACAATGTCATCCATTCATTCGGCCTGACGGAATCCTCCGCCTTCCACGAAACAACGTCTGTGGCTGTGCACACGCACCTGCGCGGGATGTGGGTCCCACCGCATCTCCCAGCACACACCCCAGGGGTCTGTGCCCGGTGGGCCGGGGGTGCAGACGCGGGAGGGTGGCCGCAGTCCTGTCTTCGGGAAGCTTCCACTGCAGCAGGGGAGCCGGGGCCCCTGGACGGCCTGGGGTCGCTCCACCCCGACCTCTGGGACCCCACGTGAGGGCAGACACACATTTTGTGAGAACAGCGCTGGCCAGGGAAGCGTGGGCTTCTCCGCACAGAGGGTCCCGCTGGGTAAGGGACGAAGGTCAGCATGAGGAGCCGAGCTGAGCCGGGCGAGAGCGGGTGCCCGGGAGAGCCCCTGCGCAGGTGAGCGGAAGCCGGGGAGGCCAGCAGGGGCCGCTCCTGCTGACACCCAATGCGGTGACCCCGCCTCCACCCCAGCTCGGTGATGACCGGGCCACTGCTTAGGCCACTTTGTACCTAGAAAGTTCCGGCCGCATCAACCCAAACCCTGTCCCGCTCGGCTTCACCCGCGGAGGTCACCGTCCTGTCCTACTGTGGCCCCCAGACGCCACGCGGGGCCATAGGGCAAGCTCTCCCTAAGACTTCAAGGATCTGAGTACGGCCTTTAAGTCCCCTTTAATTCTGTCCACACGGGAGGCTCCTGGCTTCGAACCCTTTCGGGATGGTTCACAGTAAGGTGGAGGGAAAAGCTCATGCCGGTCTTTTAAGGCAAATGTGTGGAAGTGGGACCCCAGGGGAAGGCCCCTTTTGTAGGCTGAAAATGGCCAGGGGCCGGCAGTGTCCTCCGGCGGGCCCTCGTCTCTCATCTAAACAGGCCCTGGTGACGGCGTGTCCCGCGCGATGCTGTGAATACCCTAAAAGCAGTGAGTTCTAGGGAAGAGTTTTATGGTTTGTGTATTTCTATAGTAGTAATTCTGGTGTTGAAATAAAAAGGGCAGGAAGCACGTGCAAACGGCCTGGGCACACAGTCGCTGGTGGTGCCGAGCGCTTGCTTCTGTGTAGCAAACACAACCTCCCTTCCAGACGACTCAAGTGAAAAAGCAACAAGAAGAATCAGCCCTCAGCCCCCTCTGGCCCTGGTCAGGCCCGTGACCGAGACGGGCCGCCAACCGCAGACCCCCCCGAGCCGCCCAGCCCGCCGCGATGTCTCCACAGCGTCGGTCGTCCCTGCTGACCTTACCCTCCAGGCCATTGCTTGGCACAAGCGCATGGCCCAAGCTCGCACGCGTGTTTAAACAAACGGAGTCCAGCTTCCCGCGAGCTCTGGAAAATGTCTAAGGACAGACGCACGTTGTGCACAAACTCCCTCCACGGGCTCCGGTCACGGTGCGCGATCCCCGCCGACAACAACTAGGGTTTGACACAAGGTCTCCTGCTTCGTCTGTGGCTGGTCTCTTGGGCAACCAGAACTCCTCGGCCCGGCATGTCACACAACGTGCTTTGGATTCCAACCGCGCCTACTTATTTCTGACTCTGTTCTTTAAAGACCAAATTCGTGCAGTATAAATTCATATTAAAGCTAAGACCGGCTCGTAGACGTGACGGATCGACAGAACTCACAGCCGCCTCCCGGTCTCTGAGGCGGCCCTGCGGACGCCGCGCGTGACGTACGACCTTCCCAACGTTCCTCCTCCGCCTCCGGCTCGCTTCCAGGACTCATGTTTTCAAAAAATCTCAGAGGATCACTTCATGTGTTAACGGCCTTGATTCATTTTTTTTCCTTCTTACCAAACGTGTCCCTGGGTTCCTACCAGACCAAGGGAGCCCAGCCTCCGGGATGACGCGTTCTTTCCGGCTGCCGGCAGTCTCCGTTCTCCCCCGGTGGCTCCCACCAGCGCACTGAGCTCCTCAAGCCTGCCGGGGGCCGCGGGCCGCGGTGGGAGAGCTGGGCCCAGGCCGGCGCTCCCGGATGCCGCTTGCTGGGACCTTCCTGGGAAGGTTCCTCTGCGCCCTCAGAGCAGGTGTCCACCGTGCACCGACGGGCGAAAGTCAGGGGAGCTGGGAACCGACAGCACCAACACTTACCGAGCCTGCGTTTTCTGGAGCATTTCTGCACAGGCTGGACGGGGCCGCTCCGAGCAGCCCGTCCCCAACCCCACACCCACGCCTCTGAGGCCACCTGACCCCTGAGGGTCTGCACGTAACGGAAGGACTCCAGGCCCCAGACACCCACACTGGCCCCCGAGATCAGGAGGCCAGCGTGTGAAATGGACGTCTGGAGAGCTGCTTCCCCTCCTGAGCAGCTGGTAAGAACCTGGAGAAGAACCTAGCGGACCCTCAGGGGGCTCCCCAGGAGACCCGAGAGTATTAGCGTGCACACCGCTGACTGGAAAACCCCACAACTGGGACGCCAGTGTCTCCTTTAACTGCAGACCCTTCTTCTGTTGAAGAATAAACACCGTGCGTGGCGCTCCCGCATAAGAGGGGGAGAGGACGGGGGGCAGCGGGACAAGGCCGGCCTCTCCGTCCTCCCGTGTGCCTATCCTGAGCACGTCCTCCGCCACGGGCCCCTCCCGCTGCTGGGAGAGGGACCAATGCAGGGAGGGAGGATCTCGGCCCTGCGGCGGGGAAGAGGACAAAACGAAAGCACGTGAACAGATCAAGGGGGGGGGTCGGCACATTCGAAGGGCCAGAATGTGCACAAGACGGAGAGCGGGACCCAGTGAGGGCGACAGGCTGCGAGCATCCGGCCTGGGCTGGGGCCGCACCGGCCTGTATCTGACTGGAAGCTGGACGTCCCCTCGACGGCACTCGGTCAGCGGCCGAAGCGCAGAAGCGGCTCGCGAGCGGGACAGCGCGGACATCAGCCGGCATCGGAGACTGCTGGGCCCGCCCCGGCGTGGACACTAGGCTCCCACCCCGGCCGGCAGCTGGATGACACATGGCCAAAAGGGAGGGGCCCTGTCCCCTTCCCACAAAGGGTCCCGCAGGCTGGTAAGCAGAGTCAGGAAGTCCGCCCCAACACAAAACAGAACGTCTTGTCTTAACATGGGGGACGCCGGACGCGCACGTCAAGTTAACCAATCGCATGTGGCGAATCTCTTACGTGGGTGAAGGGACTCCTTCACGGTTTCCTTCACAGGCATTTGCAGCAAAAGGGAAGCACCTTGCAGCTCCCAGCACCCGCCCATCTCACAGACATTAACTCACCGGCTCTCGGGGAGGCGTTTTCTCAAGAGACAGTCCTCGCCGCCCCCACTAATGCGACCAGCCCCTCCCAGGGAGCTCTGCCTTCACCCGCCGCAGGGGCTCACCCAGCCGGGCCCCCAGCGATGCTCTTGTGTATATTCTCCTGCGTGTCTGTGTGCACGCGCACATGTATGCACACTCCCGTGTGTGTGTGCATGCACACCTGCACATACACTCCGCACGTGTGTGCGCTTGCACACCTGTAGGCACACTCCCGGGGCCTGGCGTGAACACTGGCTTTGCCCAAACTTACGACTTCTCCCTGCACGAGCCCCAATTCTCGATCCCGTCTCCGAATTATTCCGACTCAAAACGCACACCATCTACAGGCGGCAAATCTACAGGCAGGTTGTCCCACGGGAGCTCAGACTCGCGAGAGCTGCTCAGAGAAGAAGGAGGTCGGCCCGCCGTACCATCCCTCCCACACAACCCGCGGACCGGATCCGGAGTGCGACACCATTCTGGTCCCACGGTGACCTACGCCTGCGCAAAACGGCCAGCCACACACGCCCTTCCCTGCGGGGAACAAGTCACCAGCGTCCCGTGGCCGTCATGGCACCCGCGTCACTGGTCCTGTGTCTGACGTGCAGGTGCAGGTGACCCCGAGCGGCACGGCTCCTAACAGCAGAGCCGTGCACTCAGACGGAAACTGTGTTCATGAATACGGTATAGTGCCGTGAACATATTTTCTCTTCCTTATGATTCTCGTAGCCACGTTTTCTTTCCTCCGGCTCACTTTCCGTAAGGACCCAGCATGTCGCACACACAACACACAAACTACGGTAATCCGCAGCCGACGTGATGGCTGGGGCTTCGGGTCAAGAGCAGAGTAGCTGTAGCTCAGTTCTGGGGGAGTCGGGAGTTATACGGGGATTTTCATGGGGGCCCCCACCTTGTCCAAGAGTCCACCGTATGCTTGAGAAGACTGCTCGTATCTTCCCTTCCAACAGATTCAGAACAGATCGATACGGGGCGAATTTTTAAACGTCAAGCCGTCATCACGGCCACAAGCGGCAGGACTCCACCTCCCTTTATAAAAGATCAAGTATGTCTGCACGCACCTTGAGGACCCGGCACGAACTCAAACACGCCAGCCACAAAAAGACCCACGGACATGAGGTCCCTCGCGTGTCAGATTCACAGAGACGGAGGGAGGGTGGTGGCTGAGGGGTGGTGAGGGAACGGGTGGGGTGGGATTCAGTGCTTCCCGGGGACAGTTCAGTTTTGCAAGGCGCAGAGCTCTGGAGACGGCCGGCGGGGAGGGCTGCACAGCAGTGTGAGTGTGCTCGATTCCAACAAACTGCACACTCGATGACTAAAAGGGCAAATTTTATGTGTATTTTACCACAACTTGGAAAGCACAAAACAATCCATTTTTCGGAGTGGAGTGTCCTTGGAGTGGGTGGGACGGTTCTCTTTAGCCAGACGCAGCCCGACAGAGCGGAGCAATCTTTTTCAGACCGTAACTATTTCAGCACAACTAGACTGTGGCCCGGACGGGACCGTCCTCCCAGAGCAAGTCAGAGGTCCAGCCCCCCGGCCCCAGAGTAGCCTCCTGGAACCCCGCGTGGAAGGAAGACGGCGCCCCGAGACCCTAGGATCTTAAAGCCACTTGGTGTCCTCTGCCCTACACCGCATTTGGGACGCTCGCCCACACCGCACACGACCCACTGTGAAGTGCGACCGGCCGGCTGCCCACGGGAAGAACCCTCAGCGACCCGCCGGCCACAGGCAGGACCGCTGCTGGAGCCACGTGCCCCTCCACCTGCCCCACCCCCGTCCCCTGCCCCCCACGCCCGCCGCCCGCCAGTCCTAGCTGTGCTGTCTGACCTTCCGTCTGGCGGCCAGTCAACACAGAGCCAACTGTACTGACTAGATTCCCTTCTGCTCCTGCATCCTCGAAGCTCCGGCATCTACGACCTCGGCCTCACACACCGGGGAGAGGAAGGCCCTCCCGGGGCCAGTCAGCTCTCAGAGACTGGCAGAGGGCTCCCGGGCAGGCCTTTCTCGTGCAAACCAACCCGTGCGCGGCCCACACCCAGACACCGTCCTACCCGAGCCACCCGTAGCCAGTACCCCCGCCCCAGATCACCACAGGGCCAGGAACCAGACAAGGGAGAGCCTCCAGGCCCCAGAGCTGGCCAGAGCTATCCCCGCTGGCCAGCTCTCAGCTCCTGACTGTGCATGGTCTCCCCTTTCCAGCGAAACCCCAGTAATGGCTCTGGCCTCACTCCCCCTCACTCCCACTCCTGCCTCCTAACCTGAGGCTTCCCTCTGGGGCCCTGCAGGCCCTGGCGTGTCCCGTGTGGGGACACGTAATAGATCCTTCTCTCGATGTCAGCTCTCGGGAGCACCACCCGTGACACACCCGCAGCCCCGCACAGTGTGGGGCAGAAGGAAGGGAGGTGGCCCCACTCCAGCGTCCGCTCACCTGCGGGGAGCGGGCTCTGAGCCCTCCCTGCCTGAGCTCCGCCTCGAGCAACGGTGGGCCGGGTCTCCTTCCAAAACTGAAACGGCAGCGACGTGCTGAATTTGGCGAACAGTGAAGGAAAACCAGTACGGGTCAAAAAAGGCCACCGGAACCTCAGCAAAGCACCACCCTGTGCCAGACCATTCCTGACCCAGCCAGGCCATATGCGGGTCCCACTTCTCACGTGGCCTCCGCTCCCTCCCACGCCCCCTGCAGTCCGGTGGGAAGCCCAGCGGCGGAGAGGTGCGCGTCGACACCCCTGCAGGGAACTCTTCTTCCCGTGTGGCCCTGGGCCTTCCCCCTCCAGCGCCCCATGGAGCAGACACCAGGTGCCACCTGGTGAGCTGCCGGCCATGTGTCCCTGTGCCCTGCCTGGGGTCCCCACAGGAGCTGGAGAGGGGCCGCCAGGGGCCCCCCGGAAGGCAAACTGCGAGCCAGCTCACAGCCTCTTCCCGTCCACTGGGAACGCCCTGCAGCCCCCAGAGCCAGCCCTGCACTTTGGAACAGGATGAAAGGGAAGAAGGGAGACCTGTCCCTCTGAGAGCTCCTTCCCTCACCTGCCCTCCCAGGAGCCCACGAGCCCAGGGACCCCACAAGCCACCCAGGGCCACCTGCCCCTTCCTCTCCATTTGGCGCTGGCCTCGCTTCCCCACAGTGGCCAGACTTCAAGGAGTCCAAGCCTCCTGCTTCAAAGGCTCCCGGCGGATAAATCACACGTCTGACCGCGGGGCAGCCCCAGCGCCTGGGCTGTTTGCTCTCAGCGTCCTGTTGTCGCTGTTGCCGTGGTTTCCCTGAGGGAAACGGGATGGACGCCGGGCACCTCGAGGCCTCGACCCGGAGGGAGCATGGGCAGACCCCTCCTCCTGCTCTGACCCCTGGGAGCCAGGCAAGCTGCGGGAGGAAGGAGGGACAGATGGACGGGGGCCCACAGCCCCCCGACAGCCGCCTGGCCGCAGTGATGTCTAGGGGAGCAGCAGGGGACAGCAAGCGCCCCAGGAGGACGCAGTTGCCCTCTGTGCCAAGCCACTCAACCCCATTGGGCCGTGACAGTCCCTCCATGGCTGTGACATAATCCCTGACCCCGACACTGACCAGTCGCGGGGATCCCGGGCTCCCGGGTAGAAGGGGCGTCCGTGAGCAGCGTAGGGGTCTGCACGGGCCGTGGTAACGAGCAGGAGCGGCGGGACGGCTGGAGCGAGGGACGCCCGTCATCTCACGGACTCGGCAGTGGGCGTGTGCTCGGCCGGCTACGGTGTCCGCCCCCCGCGGCTCCGTGTGCCCTTCACGCGGCTGCGCGTCCGTCTCTGGGCCCAAGTTTTCCCCTTCTGTAAGGACCGCAGTCACAGGGCGTCACGACCTTTGTCACTTGATCACATCTGTAAACCTCCTCCCTCCGAGCCACACCACATCCTGAGGTCTGGTCCTCCCGTGGACCGCGCTGTGGGGAGACGTAGCTCCCCCCGAAACCGCGTGGCCTTCTCCTTACGAAACGCCATTCGGTGACCACAGCAGCCCTGAACCGGACCGTGGCCGAACAGCCAGAAACACCGGAAACGGGTCATCCGGGAAGACGGCCCCGGTTCTCTTCCCATCCTAACCTGCTTTCAGACTCCCCTGGTCTTCGCTTCAGCTTCAAAAGATCCAGAAAACCCTGGTTCTTGTGGCCATTTACACAGGTCTACATACAGCCACGGCCCGGGAGGTCCAAGGAGAAACGGGGCCGGCTGCCCCCGCCCAGGACCGGCAAGCCCACATGGAGGGTTTGGGGACAGCTTCACAAATGATGAGGCCATTAAGAACAGGGTGTGGATCGAGCACGAAGGGGGCCACCAAGAGTCGCCCCCACTCCACGGCGAGCGTGAAGACCCAGGGAACTAGCAGGCCTGGGGTGCGGGCACCTCAGGCTTCCAGGTCTTTACCTGTCTGTGAGCACCCCCCAGGTCAAGACTCACCCCAACAGGTTGGGAAGTTCCAGGGTCTCCTCTGCCCCTCTCCGGCCAGAACAGGGAGGAAGAGGACGGTACCCTTGTCTAAATGCCGGACACGGCACCTTCCCTGGGGGCTTAAAGAAAGGATCCAGTGAGGTGTCCCTGGTGGGCGAGATGCAGTGGCCACAGAGACCCCGAGATTCTTCTGTCCTCCTCCCCCGGGGAGCCGCTGCTGTCAGTCTGGGCCCCTGATCCCCAAGGCCTGCGTCTCCACACACCCGGGGACGGAGGTGGGATCGTGTAGACCAGCCCTGCGTGACACGAATCCTTCTGCAGCCGGACACTCGCCCCAGCCAGAATCGCGTGCGGAATCACCCCTCTGCGGCACCCACGGGTCTCTGTTCCCGTTTCGGCCGCTATGGGGACGCAGTGCTGGCAACCTGGGTCCCGTTAAAAGACACGTCACTATTGCCGACTTGTTTCTGTTAGAAATGGGGCAGCAGGGACCAGCACGCGTACTTCCTGCCGCAAGCCACAGAACGTGTGCGTTTGGAGTGTTGGCAGTCGACGCGAACCGCCCTCCAAGTGGCCACGGACACCCCAGTCCCCGTGCCGGGCCCCCCACATCACCCCCTGCGCAGCCCTCCTTGCCTGCTCCGACCCAGCCAAATGCTGGAGCAGGCCGAGGGGCCCCGGGGCCATCGTCTCATCGCCTGCACCGGCTCAGGCCAAGCAGGACCCAACGCGCTCCCTGAGGTTCCGGCCTTCCGCAAACTGCCTGCTGTATACGCTGTGGGATGCTCCTCCTCTCATCCACCTTGCGAGTCACGTACTCCGGATACAAACCTCCTCCTCTGCCCTACAGGGTGTGAACGGGTTCCCTCCACCCACGGGCTGGATTTTAGGGTGGTCGTCAGACCCTCGGCACCAGGACGCAGGGAACACAGTGTCCGGAAGTGCGGCTGCTGGGAAAACGGGAGGGGCCATTGGGACCCAAAGGCCCCAGGGCCCACCTCCATCCGCCTTGGCTTCCCAACCTTAGCAGCCTCGGGCTAATGAGGCCGGGCCCCTAGGACAGCAACAGACGGTCTGCTCCAGGCAGGGCTCCGTGAGGCACGTCTCCTGGAGGGGCCGAGGGGCACCCCGCCAATAGGGGCCACGAATGAAGGACCAGCCCCATCATCGATGGGGTCTTCCCGGGGTCCCCACACACCTCTGCATCAGGACGCGCTGGGGTCCTTCCCCACAGGATGCCCACGGCCCCTGCACCTGCCGGAATGCAGCGGCCCAGGCCCAGCGGGACCCCCAGGTCTGATGGTGAAGCAAAGTGAGCAGACACACCTCGCCCACATCCCGCCACCAACAGAGCCAAGGGTCCAAGGCCAGTCTGCACCGAGCCGGAAAACAGGGCAGGGCCTGGGAAATGAAACCATTTTAACAGAACGTGTCGCCTTGGAGGCTGCAGGGAAAGCATAGCGGGGGTCACCGTGCCGGTCTCGCTGTGTGTACATCTGAAGTTTTCTGTAATTAAAAAGCTAAGGAGAAACATGTTAGAAGTCCTGGCGGTCCAGAAACGGACGACGACTGGGCCATTTTCAGTCTCGTCGAAGAAACTGGTGTCAGACCCACGGGAGTCCCGCCCCTCCCCAGTCCTGTGTGAGGTCTGACACCGTTTCTGATAAATACGACCGTTTGTGTCTTTCTTCTCAGAGACACTGGCCCCGGTCGCGCGAGCGTATCCCCGTCCCGTCCTCTATTTGTAAATCCTTTCAAATTTACAGAAAAGTTGCAGGATTGTTTGGGACCATCCCCTAGACCAGACCCACTATATTCCTCACGTTCCGCCCATGCGTCCGTCCTTCTGTCTCCACACTCACACGGCGCTCTCGCTCCGAAGCCGCGGGGGCAGACAGTGGACGCTGCGCCCCTGAGCCTAGAACACACAGCATGACCTTCCCCAGAGTCGGACGTGCTCCTCCATGACCTCCCCACAACTCTCACACTCGGGAACCTTAACCCTGACCACACCTCTGAAGAATTTACCCCCACGTTCCCGTTTCATAACCATTCCACTGACGCCCACGTCGGCGCATTTCCGCGGTAGCCCAGACCCGTGTGAGGTCACCCTCTGCGCGGGGCCCCCCTCCTGCAGCCTCCTTCAGGCTGGACCCGTTCCCTGGCCGACTCTGTCCTTTACGACCTTGACGTTTTCTACTGAAAGCCAACAGTTTCATCAAGGGCCCCTCCCCGCGCTGGGCTTGCTGGCTCGAGTCCAGTTTTGTATTCCCAGTTGGAACCAAGGGACACACACCTTCTCAGGAGAACGACGCCCACCTGCTCACCAGGCGGCGTGAGCCCCGATCAGCCCATTAGCGCAATGTCCTATACCTCTAGTCTTGTCCCTAACTGTCCCCTTGCGCAGGAGGGCTCTACAGGGAGACACCCCCCATGCGTGGCCCCCTCCCGTTAGACCAGGCATTCGCGACGGCACGTGCCCAGGTCAGTTTCCACGATCACCACCGCTCCTGTGATCTCTCCCACTGGCTGCTCATTTACTGGCTGGCGTTTCACTGCAGGGAGGCGGCCTCCCCCCCACTTCTATTCATTTGTGGAACGTAGTGGGTTAAACGGCGTCTCCCCAATTCAAATCCACCTAGAACTTCAAACGTGTCCTCACGCAGAAGCAGTCTTTGCAGATGTGACAAGGGAAGGACCCCGGGATGAAATCGTCCCAGATTTAGAGTGGGCCTAAGCCCCGTGACGGGTGTCCTGACACGAAGAGGGAGAGACCCACCCAGGCACAGGGGAGAGGCGGCCACGTGAAGTGCACGAGACAGCGAGCTGATGCCGCACGGCACGGGACGCCAGGAGCCGGAAGACACAAGAGGCTTCTTTGGAGACACCCGGCGGGGTACGGACTGCCGACACCCGGACTTTCCACGCAGCTCCTGTACGTTCTGTGCTTTAAGTCACTGGGTCTGTGGGGCTCTGGCTGGCAGCCCAGGGAGACAAACAAGGGCATCCCGTTCCTCGCGGGCTCGTGACTGGTGTGAGTCGTGGCTGCTCCGGTGCTCCACGCAGAACCCTGGGCCGCCCTTGGTTGGGTGCTGAACGCACCCCCGATCGGACCCCCGGGGCTCCAGCAAGTTGGTGACCTGCATATGTGCTAAGTTCCCGCTACTCCGCATCACTTCCCTTCTGGCCCGAGAAGACGCCCTGGGCTCATCTAGGACTCCTCCACGCGCCGTCCCCACGGTCAGTCCTTCCTCCAGAGTCCTCCCAGCCCCGAGTGCGCCCAGGACCCAGCAACCAAGATCTGGGCAGTGAGAGTGCTCACGGCTAGTGAGGAGCCAGGACATAACCGTTACCGATAGGAAAACAGGTATTTTACAAGTTACAATGTCAAAATCTGAACATTCGTGTGCGCATGCACGTGTGGTGTCTGCGAATACAGGAATCGTGAGTTATACCAACGACTCCAACTCCACCCCAAGCCCTGCTTCCTCGCATCCCATATTTGTGTCTCCGACCTCCCGCTGCAGGACCCCAGCCTACAACAGTAGCCACGCACTGCGTCCTCGCCCGACCCCACCCACACCGCACACCCAACGCCTCGTCACAACCAAAAACAAACCTAGGAATGCGAGATTTGTTTTCACGTTTTGTCTTCTTTTTTTTTTTTAATTTAATTATCCATGAGACAGAGAGAGAGCGCCCCACACACCCCCACCCGCCGCCCCACCAAGAGTGCCAGGGGCAGAGGGAGCAGGACAGAGTCCAAACAGACGTCATGCTGAGCGGGGAGCCTGCCGCGGAGCTAGATCTCACCACCAGGAGGATCAGGACCCAGGCCAAAACCTAGAGTCAGACACTCCACAGACCGAGCCAC
This sequence comes from Enhydra lutris kenyoni, assembly GCF_002288905.1. Classification (NCBI taxonomy): domain Eukaryota; kingdom Metazoa; phylum Chordata; class Mammalia; order Carnivora; family Mustelidae; genus Enhydra; species Enhydra lutris. The sequence goes on along the minus strand of NW_019154117.1, from coordinate 204,003 downwards.
CCAGGGGCCCCAGGTTTTGTCTTTTTTTAAAAGATAGCTCAGGTCATGGTCCTGGGAGGGAGCCCCACAGTGGGCTCCCTGCTCCGCGGGGAATCTGCTTCTCCCTCTGCCCTTCCCACCTGCTTGTGCGATCTCTTTCTCTGTCAGATAAACAAAACTTTTAAAATAATAAATAAAATAAAAATAAAATAAATAAAATATCTGAGATAATCCACAGTACTTTTTGATTTCTCCTTTCTTTGTTTGTCCCTTAAGCAGAAGGGACTCCTGGGTGGCTCAGTCCATTAAGTGGGTTTCCCTGGGGACCCTGCTTCTGCACCCCCAGGGACTAACAAGTCAGCGGGAAGGTGTCCTGGCCCTTGCCCTCCTCACACACGTGCTGCGCGCCCCGGGGCAGGGCCCTCTGGTTCTCCACCTTGGTTAGCGTTCATCCAACTGGGTTCTGCCTTCCCAAGGCCCACAAGCAACAAAGGAAGCTCTAAGCAAAGCAGGTAGAGCCCCTCCTCGCAGGGACACAGGGACGGAGGGGAGGAACAGCATCTGGGGGTGGGGTGTGGCAGAGAGCTCCCTGCAGCGATGGGAATGTCCTCTGTGTGCCTGGACCCGAGAAAGGCCAGGGCAGCGAAGGAAGTGAATCTTGCACTTGAGTTTGATTAATTTTAACCGGAAGAGCTACACGTGCTGGCGGCCACTGCCCTTCAGGGCTCAGGTCTGCAAAGATTTCTTCCACTTCGGTGCACGCTAGGTTAACTAGCAGCCCCCCGGGGCAGGGGGCACCAGGATGGGGAAATCCCGGGGCTGGGAGCGTGGGGGATGGGGCGAACCCTCCCCCACTCACAGAGGACCTGAAGAAGCAGCCACATTCTCCCAGATAACATCTTCCAAGTGACAGCCTCCTGGAGCTCCTTCCAGCGACAGTTAAAGACACACACACACCACTTCTGCGGAACACGAGACTTTCTAGAGGGCGAGCCACTTAGTCTAATTAGCTAAATTTTTCTGTAATTACTTCCTTCCCTTGGGCTTTTGATTTTTTTGGGGGGGGTTCTTTCTGAGACAGAACTTTAAAAACAACAACAACAACAAACAAAAAGAAAACACAACAGAAACCCCCCCCAAATGGTGCAAACCACACGAACGCAATCCCTCATTTCTGAAAAGCTTTCAGAAAACCGCAGGCACTGTCCGGCCATTCCTTGGCCACCCTGTTGGCACGAGTTCAACCAGATCACACACCCCAGGCCTGTTCTCAGGCGACGGCACATGCGAGCTGAGCCGTCCTGCCCTTCCTTCCAACTCGGCCAGCTCCTCGACCACAGCACATAAGGACCTACCGGAGAGAGGCAGGTACCGAGCCCTGCTGGCTGCCGGCGTAGTTATGGGCCGGAGCTCCTCCTGTGGCTTCACAACTCAGGAAGCCCTCACTACTCGCTGGACCCCGCCACCTCTGTTCTGGTGCCGCACTGATCTTGTAACCCCGCCTGCCCTCCCACGAAGCCACTGCTGGCCACGCCAGCCCCAGCCCTCGCCCCAAGGCTTCCTCTGCTCTGAAAGCGTTCCTGCACGGCGTTCCTGGAGGTCACCTGGCAGTCACTTCAGGGTCCCCAAAGAAGGATCTTTGCGACAACCTTCTCTAGCAGGATGGGGTCAGAGCCCTTCAGGAGCCCCCCCTTGCCCCCCACCATGGGGCCCAGCAGGGCAAACTCAGTGCTTCCCCACCCTGCCCCGCTCTACTTGGTAACCCCAGGACGCTGCAGCTGGGGAGGCAGACGGGTCAGTCCACAGGGAATGGACAAACAAACACCAAAAGGCCTGTGGTATCAACGAACATTTTAGAAGAGGGTCATAAACCTTGGGTGGGGATAACGCTAAGCAGCCACTGTCTCTCCCTTGACTGCAACTTGGAATTACATAATCAGAGCTCTCCCGGGGAACGGGCCGCAGAGCACACAAACTCCCTGCGCTTCACTAGGCTGGCCAGGGTTTGGCAGACCCGCGGGGAGGCCAAACCCTTCACACCCAGGCCGCATTGCAATGGTAATAAGTTTCCACATCCTGGCCTCCGATGCATTGTAAAGGAGAGCCCGTTCTGGGCGGAAACCTGCCTTCAGAAATCCCCCTTTGAAGGAGTCCTCCTCCCTCTCTGTCAGATGAGCTGCGGCCCCAGGACATCTCCAGCCCATTGATCTGGGGGAAAGATTCCGGAGGAAAGAGCCGTGTTAAACCCAGGCTTTGCCAGGCTTAAATGTCTCAGAGGTTAAACCAAGGCTGACTGACTATTCATGGCAAACAAATACTTCACCGCAAGGAGGGACCCAGAAACACCAAACGAGGCCGTACCTGGTCCCAACAACAGGAAACAGGTTTCACAATAAAAACAGAAACGTCGTTCCCATTGCCTCGCGTCCATCCACAGATCCTGCCCCCAAAACGATCCCAGGAAGCGTGTTCTGAAACTCATGTTGATTTTTGGCACACGAACCATTACGCAAAATTCTGGTCGTATTTCCAACTGTGACTTGCTTTGGTAAGTCAAAGTCCGGCCTCACTGCCTAGAGCGAGCCCCGTGAGCACCCACGCGGCTTTTACGGACACTCACTGCGGGTGTCCACGGGGGCGGCCGTGTCTGGGTCTCGGGATGGCCTTCACCGCTGAGCACACGCCACAGTGCTCTCGCTGTTAAACACTAAAACATTTCCAACGTGTGCTGCTCTGCTCCGCACACAGCTGTAATAAGAAAAACATGCTGTCTTACTATATACAGGAAAACTTGTCTCCTTCCAAAGTCTTCTTACTTAAGATGTTTTGGTTTGCTTGCTTCCAAATGGCCCGCGAGCATTATTTAATACAACCGTCAGTCCAAGGATCTGGGCCAGAAGTCAAGGCTGCAGCTTGGTCAAATGGGGAAAGGGAGAACCCCAAAAGCACCAGTCCCAGCCTGTCCCACCTATGCGAGGCACACAGCCCGTCGGGAATCTGTCTCCTTAGGGAAGAGCCATCTATTAAAGTGTAGAATAAGGACTTACAAATCCTTCTACAACCACCTTTCCGAGTTTTTACATAGTAACATTTTTCGGGTCTAAAATATGCTCAGGTTACAAGGATTTCTCATCCCAGCACAAAAGATGACAAGTACCCAAATCTCCCGTCCTCGTAAAATTGTATTGTATTTTGAATATGAACAAATGTGAACTCTCAGCTAACCCAGCATTCCAGAACGAAGAAGCCGGTGAACACGCTTCCCACTCCCTCCCCTGTCAGACGTGGGTGTTTTACTGGAAAAACAAAGTTACCTCCCTGGGGACTCAGGAGTTAAGGAGGATGACCCAGGCTTGCTTTGTCCGTGAGAGATTTCTGAAATTCGACTGGAAAAGGCGGCAATGTGCGAACTACCGCGCCCGACCCGAGGGTAACCTTCCCGTGCTTGCGCCAACCCAGATCTGAGCAAGAGGGGGGTCGCCTCTGTCGCAGCGCCCCCCCCCCCCCAGCCCTGCGGGCCGCACAGCTCCCACCCTGCGTGCGCGCCACGGAAAGCGCCGCAGCCGCAGGCCCGCCGGGCGCAGGGGCGCAGGACCACCCAGCCCCGCGCGGCCACATCCCGGCGCCAACCTGAGCCCCTGCCGCCCCCTCCCGCAGTGAACAGATCCCCCCCACACAAAAGGGGAGACGGATTCCGGCGGGGAGGGGGTGCAGAGCCCCGCAGGGATGCGGCGAGACTCCCCAGGCTGACTTCGGATAGGCTAGCTGGCACCGCACCGAGGACCCCGGGCGCTTTATGCTTTCAGGGCCAGCGACACACTGGCGCGCCCCCTTCCCAAATCAAGTAGCCCGCACTGTCTGACGTAATCGGCATCTGCTTAAACCCAGACGACGCCCCAGAAGGGCTGCCCAGCATTCCTGACTGTGTAGACGGGTCCCGGGAGCGCGCCGCCGGCAGCCAGACGCGGGAAGAGTGAGCCCCCTCCCGCGACGGCCCCCGACTCTCACGTGCCTGCAGGAATACGGGGGACGGGGGGCGGCACGATGCGGGAGGCGGGCGACCCTGAATCCCCCGTAAGTGTAACATTCCTGGCCCTGGAGACCAGCCCCCTCAGCCTCCCCGCGCCCCGGCCCGCAGGCAGCGCCGCCCCCCCAACCCGGCAGGGTGCCCGGAATGCGGCCCCGCGCACGGCCGGAGGTGCTCGGGGTCCGGACGGCGTGGGCGCGCGCCGCCTCCTCCGGCTCCCCAGGCGGATCCCCCCGGCTCCCTCCCCACCGCGCGGCGGTTCCCGCAAGCCCCGCGCCCACGCAGACAAGCCCGCGCGGGGCCCCCGGGGGCGACGTGTGCCCCTCCAGGAAATGCCACCAGGAACGCGGGCCTGACCCTCCGGCGGCCTGCCTCGTCCCGGGTCCCGGGGGGCCGCCCCAGCCGCCAAAAGGCCGCCCCGCGACCCTCCGACCCCAGGCAGGAAACGCCACTCGACCACCTCCCGGGAGTGGAGGAGGGGGTGGACGGGCCAACAAAAGGGAAGCCAAAGTCCCTTTCGATCCAGCGGGGCGGGGCGGGGGGGCGTCCCCGGGCCCCGCCCGACTGCGGCGCCGCGCGCCCTGGGTGGGGGGCTCCGGCTCGGAGGGGGCGCGGGGGCGTGGGCCCTGCGGGAACCTGGGAGGGCAAGGACCCACTCGAGGTCCCGAGAACTAAAGTCACATCGGCGGGCGGGGCCGCCTCCACACGCACGACCCTTGCCGACCCCCGGCCGGGGCTTCCCCGGCGCCGCCCGCGCGGCCTCTGGAAACGCTGAGCCGACCCCAGAGCGCGCCTCAGTGGAAGCGGCGCGGGGCGGCGGGCGCGGGATCGCGGCGGCCCGGTGGGGAGGGGCCCTGCGCGGCGCCCCCCAATCCGGAGAGCGGCCGGGGGCACAGCCGCGGGGGCGCAGACCGAGCGCTCGAGTCCCCGCCCCTGCCCCGAGGCGACGGGTCCTACCTGAGGTCCCGGGCGCGCAGAGCAGGAGCGCGGCGGCCACCCAGACGGCCGGGGCGCACAGCGGCGGCAGCGCCGAGCCCGGGGCCATACCGCGGGCCGTGGGGGCCGGGGCGCGGGGGCCGGCGGGGCGCGGGGGGCCGGCGGGGCGCGGGGGGCCGGGCGCCCAGCACCGCTGTGGGCCGCGCGCGCTGCCCTTCCTCCCGGGCTCCGCGCGAGTGGGCGCCTCTTGGAGAACCGCTGGTCTTCGTCCTGTCCCGGCCCGGGGGCGGCGCGCGCTGCCGCGAGGATCCGGGGCGCGGGCTGCGCGTCCCGCCGGCCGCCGGGAGGAGCGCGGGGGGCGGACCGCGGGCGCGCAGGAGGCAGGGTCCGGGGCCCCCGCCCCGCGGGCACGGCAAGGCCGGCGCCGGCGCCCCCTGCCGGACACACGCGCTTGCGGCGGGCGGGGCGCGCGGGAAGCCGGGCGCTGGGACCTGGGGCCGCCGCTGCGCCCCGGGACGGGCCTCTCGCGCGCGCCCTCCGGACGCCTGGACGCGGAGGGGCGCCTCGGGGCGGGGCGGGGGGGCGTCCGGCCGGACCTCGCCGGGGCTGCCCGCGCCGCAGGGGCGCCCGGGGCAGTGGGCATCCAGTTGTGGGGGGGCGGCCCGGGGGCCTGGTCACAGGTCGGTAACTCGGGCCCACCGCGCCCCGTCCGACGCTGCTCAGTCCCGGAACCCGGCGGCGCGGGAGGAAGGGAAACGAGGGCGGGCAGGAGCGAGACCGTCCAGGCGATCGGCCAGGCCGCGGCCCCGCCGGCGCCCTCCCGGGCCCTCCTCGCCACGCTGCGCGGTGGGGACGCCCACGTCCCTCCGAAATGCCCAGAAACCACCGGCGCTAGGGCTGCGTGGAGGGAGCGCGATGCTATCTGAAGCCACCGTGGCTTTTGGTTTACTGTTAAAAGCAAATTGTGTAATTTTACCCATTAAAGGCAGAACACTGTTCTCTGCAGAGCCCCAGAACATGCAGAAGTAATTTGCTTCGCTTGTAAAAGGCGTTTTGAATGCAATTCCAATAGCATAGTTTCTTGCTTCTTCTTGGTTTTGCTTAACACATGCCAAGGTCTGGAATCGGAAAGCCTGACCCTCCTGTTTGTAACGTAGGAATTGTCTTTCTTTTTGCTCGTGGAGAAAGATCTGGAACCATCAGCGTCTCTGCTGTTTGGTGAGATTTATCTTTTAACTGATTATCAAGCACTTTGTTTGGCGTTGTTTGCTCAAGCCCCATTTCCTGCTAGTTGGGGTGAATTAGGGAGAGCCCTGGCCTTGGGTGCCAGACCCGGAGGCGGCTGGGCCGGCCCCCCTCCGCCACCCCACCCCCGGATTGCCTCGCCACTGCCGCACACACGGCAGGAAACGAAAGTTCTCTTGCTGTGGTCTGCTGACAACATGGCTGAGCCAGCCCCGGTGCATTACCCTGTTAAAATGATTCAGGCTCCCCGTCTCTGCGAGTCTGTTCACAGCAGCATCCCACACACTTCTCTTTCCTAAGGCGCACTGCAAGGGCCGTGCCAGTGCCTGGCCAAGGGGCCCCCGGAAATCCAGGGAGAAAGGGAGAAGGTGGTAAAATAGTTACAGGGTGGGGGTGGGGGGGCTGAGCAGAGACAGTCCTCTGAACTGAACAGCCCTTGAGGCTGCCACATCTTTATCGTTGGGGTTTTCCTCACTTTTCTTCCCCTGGGGGCCCTCAAGGATCCTTGAAGAGGAAAGAAGGCTTTTCGAGAGTTGGTCTTGAGGCGTGTGGTTCCAGCCTCCTCCATTCTGGATGAATGGTGACCCGGTGAGAAGCAGAGAGGGAAGGCAGGGGAGGGTCTCTCGGCTGGATCCGTGCTCCCTTTCGTTTTCTGCTCCAGAGGCTTGACCCTGCCGTTCTAGAACTTGGTCAGAGCGCCGATACTTAGGTTTGGTGTGAACTTTGGGGAAATGACCAAACCAGGCTTCAGCCCTCATCTGTGTGCAACTTTCACACGACTGGGTTCCTCGCAAGCCTGACCTGAGAGTTTAAACAGCAACCTATATATTTTGCCAGCGGTTCCTTGGGTGCGGTCAGAAATGTGGATTATATCACCTGTCATTCCTTAACGCTTTATAAAAATCATCTTTTCAGCATTTCTTTCTCCACAGTTCCTCTACCTATAACTCTGGCCGGCGCCCCCCCATCTCCCCCCTCCCCTCCCTCCTTCTCTTCCTTTCTACAGGTTCAGCACCTACGGGAACAAGTGCAGTAAACCCCCTCATAGATGGGGACAGTCTAAACAACGTACTTTCTAAGTAGCAGAATGTGGCTTTGATCCCAAGTCAGACGAAGGCAGTTTGCTCCCTCCAGCTTCAACCATACGTAACGACTGTTGCAGGACACATCACCCCCCAAACCTAACCACGTAAGCCAGTAAACGTTTAGTATTCCGCTACTTTCTGTGGGTCAAGAATTCAGGAGAGGCTCGGCTTGGTCTGGGTCAGAGTCAGCCAGTGCTGCCTCACCCGCAAGCTGATGGAGGCCAGAGGGGTCTTCACAAGGGAGCGAGCTTTCCTGCCCCGCAAGGAGGGGCCTCCCTTCCTCCCACACGGATCTCTCTCTAGGGCTCCCTGAGTGCCCTCCCTACGTGGCCGCGGACTGACCCCACCGTGAGAGCCAGGGGCAGCTTCAGTGTCTTTTATAACTGAGTTTGGAAGTCACACACGGTGACTTCCACAGTGGCCTGCTGCTTTCATGGGTCTCTTCGCGGCAGGAGGGGGCTGCGTGGGGTGTGTACCCCAGGAGGCTGATGGCTGCCCCACCTGGAGGGAACACAGCCACACTTTCCCCCGGACGGGCAGCAGGCAAGAGGGAAAGGAGCCCAGCGTGGTGGGCCCCCTGGGAGATGGTGAGGGGAGCCATGGCGGTGTCTGGAGGAAACCATTCAGGTGTCGTGACGGGCCGGTGTGAAGGTGGAGGGGGTCTGAGAACAGCCCAGTGGCCATCTGTATACCCTCTTGTGTGGAACGTCTGTTTAAATCATCTGCTCCTTGGGGCGCCTGGGTGGCTCAGTGGGTTAAAGCCTCTGCCTTCGGCTCAGGTCATGATCCCAGGGTCCTGGGATCAAGCCCCGCATCGGGCTCTCTGCTCGGCGGGGAGCCTGCTTCCCCCCTCTCTCTGCCTGCCTCTCTGCCTACTTGTGATCTCTCTCTCTGTCAAATAAATAAAATAAAATCTTTAAAAAAAAAATAAATCATCTGCTCCTCTTCTAACTGGGTTATATATCTTCTTACTTTTGAGTTTCACGAGTTCTTTATATGTTCTCAGCAGCGGCCCATTTCAGGCAGATAAAGAACCAGATAACGTGTTCTCTTAGCAGACAGTCTGTCTTTTTGTTTTTGTTTTTAACAGTCTTTTCATAAGAAGCAGTTCTCATTTTAATGAACTTTTTTCTTTTGCGAGTAAAGCTTTTTGAGCGTCAGTAATGCTGGATCAGGCCAAAAACGTGAGGAGGGATCCGGAGTATCAGAGCGTGGCAAACGCCACGCCGACCGGAGCGCTGGGCGGCCGCCGCTCACAGCACTGCGGAGGTCCGGGCACGAACAAGACGGCTCCGTGTGCCCACCCTCTCGGCCCGGCCAGCTCTGGGTCCTCCTTGAATCATGCAGACAGCATGGCCAAGGTCAAGGACATCTTTGTTTCTCTCTTGCTCAGCCTCTCCACAGCTCGTTATCCTGATCCCTGCTGCCTGAAAGTTGTGTTTCTGTCCAGCGTCATGATCCCAAGGACCCCGGGCCCCCCGCCGCTCCTCTAGGCTTCACCCCTGTTCTCCCTCGGCCTCAGGTGTGGTCTCCTCACTCTGCCGTCTCTTCTGAGCCCGTGGTTCAGCGGCCACAGATGCCGCCAACGCTGGCGCTCGTATCTCCAGCCTGAACGGTTCGCCTCACCTGCAGACCTGAGTTTTCAACCGTCTCTCCGGCATCGTCCCTTGGCTGTCCCAGTGGCACCTCAGGCACAGAGTATCCAGACTTAACTCCTGATCTACACTGTGCTCCACCCTGATCCTGGCATGAAACCTGACCTTTTCCCCAAATTCTCTCCCTCACCCAACAGTACCGCCGTCCGTGCTCCCCGAGACGCACACCGAGTTCCCACCCCTGGCTCCTCCTCTCTGTACACCCCTCCTTGCCATGTCCTGTTGGCTTCACCCCACGATGCTTCTGCCTAGTGTCCTCTGTCCCCAGTGCCGTCACCCTAACTCAAGAAAGGATCATCTCTTACCTAGTCAAGAGCCTCTGTCCCAGTCTCCCCACTTTTTCCACCATCCAGCTCCGAAGGGCTCTCCACACCTACATAGAAAGATCATTTTTCCCTTGCTTTAGTAAGGACCACACCTAGCATGGAGCCCAAGGGGCTTGAAGTCATGCCCCTGCGATTAAGACCTGAGCTGAGATGAAGAGTCAGGCCCTCAAAGGACGGAGCCACCCAAGTACTCCAGAAAGATCTTCCAAACGCAGATGGAACCATGCTGCTCCCCAATGGCCTGATGCCTTTACATTACATAAAGATCAGCCCCCACACACGCCCAGCCTCATTTGGCTCCCCACTGCTCCTGCTCTGACATCCCAGCCCTTGAGGTCTTTCATGTCCTCAAAACCCCAAAGAGCACTGAACTCCCTCCCCCGTGGGGCCTGTCCCAGGCTGCTCTCCCTGCCCACAGCGTGCTGTCCCTGGTCTTCCTTCGCGCAGGTGGCTCTCACTGCCCCCCTCAGGGACACCTCCTTGATCCCTGTCACCTACGACAGGTCAAGGCTACGTGTAGACAGCGTGCCTGGAACCCCACCTGGGGGCACACATCACGGGTATCCTCGTGCCCGCGTGCTACGGATGTACTTGATTTAGGTCTGTTCTCCCAGTCCTGAGAGCTGGTGGGAGCCCACCGGCCCCCGAGATGCGGTCATGGCACATGTGGAAGGGACTGACGGAGGGGAGCAGAACGTGGTGTGCTCCAGTCTGGCTCAGCACAAACACAGGGCACTCTCATTTCCAGCCCGCTGCCCTCCTTCCCTGGCGTGGAGTGGATCTCCACAGCGATGCCACCAGGTTCTCCGTCTCACCTTACACGACTGAGTGAATTCTTTATAGGCTTGTCCTAAAACTGCACATCCGCCCAAACGTACAGCGCTTTTGTGAAATATATTGTATCTCTACCGTACATGTCTACGTACAGTGTAAACACGCTTCCTTGTTCCCCCAAGTTCAGATTTCGAAGCTGATGACGCCCAACGCCCGGCTTCACCAAGAACCGTGCGCTTCCGAAGCCGGCGCAGCTGCGGACGATCGCAGTGACCGGGAAATCTTACCCTGCGTTTCCAGTCCTGCGTCAGCAAGTGGGGGCGGCAGGACGACCCTGACGGGAAATACCGCTCTCGGTGGGTCAGCGTCCCGCACAAAGACGCCCCCCAGCTGGCGGTGGGCACCCCGAGGGGTCCTCCAGAGCGGAAGTTCTCGTCTGCCTGGAGGTTTCTGTTGTCCTCTCCTGACAGCAAGTCCACGGTGTCTTTTCTGTCACGAAGACAGATGTCCAAGGAGTGACCACGGGTCCCTCCATGCCGCTCAATTCCGACACTGAGCAACACCAGTCGGCACCCCCGGCCCCCACGGGTCACGGCTCAGTCCCGCCACACGGCCTCACGTCGGACACCTGCCCCAGGTCCTGGTGCCCCGTGTACCCCACCCTGGTCCCACTTGGCTCCTCGGGGCTGGTAACTCGCTACGACGGCTCTCAGCACTCAGGAAGGTGTTTTACTGACGATGTCCGGTTCGCTATAAAGGATGCCACTGGGGACAGCCCTGGGAGAGGTGCAGGGCAACGTGGGGGTGCACCGTCCCCTAGTCCTCCATGTGCTGCCCAACTTGGACGCTCTCTGGAGCCCTTCACTTGCGGGTCTCTGTGGAGTCGTCATTACACAGGAGCAGGTGATTGACTCATTGGCCACTGGTGATGGAAGCCCACGTCTGGCCCCTCTCCCGTCCCCTCTACCCATGGCTTGGTCTTTCTGGGTACCAGCCCCATTGGAAGCTGGTCAGGGTGCCTCGCGCGGTCACCTCATTAGCATGAACTCAGGTGTGGTTGGGAGGAAACTCCTTCCGAAAAACAAGAGACCCCACTCGGGAGATTCCAAGGGGACTAGGAGCTCTGAGCCAGGAACCTGGGACAAAGACCAAATGGAAATGTCCCATTATACACACGTACGGTCAGAACACTCTCCCTGACAGGGCAGAGAAACGTAACAGTTCCTGCTCTTCCGGACAGGAAAGTCAGTAAAACCAGCATGTACTTACATCACCACGGTTACGACAATAGGATGATGGGACGAAAGTACTAATATTACAAAAGTTTCACGTCTAGAATACCTTCCAAAACCCCCTTTAAAAATAACTTACTTCTCGGGCGTCTGGGGGGCTCAGTTGGTTGAGCGACTGCCTTTGGCTCAGGTCATGATCCCGGACTTCCAGGATCGAGTCCCGCATCGGGCTCCCATCTCCTTGGGGAGTCTGCTTCTCCCTCTGGCCTTCTCTCTCATGCTCTCTCTCACTCGTTCTCTCTCAAATTAATAAATAAAATCTTTAAAACAAAATAACTTATTTCTCAGCCTTGAAAGCAAATGTGGACTCTCTGTCCTGCGGGTCACGAGCCAGGACCGCCCTGGCTGGAGTCACAGACCCGGCTCCTGCCGGCTTCACCGTCTCTCCCAGAGGCGGAGGGCTTGGCCCCACGGTCACCGGCGTCTGGGAGCCGGAGAGCCGCAGCGAGCCGGCTCGGGGGTGCCACGGCCTGCCCTGTGCCCCGCAGACGACGTGGGAGCTCTAAGCCGCCGCACTGTGAACTGACTTGGTGGGAAACGGGGTCTTCGCAGACAACGTACAGGAAGACGAGGTCATCATCTTGACACGTCCATGCGACGCTCCTGCGTGAGGAGGGCGCATTCCGCCGGGCTCTGAAGGAGGAGGGGACCCCGGTCCTCGGAGCGGCGTCGGGGCATCTGGAGAGGGACTCGGCGGGGCTGACCGGGATGCGAGCTGTGCGCCCTCGACGCGGCCTCCCGTGGTCTGCCCAAGAGATGGGTAGGGTCGCCCGGCAGACCGCAGGGCCAGGCTCCCTGCTGCCGCCCGCCGGCCTGTCCAGCGGCAACGCCACTAACCCCTCGGGCTCCCAGGCTGACCGGGCTTAGCTGGGGGTTTCTCCCTGGGCTGCGCGACCGGAGGCCGGACTCGGTGAAAACGCCCAACGTGCCTCTTCACCCAGGCGGCCGGCCCGTCGGGCTCCTCCCTGCTGCCTCCGTGTCCGAGGCGGGGGCTCCTCCTGGGCCTTGGCCGCGGCCTCTGCCCCCATGTCGGAAAACACGGCGGTCAGCTCTGAAGGCCCAGAGGTGGAGGTGGCCCCCACCGGCGGAGTCCTAGCACAGGTGACAGCACCAGCGCCCTCACCCCGGGGTACTGTTGGTTCCAGACCGTGAGCCCAGACCCAGAGTGGGAGGGGACCGTGAGGACGCGGAACCGGAGCCGAGCTCCGTCAGCAGCCATGCTGGGAGAGCGGCCCTGCCACACTTGCCGCTGGTTTCCGCCGCACAGAATCAGAAATCACCTCGGTGTCATCAAGAGCGACACGTCCAAGTGGACACAGCTGTGGGGCACATGGATGTGCTACGGGAAAGCGCGTGTGCATGAACTCGGGAGAACGTGTGCGGCTCATGGCACTGCGGGCGGGGTGGGCCGGTGAGGGGGAGCCCCGTGGTCTCGCGGGCGCCCCTGGAAGACGCGGGAAGCTGGGAAGGGACCTTGCAGAGCAGAGAACCCGAGCTCACTTTCCCACGCCCCGGGGCCGGCCCCTTCTCCAGCTTCCCTTCCACGCTCTCTCGTCGGCTGTCCCGTCCTTTGCCACAGCTCTGTGCACTCATGAGGAGGGACACTGACCGTGACACATGCTCAACCCACCTGTCTTCTCGCTGGAGCAGCCCCGGGTCAGGCCACACAAAGACGGCCTTGCACGCGGGTCTCCCAGGGGACCCACACTCGTCAGAGAACAACACGTCTCTGGGCCGGGGGCGTCCGGAGAATTTCCACCTCCACGGGCCCCCCCGGTGACTGTCACTGGGGGTTGAGACATGGCAATGAGGGGCAGGAGTGGAGAATAGGGCCCGACGAGGGCCGCAGAGCCCCAGTTCTGCTGCGGTGTCTCTGCTCTGACGGAGGCCTGGCCGCCTGTCTTGCAGGAGGGGCTCCCACAGTCAGGACCGCCACGCGCCTTCGGTGGGGTCCAGTGTTCTTAGAAAGCCGACGGGGGTTCTGCCACTTTTCTCATTGCCTTTACAGGCAGAGAATTTTCGGACGTCCTCGCTCTACCGTTTCCCCTGGCCTGGAAGCCACGTGTAGCGGGATCTCACTGCGACCTCTCCGCAAACGCCCCCGTGACAGGGTCGTCCATGGTTTCCGTGGTCCTGACTTCAAGGGTCAGTCGTAACTGCTGATCATCGTCATCAATAGCCTCTAAGCTGCGCATTTTGGGAAACTTTCTCAGTTGGCTTCCCTAGCGGACCTGGTTTCCTTCTGACCCTGCTGGCCACTCTGTGTCCACCTCCTTTCGGTTTCCTCTCCTCTCCCTCACTTCTACATGTCGGGGCGCCTCATTCCCTGGGGGTGGCGGGCGGTCTCGGGTCTGAGCATTGCAGCTGGGCCCCTCCCCCAAACGCCGCTGTCACAGGCCCAACGGCACCCTCAGCGTTTCCACTTGAATTTGTCAGGGGCTCATCCAGCTTATACTGCCCCAAACGCAACCGCTGACCTTCCCACTCCGCCCCCCGCCGCCCTACTCCTTCCCGTCTTTGCCGGCTCTGGAAGCATCACTCGGGCCACAGACTTCTAGGTCATGCTTGACTCCTCCTTTTCTCCCATGTCGAACCCATCAGAAGACACGTTGGCTCTGCCTTCAGGATAGAGCCACCAACACGTCCATTTTTACGACTTCTACCGCGGTCCAGGCCCCGTCGACTCCAAGCTGAGTGAGTGCGACGCGATGGGAGCCGGGAGCCAGGACGACGCACTTGGGATCCAGCTCACGTCCCTTCTTCCTCTCCCTCTCAGCAGCTGCCCTGCTCTGCAGGAAAAGCAGACATCTCCCAGGGCTTCACGGACTCCGCGCGACCCGCGTCCAGGTACCCTCTGCTCCTAACCCTCCCCCCGCCCCTCCCTCCCCACTGGCCTCTTCGTCCGCAGCAGCCGGCCCGCGTCCCTGCCTCCGGAACGCTCTGGCGGAGACGGCACACGCCTGCTTCTCCACCTCCTCCAGGTTCTCCTCAAACGTCCCCTTTCCGCAGCGCCTTCCCCGAAATCCTGTCCTCAGAGCCGACCACTGCCGCGCTGCTCTGTATTTTCTCCTTAGCACATCACTACTTATAGTTCTACACGTTTTCCTTATTTTTAGTAAGTATTTCTCAATGTTCGACACCGCACCTGAGCTGGCTCGGACGTTGCTGGTTTTGCTTTTGCGCACAGACGCGATCTCTTCTCTTGCCAGGACGCTGGGGCAGGGCGGTAGCTTACTGAACCCTGCCTGTGAGTGGGGGGACAGTCGTCCTCGGTCCACGAGGCCCCGGGGGGGGCGGCCAGGTTGCCCTACGCCCGGTCTCACCTGGCCTTTGCCCCCGCCTCCCCTGAGACCCGGTGCCCCCAGCGGTGGGACTTACACCCCCACTGGTCTTCAGCTCCCGAACGGGGGCCCTGGCAGTCCACGGAAGCGCTCACAGCTCCTTCGCGGGAGCACACGGGACCTCCTCCCACCCCGCTACACCAGAAGGCGAGATTATTCCTCTCCCGGGGGTGGACGTGCCACAGCCAGCGGAGCGCACCGCGAGGTCCAGCCCTGCTCCCGTCAGTGTGTGTTTGGGAGTCTGAGGCCGAACCGTAAAAATGATGTGAACGGCGACAACTAAAACTCATCGGGACTCGTCGAAATAATAAAACACAAAGCATTTTTCTTTGCAAGGAGGGAAAGGAATTTAGTATTCACATGGGATGGAAACTGAACCCTTTTTGGTAAATCCTGATCTGACTAACGGAGCGAAGTAACGCAACAGGACGCACGTCGTCCTCAAGATGGATTGCGGCTCGTGCTGGCGCGTTCTGAACGGCCATATATAGCCGTCCGCGCGGCCCTGCCGCAGGAGGATCGCCCGTGCGGGGGGCGTAAATAAAGTAACACGCGAGCCGCACTCAGAAGGCGGCCAGGGCCCCGGGAGCGCCGCGTGTGTGAGCAATGGTGGTTCACTGCAGAGCACAAGGCCGTGGGCTACATCAGGCATTTTTACTTCCTGCGTGAAAAAAATAGCTTATAGTAACATTACCCTGAAAATCTATCAATTTTGTCCCAGCAGCTCGTTGAGAACTTTCTGAGGCTTAAATGAACATCCGTTGCTGAACCCATGAAGGAGCTGTACTTGCGTACAGTTGAATTTCCTGACTGGGTTGCATTTTAGGCATTTCACACTTATCCAGCTTAAACTTTACTTCCCTTAAAAAAAAAAAAGATGTATTTACTTACTGGATAGAGAGAGCAAAGAGCACAGGCAGGGAGAGCAGCAGAGAGAGGGGAAGCAGGCTCCCCGCTGAGCAGAGAGCCCGATGCGGGGCTCGATCCCAGGACCCTGAGATCATGACCTGAGCCGAAGGCAGACACTGAGCCCACTGGGCCCCCCAGGTGCCCCAGCATAACCTTTCCTACCTGAAGCTTGTCAAAGGCTAATCCGAGCAGAGAATTTTTGTTTGCTTTCTTGTTGCTCTTTAAAGATTGTATTTATTTAGGGGCGCCTGGGTGGCTCAGTGGGTTAAAGCCTCTGCCTTCGGCTCAGGTCATGATCTCAGGGTCCTGGGATCGAGTCCCACATCGGGCTCTCTGCTCAGCGGGGAGCCTGCTTCCTCCTCTCTCTCTCTCTGTCTGCCTCTCTGCCTGCTTGTGATCTCTGTCTGTCAAATAAGTAAGTAAACTCTTTAAAAAAAAAAAAGATTGTATTTATTTAGAGAGCATGTGCAAATGGAGGGAGAGGCAAAGGGAGAGAGAGAGAGTCTCGGGCACACCCCATGCTGAGCACAGAGCCTGACGAAGGGCTCGATGTCACCGTCCTGAGATCCTGACCGAAACCCAGAGTCAGACACTCACCTGACTGCACCCCTGAGGTGCCCCTGTCCTCTTATTTTCTTGTTAGCACGTAGATTAAGGGAATGGACTTTGGATCAGACAATCTGGGCTCTAAGACTGTGTGACAGAACAATTTGTGGGGTCTAAAACTCACGTAGAAGTGAAATATCCGACCACAACTGAACAAGGAATAAACAGAAGGAAGCAGGGAAGCCGGAAGTGTGGTGTGACAGAGTCTCCTGCTGTACATGAAGCGCCGTGTTATTGTAAGGGCGGATACTAGAAACCCGAAAGCAACCACTAACACGACAAAACAAAGAGCTGTAAACATTAGCCAATGAAAGAGCTCGCGTGGATCATAAAAAACATTCAACAACTCCTAAAGAAGCCGAAAAACAGAAAGGGAGTAAAGGGCCTATGGGTCCAGTAGAAACGAAGAGTGAGACGGGGAGCGGTCACCGCACCTGCGGCTCAGCGCCCCGACTCAACGTCAGAGACCCGCAGAGCCCGTGAAGCACAAACCTGCCGACGCTCATTCTGAGGGAAATAGCACTGAATGATCCTATTTTTATTAAAGAAATTGAAATTGTAGTCGAAACCTTCCTCCCAAAGAAAATGCGAAACCCAGATGACACTGTTAGTGAATCACACAAAATGTTTAAAATTCTATACATAGTCCTCCACAAAACTGAAAAGGAGGAAATAGTCTCAGCTCAACGAAGCCAGCAGCCCCAGGACACTCGAACAATATGAAGACATTATAAGAAAAAACACTATAGACCCATATCTCTTAGGAGCGAGATATAAAATACTGTAAATAATATTCTAGCAGGTCAGATCCCATAGATACAAAAACGCCAGCACGTCAGGACCGCACGGAGCTTATCCCAGGAGTGCGGTTTCGCCCCAGGAGCCGCGGACTCTGCTCCCGTGGACCATCCCAGCCTTCCACCCAGTGCCGTCTTTTCCCGGCGTCTGCTACTTTCTCCGCTTACTTATTGCTACAAAACAAACCACCCCCAAACTGAGAGACTTAAAACAACCATTTGACTTTTTAAAAAATTCCATTTATTTTTTAAGTAAACTCTAAGTGGGGCTTGAACTCATGACCCAGAGATCAAGAGTCGTCCACTCCAGAGGCTGAGCCAGCCAGGGGCCTCCACCCATTTGATTTTAAACAACAATTTAAACAACAGCTATTGGTTTTTCAACAACCGTTTGATTTTGCTTATGATTGTGGGTCAGGAATCTCGGAAGAGCTCAACTGCTTAGTCAGTCTCTGAGCTATGCGGGGTCGACGAGGTTGCCTGAGGCTTGGCATTTCCTTCCAGACACCTCCTCTGCTCGGCATGTCTCCATGCTTGTGGGCCTTTCTCGCCCTTCCTTTTCATACGGTGTCTTCCTCTCTGGGACGTCTTCACACATAGCTCGAGGGCCTTGGGGGAGTCTGACTTACATGGCCGCTCAGGGCTGTGAGAGGCTAAGGTAATGTCTGCGGGCATTAAAGGCTACGCCTGCATTTGACGTAGCTGCACACCCGCCGCACTCCTGGTGATGGACTGTCAAAGAACACGGTTCTGGAGAAGTATCAAAGAATTTGTGGCCGTCTTGAACCCGCTGTCTCCATTTACTCCACTCCTGGTACCAATTTGTGTGTTACTTAGGGCTTATTTTGTGGAAAGAACAGAAACAAACTCAGGTTTCCTAAAGCAAACAGAAGTTCATATGGAAGGATACCTCCACTCCCTCTCAACCTAGCAGTGCCCCGGCCAGCTGTAGTTTCCTTCCTCACTTAGGGGCCAACATTCACTCCTTGCGGGCCCTCAGATACTAATCCATCATCTATGGTAAAACACAGACTCCAAAACTGGTTTGATGGCTTAAAGCGGCAATGGCTCATTATTCATATTTCCGCGGCGGGGTGGGTAGGTCCTCTCCTGGTTTTTCCCAGTGCACATGGGCAGGCGGGTCCCAGATGACCGCACAGTCACATCCCAACTACGGACTGGGGCACCTTAGCTCCTTTCTGTCCAACTCGGGTTAGACAGCGTGGTCTCCTGGTTCCATCAGGGGGACAGCAAGAGCTGCAAGTCGTCTTGGCTCTGGATTGGGCATTCGGTTGCTGCTAAGGAAGGGACCTGCGGCTGATCCGAGCAGACCACAGGGCCAGCCGAGATTCCTGGGGTGGAGAAACAGACCTCACATCCAGAGGGGGAGAGGGAACGAGACACAGGCACCGCCGGACACAGGGACGTGTGGTTCGCGGGGGCCATTGTCATCATTCTCCCGCAAATACCAAGAGGGGATCCCACCCTCTTGAGTAAACAGTGGAACTTCATTGCCTGGACTGAGCTGCGACTTTCAAAACCCACATGCAGACGGCCACCAGCTCACAGTGTCAGGGCACTTCCTCCGAGCATTCACCTTCCGTCTATTCCCTGCGGCAATGTGCTGACTCGCTCTGGGGCCTCGGAGGTCTTACGTGGGAAGCACACAGAAACGTTCTGCTTTAATTCCAGACTGACAAGTCAGAAAAGAAGCACATTTCAAAAAAAGCACAAGGGCTTTTATTTGGAGACTGGAGCTAGATCCAAAACAAGGGCCCTGGGCAAGTCAGATCTACCTTCTGAGTGATCTTTGGATGTAAAAGGAGAGCAAAGAAGGCACCGACCCTTACAATAAAATATCAGTGTGTTTCATAAGTGCTCATTTTGGGAAACCTGTGTAATCAAGAAAAGGGGCACGAAGCGAAAAGTAGGGACCCCCTTTAACGCTGCCATCATGCAAAACCATCACCTGTGTCTTTCCAGCATGTGACTTTCCAGCATCCCTCTTCATCATGTCAATAAAAAGGAAAATAAAATTGGAAAAAAGAACACAGAGGCCTCTGAGGAGACTATGCAAGACGTTAAACTTGAGTCGGACGGAAATATCTCCCCGAAAAAAATTGGTTTAGTTTGCTAGGCTACAATCCATACGCTACCCAATCCGCTCACGTGACGTGTACGCCTCAGAGACGCCTGGGAGCTCCGCCTGTGAAGGTCTGCCTCGGGCTCCGGTCATGACCTCAGAGTCCTGGGATGGAGCCTGCGTTGGCTCCCCGCCGAGCTGGGGCCTGCTTCCCCTTTACCTCTATCCCTCCTGCCCACCCCCAGCTCATGCTCTCTCTCTCTTAAATAAATATGTTTTTTTTTAATTTTTTAAAAGATTTTATTTATTTATTTGACAGAGATCACAAGTAAGCAGAGAGGCAGGCAGAGAGAGAGAGGGGGAAGCAGGCCCCCCGCTGAGCAGAGAGCCCGATGCGGGGCTCGATCCCAGGACCCTGGGATCATGACTTGAGCTGAAGGCAGAGGCTTTAACCCACTGAGCCACCCGGGCGTCCCTAAATAAAATCTTTAAAAAAATAAAACAAACTAAAAAATAAAGTATACGACTCAGTGTTTTTTAGTATGCCACAGAATTTTGGCTGTATCACCCTCACAATGGAATTGTAAAACACTGGTCTCCCCTAAAAAAAAACTCTCCCAGGCCAGTTTCCCCCCAAAACTCCCAGCCCTAGGCAACTGCTAATCTCCTTTCTGCCTGTGGGGACTCACCTATTCTGGAATCTCCAGTGAGTGAGTGAGATCCTACAGCACGTGGTCATCTACAACCGGTGTCCTTCACTCAGCAGGACATGTGCGTGGGACACGCGGCAGTGCGTTCCTCATCTCCTTTCCCTCCAGCGGACAGACCGCATTCTGTCCGTCCACCCCTCAGCTGACGGGCATGGGTACTCGCTGAAATGTTGAAATGAATTCCATGCTCGTTTTTAAATATATTGACCAGGAAGCTATGTTCTCAATGATTTTTAAAAAATATTTAAGAGGTTCTGAGTTCCACGGAAGTACACGGGCCCGGGAGAAACGGAATCACTGTGGAGCACGGCCGGAAGACACTGAATGCGGCCCCTTGTCCCCTTGTCCCCTTGTCCCCCACGCCCCTTTCCTTCCCAGAAGTGACCCCTTGTGTAGCGTTCTTGTCTCAAGCTTTTCCCTCTGCATGTGCAAACACACACATACACATCGTCCTCACTACTCCTGGAGTCCGTGTGTGCAGATCTTTGTACGAGCTACAATTTACCTGGGACCCCAACGTCCATACCTGTGACCCTTCCAGCACTCTGGACGTCGGGACAGCTGCGGTCAAACAGGCGGCACTCTGCCTTCTTGTCCTGCTCATACTGGACGCAAATGTCCTTTACGTGCTCAGCTTCCTGCCGTGTTTTTCTCATTCTCGGGCATTTGCTGGTGGTTTCTCTGCTGAAAATCCTCCCAGACACGGTGCTGATGTGTTGTCTTGAGCTCCTAAGCCCGGGAAGGCTATGACGGATCCCGTGGAGAAAACACGTGTGTTGGACAAGCTTCCTGCGGCTGCGAGGGGCGGTCATGCTGGCTGAGCGTACAACATTCATGAGTCAACGATGTATGTTAGATTCGGGGCCTCTAAACGGAACACACATAAAACAAGATTCTACATCGAGTAGCTGCGACCAGATGCTCGCGAACCTAAAGCTATTTCTCTTAGGAGCGCTGGTTCCGTATTTCATAATTCACCCTTCACGGTGACTTTATAGAACGGGACAATTGTGAGTAATGAGAGTCGACTTCATGTGCATGTAACTGCACATATAGTTTGTCAAAATTGCATTGTATAATACATTGCTTTCCAGCTTTATTTTTTAAAAGATTTTATTTATTTATTTGACAGAGAGATCACAAGTAGGCAGAGAGGCAGGCAGAGAGAGAGAGGAGGAAGCAGGCTCCCCGATGAGCAGAGAGCCCGATGCGGGGCTCGATCCCAGGTCCCTGAGATCATGACCTGAGCCGAAGGCAGAGGCTTAACCCACTGAGCCACCCAGTCGCCCCTCCAGCTTTATTTTTTTAAACTAATGCATCATGGAGAAATTTTCCTATCACTACATGAAGATCAAATGAAACCCTTAACACAAGGGCAGACACGTGGTAAAATCCAGTCTGCTGTTGCTGCCTTTCTCCTTTTCTTTTCTTAGTAATCTCTACCCCCAACGTGGGGCTGGAACTTGTGACCTCGAGCCAGGCGCTCCCAGACTGCTGTTTTGTTTTGTTTTTTTTTAAATAAAGTTTCACTGAAACACGGGCATGCTCTTTAATTTCAGTACTGCCTATGACTACTTCCGCATTCCAATGTCAGAGTTGAGACGTTGCAAAAGAGATTTTGTAAGCACGGTACCCTAAATCTAAAATACTCACTATTTGGCCCTTTACAAAAAAACCCCCCAAAATCCAAAAAACTAACTCACGAAACTCTGCCTCAGAGGGTTACAGAAGGATCCATGGTATGGAAACTCAGCGTTGCACTGGGTTGTTCCTCTGAGGGCAGACAGGTCCCTTCCACTGTTTGCTACCGTAAGTCGTCCTGCACGGCTCATTGTCAATATTTATCCGTGTGAACGGGCAAGTATTTCTGCAGAACGGAACTGCTAGTTAAACGTGTCCGCGTGTTGGAATGTTTGAGGATCTCAAACCGGCTCCCAAACAGTCCGTACGTTTATGCTTCCACGAGAGCCTATTTCCCTTTGCCTTTACCAACACTGGATTATCAAAACCATCGCTGGCCGCAACGGTGGGGGCAGGAATGATTCCCTGTGGTTTCGCTCTGCTTCTCCCTGATCGCTAATGGGGAGGAACCTGTGATTTTTCCATATTCATAATTTCACCACAATGGCTTCAGCAAAGACACATGCCTCATAATTTGGGGAATAAACTTACTTACGTTTACTCTTACCTTTCAAGACACTCACCGTGTTTCTGTCACCTTCGCCTTGGAACTACCTTCACTCCTCTTTTTACCTCTTTCTCCTATATTTCACCGAAATAATTCGTACTTGCAGTTCCAGGTTTGCTTTGACTTAAAAAACCAACCGTGCATGCTTCTGCTTTCTTGGGAGTCCTTAGTCACAGCTGACGTCCCGTGATAGCCGTAGTACCGCAGACAGGCCTCTGATGCCGTCCTGTGTCTCGGCTCACCACTCCCCGATGTGTGTGTCATCCTTTCCCCAACTGCTTTTCCACTGTTTTTGAGTATGTCCTCAAGTAGTTTTTTCAGAGGGGCTGTGAGGGAGTGCGTGCTGCACAGTGCTATTTGGCATCCAGTCTCCACGCTCCCTTCCTTCTCTCCAAGGAAACCTGTTTTGTCGGGGTGCTTCCCCCCTTCTGCTTAGAGCGCATGTAAGCAACCCCGTTCCCCAGGGGTGGAGCACTCGAAGACAGTCAGCACCTGTCACGCCGTGCAGGGCTCAAACGGACGGCGTCGGTCCGATGAGACTGAAGGGAAGGACTGACACCCTGTTGCCCCCTTTCTCTTCTGATGCACGTGAGGAAACGACACCCTCCTGGAGGCAAGTCTAAGAAGGACGCTGGTGCTGATGACGGTGGGGTGGAGAGATGGACAGACGGGGCCGGGGGGTCCCGATACATCACTGGCCCATGTGACACGGACCCTCTCTCTGGGGCTCCTGTTACTTGCAGTCAAAAACCCAACTTTTTCTTTATTTTCCCTCATCCTTTGTTGATATTTTGGGTGGGTACAGGAGTCCAAAATAATTTCCCCTGAGAAGGAAAGGACTGTTTCCTTTTCCTCACGTGTCAGCGGTAGCATGAGATAGAGCCCGCGGTCCAGTTCTTACTGGGAACGACACAAACCGTCTCCCACTTTGAGAGTCTGGGGGCTTCTTCTTTTTTTTTTAAATTTATTTATTTGAGAGAGAGAGAGAGAGAGATCACAAGTAGGCAGGGAGGCAGGCAGAGAGAGAGGGGGAAGCAGGCTCCTTGCTGAGCAGAGAGCCCGATGCGGGGCTCGATCCCAGGACCCTGAGATCATGACCTGGGCCGAAGGCAGAGGCTTAAGCCACTGAGCCACCCAGGCGCCCCTGGGGGCTTCTTCTTTATCCTTGATATTAGCAGCTTCTCCCACTTGTACCTACACGAGTATCTTTGAAACATTTCTGCTTGGCTCTTGGTGGGTTCTTTAGATCTCATTCTGACATTTTTTCATTGTTTCCAATTTGCATATTGACTTTATTTTATTCTTCAGAGAATCCAATAGACGTTTGTCTTCTTTATGTATTTTTAGATAGTTTTCTTAAGTTTTCTCTAATTTGTGAAATCCTAGGTTTTACTTCAGAGACCACAAATAATTCCCTTTGCCTATGTTAAATCAACAATTTGAAACTTCACATGCAACTTCCAGTCATACTAAGCACTCATATACATAACTTTAGATACACAAAAGTTTTGAAAATCAAGCAACATTTCTTTGAATCTTCCTTTTCCACAGCTGCCCATTCTGGTCTTATCGATGTGGTATGCCCTGGGATCTAAGGATGGTAGCTCCTTTCTTTTTAAAGATGTATTTATTTGAGAGGCAGAGAGCGAGAGAGTGCACAAGCGGGGGGAGGGGCAGAGGGAGACCTCCCGATGCGGGACTGGATTCCACAACCCTGGGATCATGACCTGAGACAAAGCCAGACGCTCAACCGGCCGAGCCCCCAAGCGCCGCCAACTCCAATGGTGACTCCAACCACACCGGCCTGTGTCAGCTGCCACTTTTTTGTTTGTGATTAGGGACAATATTTCAATTCTCCAATAAGCCTTTTGCTGTTTTTTATCAAGTCCATGATCTGTCATTGGAAGTAAGCCTCCTTCCATATCAGGGGGTTTTGTGAAGGGAGAAATATCGGGCTCGGGGCTCAGTCTTTGACGGGGGGGACGCCCTGACCAGCTCATGGCGCTTTCAAGTCCTTCCTGCGCTTGGCATCCAGAGCTTGAGAGGGAAACGTGAGTTTGGGCAAAGGTCACTTGGTAAACGACCGAACTTTCGTTTTAATCTTCTCAGGAAAAATAAGAAAAGATTCTTGTTTGTATTTGTTTTTTTTCTTATCTAGAGAACATCTGGAAAACATTGTCACTAACTCAGTCCATTTGTATTGTTTTTCCAAGCAGGAAAAAAATAAGAGGAAATTCCAAATAAGTGTTTTCTTTTGCAGAGCGAAATGTTACTATACGTCTCTCCTGATTACAAAGCCTCGGCTCTGTATAAGCCGGTACGGGTGCGGCTCCCAGCGTCTGGGAATCCGGGATGGTAGCAGGTCACACCTGGGCGCTGCGGATCACGACGGTCACAGCCTCCGTCGCTAGCAAGTGCTGGGCGAGCACGCGAGGTGCGCAACATGGTGCCTCAGGAGGCCAAGAACGTTTGGTTCTGCTGGTGGCGATGATATTGATGGTCCGGGTGTAGTTTGAGGTAATGAAGCCTGTGGTGGTGACAGTAAGGGATCGGCGGGGACTCAGAGCCTTAGGTACCGAAGGTGATGCGGTTCTTAGGTTGGTCCTTGGGAGCGGAGCAGGCCTCGCTTCACCTGTGCTGCGTTCTACTGGTCAGAAGGGAGTCCCCGGTCCCACCCACACACAAGGGCCACATCTACTGTCCCTGCTACTGGAGACTCTGCCTGCAGGAGAGAGATGACCTCTGGACAGAGCGCCGTACAAGCGGAGGCATGGGACTATGAGGAGACATGGGACCAGGACAGGGACAGCACGCAGCTCTGGACGGGGAGAGGAGACACAAGACTAAAGGCCGGGAAGCTTGCCTCAGTGTGGGAGGTGGCCCATGGCTTCAGGCGATGAGAAGAAGTCAGGAGAAATAGCCATGGGATCTCCTACTGTGTCCTCGCCCCAAATATATTAACTCAAATCCCATCAGACCTTCGGACACAACTCCGTTACAGGAAAAATGGGGACAGGGAGCCACGGAATGACACCAGTAGGAAACAGTCTGAGAAAATCTGCAAAGTGAGACCCTTTTCATGACAATTGGCCTGGCTTCTCCAACGGGACAATGCCACACAGAAATAAGGGGACAGGAATAAAAACACAATGCAACGCTTGCACCGTGGTTCTAAAAGAGCAAGTATGGGAGACACTGGGGTGGACGATGGGGAATTTGGGTACAGACTGGCACCAGATTGTATTTGGGAATTATTAAATATGACCATGCCATAGTGGTCACAGAGGAGAAAATCTGTATTTCTTGGAAGTGTAGGATGGTGTAGCCCATAGCAAATGGCATGACAACTGTAACCTATTTGATAATGGGTCAGAAAAACCTGGAAGGTCATAGCAGAAAAAACAAAACGTGCTAAGACCTGGGAACGGGACTGTACGTTCCAACAGCGTTTCCGATACATTCCGACAGCCCCTTCCTCGATTGTGCTCTCTCGGCCAAGCTGCGCACGTCCCTCAACCACGGCGCTCTGCTCCATGACCTCTCGCTTCAGGGACATCACTCAAAAGACACCAGGGAACCTTTGGGCTAAAAATGACTTCAACAACCAAGGGCTTAGCTTTCTTGAAGAACAAGAAGTCTGGGGGTAGCAGCGGTCAGCACGGGCCCAGCAGGCCCAGGACGCCCTGCGGGATCCGAGGTCTTTCTGTGTCCCTGCTCCCCCGCACCGGGGCAGCGGTGTCAGATTCACACTTGGATGCCTGCCTCCCGTTGCACCTGGCTCAGGAGTTGGAAGAAGGAGGGGAAGGGGGTGGCATTGGTCACAGGCCCTCCCACTGGTCTTTATCGATAATTTCCACTTTGGCCATAACTGGCCCACGGACCACTGAGCCGGAGGGGACGTCCCTTAGGGGCAAGCGAGAGAGCAGCTGCTGCGACTTGGGGCTGGGAGTCGCAATGTCCAGGCTTTACGTCCAGGCATCTCCTGCAACCTGTAAGTACATCAACCAAGTGGATTTCGTTAGTGGGTATTCACAGACAACGAAAGGGAAACAAAACATTTTAAAAATTTTGATTTGAAAAAGGATTGAATTTGGGGCGGACGGACCATTCCCTCCTCCCACTAGCATTTAACAAGCCCCCAGCTACACAGCAAGCCTTGGGCTGAAAACCCGAGAGCCAAGGATGAAGGAGGGATGCTTCCCGGCCCCAGGGAGGTGGTACCACGGCAGGGACGAGCGGAAAGTGGAAATGAGTAGGGAGGAGCCTATCAGAGAAACACAAGGAGGCACAGATAGACCAGCCGGGGGAACCCAGTGGAGAAAACTTGGCACACATGACGGCCTGGTGACGAGGCCAGCTGGCTGCTGGCCGCTGGTGGGACTCCTCTCCTGACGTTCACACACGTTCTTCAAAGAGTTTCCACACTCGGCCGCACAGAAAATGCGCAGGACGTGGAGTCCGGAGTCTGTTCTAGCTCTGCTGCCGATGAGCTGTGTGTGATTAGTCTGACGCTGAACTCGGGGAGCCCTGCATGTATCACTAGCGTCTCAGAACACGTCCCGCCCCGTGGGGACACGCGCTTCCAGCGCTGGAGTCCTGCAGCGTCGCCGACGTGGGGCTTGGAGGAGCGACGGTCGGCTGGCGCTCGGTATGTCGTTTTGCAGAATGAACGAGACGTGACTCACGAGGGCAAATCTGTGCCTGGAGATCATGGGGGAGCGAGGCTGAGTGCTCTGTGGCCTTGGAGCAGGACGGCCCGGGTCATGAAGCAAATCCGCCTCCCCCTGCCGGCATTTCCTGGGGCCTCCCAGGGACGAGCAGCCCCCAAGCAGACCGCTCCCCGCGGGACAGGACTTGAAGTCAGGAAGGAGTCGAGTAACTTTGCATCTGCCGGACGGGGAGAGAGACTACAGGCTTCATCGCCGCTCTGACTTAAACATTTTTTCCTAACAGAAAGTCTTCACCTCTCCTTTTTTGGTCATTTAAGCTCTCTTGCTGGTGGTTTTTAAATGTCCTTTATTCCATGACATTATAGGAAAGGCGCTTTTGGAACCATAGTTTAGTTATAAATGAGTCCTGCACAACTGTTTTTTATTTCCATTTTGTTTCACTGACTGAGAATGTAAATTGAACTTCAGTGCTATTGTGCTTTGTTCTCCGCTCTCTGTGGACATGTGCTCTGAATTAAAGCCCACGAATAAACCAGAGCCTAAATATTGCCCTTCAGCTTCGGAGTAGCCTGTGAGCCAAGAACAGATAGAGAATGTGGTTTTATGAGCCCCAGATGGCGCAGTGGGTGTCACGGACGTCTTTATGTGAGAGGTGAGGGGTTCAGTCTCCACCTGGAGCCGCCGCAGAGCCACTCTGGATCTCAGGGGTCAGCGTGGATCCCCGTGCCTTGTTCACCTTGGCACTGGGCCTCCGTCAGGCCGGGTCAGCGGCCTCGCTCTGGACGCATGCCTGTTGCGGAAGCCTGTGCCCCCTCAGCGGGGGACCTCAGGGCACCCTCTAGCTTGTTCGTGGAGCAAGGGGGGCGGCTCCCAGGGTAACTTCTGGTCACCAGGGCTGCAGTCCTTGCAGAGGCAGTAACTAGAAGTTTCGGGGACCGCTCGCGTCTCTGCAGAGCGGACATAAATCCAGACGTCGTCATGGCCTTTTGTTTCTCTTGACGAACACTGACGGGGAAAGTCCTAAGGGGCGGGTGTGCACGTACTTACAGTTCACTTCCTGACTTCCAGTTTAAACCAGCATCCTGCAGTTCGGGAAAAGCCCCGCAGCACTGGGAGTGCCATCATGGTCCCAGGCACGTTCTCGCTGCGGTCACAGCATCCAGCCAAGGCGGCCGTTGTCCTGCAAAACCCAAACTCGTCCCCACGCCCTCTGCCCCCAGCCCTTGGCAGCCTTAACTCCTGGACCCCGGCTGGTCCCACGGGTACCCCTCCCCGCCGCCTCCCGAGGCGGTGCACCAGCAAGAACTGTGTCCCATGGGGGCAGCCGGCGCCAGGGTCGGGCCTCCTCCGGCAGGTGTGGGCCGAGCAGAGAGGGCTGGCTCCTAGTGGCTTCTGGAGATTTCCGTTGGGTCACCGGGCTCCCCAGCCGTCTCTGAGGCTGCGGCAGTGCCATCTGTCCGCGGGTGGGCCTGGACCGAGGGTACGAAGAGAGAGCCGTGGGAAGAGCTGTGGCGAGTAGGACTGGTATTTTGATCTCCGACGGCCTAATTTGACAACCGGCTCAGAGCTCCAGAAGAGAAGCGGTGCTCCTTGTGGGGCCCCGCCCCAAACCCAACAGGGGCCTGAGACCACGGTGCACACTGCACGTCTTGGAGCCCTTGCCCGTGCGTCTCTGCGGAGTCCCCCGCTGGACACTTGGCCCGCGGCTCCTGCCCGTCCTGGGAGCCAGAGCCAGCACCCTCGGCCGGGCGCCAGACCAGCCGCGCACCCGCGATGCCCCTGGGCCTGCTCCCATCGCCCCGGAGAGGCGGCCACCGCAATCTTGCAGACTTTCCCACCAACCTGCTCCTTCTGCACGGCGCCCGGTGAGCTCATCGGGCTTCTCTGTCCTCCGAGGCCTTGATGCACTTCCGCAAAGCGCTTGCCCTTGGTTTTCCGCGTGGGTGTCCTGACCCGGTTTGTCTCGCTCGTCACCATCACACGGAGGCTGCACATTTGCGGCAAGGACACTGCGAGCCTGGTCTGCAGTGGTGCCCTGCGCCTCTCGGGGTCAGAATGGCTCTGCAGCCAGAGACAGCCTTTGTGTGACTCCGATGGGTGTCCCCGGCAGAAGTCACCGGACGTTTTCCGGCATCTCACTTAACAGAGTATCCGACTCTTTTGTCTTGATTTAACAATTACATTTATTTAGCATGTAAATATGGTCTATATGCAGGGGAGGCTTTGCCTGGTCTCTGAGGGACTCAAACTCGTGCCCGACAGACTGTGAGGGCTCATGTAACACCAACCACTGCTGTTACTGCTGTTCATGTCACTCAAGTGCCATATCGTTAGGAATAGCACAATTTATAAAGATGCAGAAATTAAGAAAATCACTAACTATATAAAATTATTATTACTATTACCTTTTTTTTAAGTGTGAAGTGCACCATCTCCAAATATTTCTTCTTTAAAGACTGCTCCTTTGGGCACCTGGCTGGCTGGCTCAGGGGGGAGAGCAGGTGTCTCTTGATCTCAGGGTCATGAGTTCAGGCCCCACAGCAGGCACAGAGCTTAAAAATAAATAAGTAAAATAAAATAAATGAATAATAAAAACAGACTGCTCCTCTACTCCCTGAACGGTTCCTACTTTCAAATCTTAATAATAACTGGTCTGTTATTTCTGTGCAGCTGGGTCAGGTTTGATTTTTGTACTTGATACTTTCCTGTACTTTAAAGCTTTTGGACAATGAACAGTGTCTTTCTTCTATTACAATAAAATGTTACTTAAAACATCTTAGAGTGTTACCCTTCCACCCTGGTCCAAAGGGAGCGGAAATCTCACTTCGCTGCACAGACAGCCGCTTCTTCCTGCTGGCTGGGGCCCCGCGGGCACACACACGTTTGCTTACATGTGAGAGTGGTGTCGGGGACGTTATTTTGTTAGCTTGTAAAATACACACATTTTTATTCATCGTTCTCCTTTTGTAAAAATAGTAGCACCAGGAAAACGTGATCTGTTAAAATTTCCCCAAATCAATGAAGAATTTTAATTTACTTATGTTTTGGCTTTGGGAGAACAGGATTGCTTAAGCAAACTCCCTCCGGACCTTGGCGCGCTGTGGGCCAGGCCCTGGATTAAATTAAACGAGTTCAGTTTCCCCACCTACGTGTAACTGTGTAGGAGTATTAGCTCTGCGTTAAAACAGCATTTGTTCACCATGCTCTGTTAGAACCTTGAATGGATTTTTAACCTAAGTGGGTTTAATTCAGAAAACTCTTTCTACAGAGGTAAACTTTGAAAGCTCTGCTATCCAGGAAAACATTCAGAATAAGGCTGCGCAGCCCGAATTCCAACTGAGAAGGAAGGAGCCTGGTGGCTGTGAGCAGTCGTCCCTGGTGGGCTAGGTAAAGCCCACCGGTGGGACTGACACTGGGATGGTCTCCTCCAGGGGCCCACCTGCCAGGGCCTCACACGTTCAGGTCCTGCAGCAAAGCTCATCAAAGTCCCCAGAGCACTCCAGTGCAAAAGTCTCCGGCTCTTTACTGGCTGGATGGAAGGTAATGGCCCTGTCTGGGGAGAAGGCTGATGGGACCGGGGTGGTGGAAGGAGCATGGGACCCTCCCCACTGAAGGGATCGGGGCGTGCCCCCTAAATCATGCCACAGCGGCATACTGATTATCCTGAGCTAAAGGAACTTGAGAAACAGCAGATGCAGAAAGGGCTCTCTGACCTCCTTTCCATCTAAAAGCAGGTCATACGACGTCTGTGATGAAGTGCCCAGCTTGTACCCAGAAGAGAACACGGCCATCGGCAGAGACCGAGGCAACACAGACGCGGATCTGCACCAGCAGGCCCTTCCCGAGACAGCCCTTGTCTCCCCATGTGTTGATCTCTCATGATCGGCCACTTCCCGGGAAGCATAAGCCCCTTTCCCCGCCTTTTTAAAGCCCCTTTCCCTTTGTCTTGACTCCACGATTGGTCGCTCTTTGTTGGAAACGGTATATAAGGTTCTCAGACCTAACCTTTCCTTTGGGGTTTTCATTTCATCTCTGTTAAGGCCTCTCATATGAAGAAAACTTTTTCTCCCATTTTTTCTCCCAATTTTTGTTTTGTTTTGTTTGAGGGTATTTGTGAGCAGTTCCAAATGCAGAGCCCCAGACACTGAACCTAAGAGGGTACAGAACCCCTTCCCCCGATGCTCTTTTATTCACACAAGTAAAACTCCCTCACGAAGTCCCAGAAACTAGGGAGGCCGACACCCTCCTTACTATAGAAGTTAAAAGAAAAAAAAAAAAATTACGTCTGCCCATTTTTGTGGGGGAGCTTACGATCCGGACCGGCGGTGTGTGTGGTAAACGAACCTTCTCTGAGAGGATGAGCCCCTCCGAGAATGTGGTGGAAGCCGTGGCAGAAAGCGGGCAGGTGGCCAGCTGTGTGAGAGGAGAGTGGGTGGTCCTTCCCCACAGCCTCCAGAGGTGTCCGTGCTAACCCGGGGGAGAGCGTCGGGGAACGCGGCCCGGGGCGCTGTGGGCTTGGCACGACCGTGGCCGACACCCCACGTCTGGGTCTGTGGCTCCTCTCCCCTCGGTGAGGGTCCCAACCAGTCGTTCTTCAGAAGCTCGAGATGTCCTTACAGTGGCCGGGGAGCCCTTAAGACGGTCTCCCAAGAGCCGGCTAATCCTCTAAACAACATTCCTTTTCTTTTTTTTTAAACTGAGGAGCTGGGAGCCTCCTCCTGGCAGAGGCGGGAGCAGAAACAGCAGCTCTGCCTTGTTTACCCATTCCAAGACGTCTTGGGAGGGTGTCCTAGGTTCTTTGTTTCTCGGTTTCCTCATATGTAATATTGGGGCAACCATAGTATCTTTCGCATACAGTTGTTGTGAAGAGTCGATGAGCTAAAAAGTGTCAAATCGGAAACTGTCCCGGGCCCGGGGAGCGATAGATCATGAATTCAGGGATTAACGGACGTGGGATCTCTAAGCTTCTCCCACTCCGAGGCTCCGTGAGTCGTGATGACATGAGCGCGATCTCCATATATCAATCGGCCATCCTGTTGACACGTTTTTATGTCACTTAATGCCCTGAACAATCCTGTGACTCAGGCTAAATCACCCCATTAGACAGAGGGGAGACCAAAGTCGGCACCTGGCCTCAGATGGCACAGCAGTGGGTTCAGTCTTGACCCTCTCTTCCCCAAATCACAGAGCCAGCGGGAGAAGTTATTTGCAACACAGAGAACAAGGGAATAGTATCAGGACACAAAAGAAAGCTTGCACACCAGAAAGGGAAGAGGCAACAAAGTATGTAACAGGAACGGACAGTTCCTGCAAGAAACTCACATGGCCAGTACGTCCTGGTAAGTGCTCAGCTCAGTGGGTATCAACAGGGGCAAACTAAAACCACAATGAGCTACCAGGGACTACGCCCCAGAAGTGCTCGTGAGCGTGGGGGAAGTGGAGAGTCCCTCTGCTACAGGCAACGGAAGCGCTTTCTGAGCTCCAAAGCTACCCTCTTACTCCCTCCTGACCTCCCAGACCGCCGCTGAGAAGTCCTATGCTACTGTTGTTACTGATTCTTTTCCTGTATGTTTTAAGATGCTTTGGGTAGCGAGGGGCTGTGGGGGAGAAGCAACTTTCCATCCACCCTCTTATGTTCTTGGACTCTGGTTTACAAATTCTATCAGCGAAGAGATACACAGGACAAAAGACACACAAACTTTATCTGATGTTAATCTTAATTTTTACATATACATGAAAGTCTTCATAGAAAAGAAGTAAACAGCCAAGGAGATGGATAGACCTGGAGGCTTACGGATGATGATTATATATGTGATTTCTATGTGATAAACTGTACGGACACAGCTGGACAGAGGAGACAGGTTTGGGCTTCCAGGGGCAGTAAATGATGGGAAGGTACCCATATGGGGGAATGCGCTGGAAGATAAGGGTTATTTAGTGAACTTTGTTTATGCAGACTTGGGTTGGGGCCAGCCCACCTCTGGTCATAAACATTGCTCCTCCCTTGATGATCCAGTAGAGGGGACACACCTTCACAAAGAGAAAATCATGCCCTATTTTTAGGATGATAGGGGGAGGTCAGAGAGGTTTTCCTACATCTGCAGCTTCTCAATTGCCTTCAGCTCAAAAATAATCGTTATGCCGAGGTGGCGTATTTGGGGTGTCATGTTCCCATCCTCCCACAACATAACATCTGTCCAAAAATGACTTGAGTACCTTGACTGTTCCCTCAGCGGGAGTCTGGAAGGAAGCGATCCTGAGGTTGGTCCGGCACGTCTCCACGCTCATCAAGGGCCAGGCCCCCTCTGGCAATCAACTCCTTCACCTCCAGTGTGTCAGCCGCGGCACTCTCTGCTGGGATAAGGTGGTTGCATGAGCTCCAAACCTCACGTCCTGAGTCACAGGGAGAGGGGCAGTAAGATGAGGCCATCCTCAGCAGAGGTGACCCTGAATTCCCTTGCTTGGGGCCCGGCCACACCACACCCCGTCCAGCACCTGGCCACGGGGTCCTAGATGACCATGCGGGCCCCGTCGTGACTCCTCCCACAGGATGGGCCATACTGCAGGCGTCTGATCTGGGTTCTACTGTTTCCCCAGAAAAGGGAAAGGGCTACGTGGCAGACATTTACAGTATCTGCCACAATGGGGAGCCATGTTACTCTCCTCTGTGAAATTCCGGATTATCAGTTCTCTCCGATGTTTGGGGTGGAAGTAGTGAACTCTGAGTCCCACATTCTTTAATCCAGCCTTGGCTAGAACATTCAGCTGAAGCAGAAGTATTTAATGAGAAACTCCAAGAAAATGGGAATCTGCTGACACAGGTGCTTTTTGAAAAGAACCCTGAGCTAGACAATAGGTAGTTTTTAGGTAGGGAAGGAGGTGTTTCATCAGACAAGCCTGCAAAATCTAGACATAGTGTAGGTCTCGTTAGCATAAAGTTGACTCTGGCTAAGTCTCTGTGGTAGGAACTCGAAGCGGCTTTCTTGGAATAGCGATAGTGTTAATAGTTCCATGCAGTTTTCTCGTAACCTTGGGACCAGAGTATGTTTGCCACAAGACAGTCCAAGTTTTCAGGCTATTTGGTATAGACAACTGTGTTTGTTCCCTTCAAGTTCAAAACTACATTTCTTACCTGAGGCTGATTTTACTCACAACTGCGGTGATTCAGTCCGATTAACTCTGCCTCTTAAAGTTAGAACACACTTTTATGAATACTTATTTATTTATAAATTGAACAGCTTAACTTTGAAACACAATTCAGAAACTTGACTCGTTGCAATATGTGAAGTTTCATAATGACGTGCTTCGCCATTGGTCTTTGAAACTCATTTTCTGAGGTGTTCAATGGGCTTTTTTGATATGGAAGCTCATTTCTCTGGTTTGGGGAAATTTCTGTGTATTAATTTTTGAGGAGTGTAGATGCTAAGAAGCGAGCCAGCAGTGTGAGGGGAGCACAGGGCTGGTGGCCCGCTGGAGTGTGCTGGGCAGGGAGCCAGGCCTTTCCCTCCACATGTCAGCACCTGGAGGCCTCTCCTCCACAGAAGGGTCCTGGGAGGGTGGCACCGGGCCGGGAAAGCCTGCCTGCCAGAATTCTAGAAGCAAGAGAGGGCGACTGTGCTGGACAGACACGTCATCCAGTTACTCCCTCCAGGAAGAGCCGCCCCCAGCTGTCAGCTCCTCAAGGGTCTGCCTCGGTGGCAGGGAGCCCCTTCCCCGGCAGCCCCGTCCCGCGCCCGAGGGAGGTGAGCACCTGCTGGCTGTGTCTGGGGCTGACCCCAAGCACCACAGCCCTGTCTGCTCACTGCTCACCGGAAGTACACGGTAAACGCTGAGGTGTCTTCTGCAAAATGTAAGGGTTGTCGCAGCAGACACTGTTGATGCCACATTTCCTTGGAGCTCATGTTCGCAGACCCACGACCTCTATGGCAAGCGCCGTGGCCACGAGAGCTTATGTTGGGTGGACGAGGACGTGTTGGAGCAGCCCCGGGCCCAGAGTGGCAGCCAACCACCCCAGACCGGCTAAGCGGTCAGATGGGAGGACCCCAGCAGGGCCGAGCCCCGGCTGCCCGGGACACTCTCCTGGATGCGGCCCCTGGAGCTATGTCAGCGCCTTGGCCTCCCCTGCAGGAGCCTCCTGGGATGGCCTCCCAGAGAATCTCCTGTCCCTGTGGTCTTCATTTTAGGGCATGCATTGGCGGGAGCCCCAACTCAGACACAGCCGGTCAGCACCAAGCTAGACACCGACATGCAAGCTCTCGATCGGAGCGGAGCGTGACGGCTAGCTGTGGGCGTCCCTTCCGCCTGGCCGTCTTGGGTGGGATTGGCGTCCTATCACCTCTGCCCCGGGGGGGCCCCACACAGCACTGAGAAGCAGGTGCTTCCCCCTCATTTCACGGGGGGAAACTGAGGCTCACAATACTGCCTCAGGACACAAGGCTAAGAAACTGGGAGGCTGTTATTGGGATTCTCTCTTCCTGATGCCAAGGTCCTGTGTCCTCCACATGGGACAGTCTGCTTGGCCTGCAGAGAAACCAGATGAAAAGTCATTCAGCAACAAGGCCCCGGGAGTCTCAGTGATGTTCCCAAGACTATAAACACCTATTCTGTAAAAAATAAATTAGTTTCCCTCACATTGTGGTTTATAGGAGCCATGTTTGATACACAGGAGGGAAAAAACCAATGCCATAACTCGAAGGGGGAAATGATCCCAAATTTAGAAGCAGAATTTGTGAGCGGGACACAAAGACTGTTGCCGAGTGGGACAAAGGAAAGTCACCTTGGGTTAGAAGTCAAGGCAGATTCAAGGGCCCTTTGGGAAATTACTGGTTTCCTGAGATTTTATCTCTCAGGGCAATGTTTAGCCCATCGTGGAGTAGTTGTGTGACAGAGAAAGGGGCAGCGAGGGCCGGTCCCGGGTGTCATGAGTGGGTCTGGACGACACCCGGCTGTGAGTGTCTCTGTCTCTGTCTTCTCCTCTGTAAGGAGATCTTGGGGGTTGACAGGAGATGCGGCCTTGAGACCCGACATTGCAGCTGCTAAGACTCTCCTCCCCGGGGCGACTTTCAGCTAAGCCTTGGGGAGAGGAACGCAGGGGACCCAATCAGGTCACCTGGGTGTGCATGTGCGCAAACGAGCCTCTGCATTCAGACCGTCCTGGTGCAGAATCTCTTCCCAAAATATCTGTTACAAAGCTCTTTCCAAATATCAAAACAAGCCATTCATATTGGAGGCAAGGAATTTGCTTTTGGTGAAATTACCTGGGAAGTGGCGATGCGACGGTTTCTGAGTCAACATGGAAGAGAGAAGACAGATGGTTGGCGAGCTCTTCACACACGAAGCGGACGGTTTTCTTTGTCTTTTAACCAGACTCTGATCCTGAAAAATAAACTTTCAGATAAAAACATTCCCCAAATCAGAAAACTGGACTCGTTAGCTGCTGAAAAGTGGGTGAAAGCCCAATTCTACCCACTCGTTTGAGCAGACGGGTGGAGGGCAGGGGGCCGTCTGGATTCGAACCCCTGGCCACCGGGGGCTCCAAGGCAGCGGAGCCGTGAGACAAAGCGGGCTGGGAGCCACGTGGCTGCCCACACAGCGGCCCGCAGCACACTGTCCATCGCTAGTGGCGGGTTATTTTGGACTTATCTTTTTTATCCACTTAGTAAACATTCATCGAAGAATCCACGTAGTGTCCCTTACACTTCTGAGGGAAGACAGTCCATGCAAATGAAACGTTCGCTCGGCACGAAGGTCGTCATCGCGGTTGAAGCGTGAAGGGCGGTGTCCGCGCGCAGCTGACAGACGCGGCGCCGGAAGGACGGAGCGCAGAACTGCGGGACAGGTGCGCCTCCGCGTACCCGGGACGCGTGCGGATCCCGCACCCTCTCGTGACGCCAGCGCCGGCTGCAGCAGCAGCTCTGTCGAGGGGGACGCCAGTGCCCCACAACCTCATTTAAAATAATCCGGTCCAGACGCTGGTGCCAAAAAGGAGGCCTGCAGCCTTCGCCACCGTGACCTGGATCGTATTTCAAAAGTGTCAGATCGCAGCTGTCCCGCAAAAGCCTGATGCCTTAACGAGCTCCTCATGCGTTCATCTCGCGAACACAGAAAGTGGGGTTCCCACTGGGGAGGAAAGATCTACAACACCAAACCCGCGGCTGTGGCGCTTCGTGGGGCACGCCTGTGCAGCGCCTTCTCGCCGTGGAACTATTTACTGCTTCATTAAGACGCTTTCACGTAAAAAGCCACATCCGAGAGGCGCCGTCATAGCTACAGAGAAGACGGAGCATGCGCGGGAGGAAAGCTTACTGAACTCTCAACGTGGAGAGGCTTTAAAAAATGCTGATGTTCTGTTGTGCTCATTCGGGGCTGTTAAGAGCAAAATTTAAAAAATCTTGTCATTGCTGTATGTTAAATGTTGGCCTCTTTCTTGAAGAAAGATTCCGGCCAAGGGCTGTCTTTGAGCCCTGACTTACTATGCTAAGTAATTCCGGAAACTGAATGAAGCAAGTTTTTTCTTTTTTGAAAAGAGAAAAGAGGTGTGATGCTCAAGGGGATTAGGGAAATACCTATCCGCAGACAGAGACGCTTGGACAGAAGGGCAGACGAATACACATGGGGCACGGAGCAGTGTCACAGGCCTTTGCAGACGCGCACCCCTCTCCCTGCAGACTAGCGCCTCAACGTGCTTTTGCTGGGAAAGGGGCAGCCACAAACCCCGAGAAGCATTCTTCGGTGTTCTTGTCCAAGAACTCAGGGACACGGGGCTCCGTCTAGCAAAAGCCTTCAGGATACTGAAGTTAGACCGTGAAAACTGCGCTCGCTCGTTTAGCCCTCCAGCAGTGGCTGGGCTGCCCGCTCTGCGCCCGCCCCACAGTGGCTCTTACATTCCGAGTGGCGCCTCCCATCTCCCATTCCTACGTTCTCCACCGGGACCTCCAGCTCCAGGACAAGAAAGCAGAATGCAGCTGTCCGCCTCCTCGCAAACATAACTGAAGAGCCTGGAAATAATGTGACGGAAAACGGCAAAGGGACTCTGAGAGCGGGAAAGAAGGAGGGGGACAGGTGTGAGGTGCTGAGGTCTGCGGTCTACCGAACGCCCCACATCGGTGCCGAAGAGGCCTGAAGCCTGCAACTGCCCACGGGCAGAGACAGACAAGACGGGAAAGGCCGGGCAGAAGGACGGGGAAAGGAGGGCCCAACGGAGCCCAGAGGGGGGCTGCTGACCAACCACTCAGCAGGGAGCCCGATTTGCCTTCAAAGCCTGGGGCCTGACCCAACCCCCGCTCCACCCAGTGGGCTGACCCTCCAAGGGGGCAGGCTTAGTACAGCCCAGCAGCTCTGTGCTCTGCACCCAGTGGCAGGAGAAAACCCAGGCCCAGTGGCGTAAGCCCCTCCCACTTCCCACGCAGAACATGGCCTAGCAACACAGGCGGCCCAGGGAGGCAACTCCGGCCCTCCAGGCAGCAAGAGGGAGGACTGGGCGAGAGCCCCAGAAGCGCCGGAAGAATTAAGCCCAGCCAGTAGCACCGTAAGGGCTCTAAAAACCACCCTCTCCCACAAAAGCAGGTCAGAACCTAGACAGTAAATGCAAAAGGGGACACCTGCCTGCCGAAATCGAAGACTTAAGTAGCATCAAGGGTCCCCAAAACGAGAACAAAAATTTTGTCCAGGATACAACAAAAATTCACTCATGATACTAACAATCAGGAAAACTACACTTTGAGAAAGAAAAATCACCAGTTGCCAATACTGATGTGAAAAGATGTTGAAATTATTTGACAAGGATTTTAAAACTGTAATTAAGAATGTTTCAATAGGACACTGGGTGGCTCAGTCAGTGAAGCGTCTGCCTTTGGCTCACGTCATAATCCCAGGGTCCTGGGCTCGAGCTCCACGTGGGGCTCCCTGCTCCTTGGGGAGCCTGCTTCTCCTCCCCACCCCCCCGTGTGGTGTTCCCCTTGCTTATGCTTCCTCCCTCTCTCTCTCTGTCAAGTAAATAAAAGTTTTTTTTTTTAAAGAATGTTTCAATAAACAATTACAAATTCTCTTGAGAAATAAGGAAAAAAT
The DNA here is from genome assembly GCF_002288905.1 of Enhydra lutris kenyoni. Classification (NCBI taxonomy): domain Eukaryota; kingdom Metazoa; phylum Chordata; class Mammalia; order Carnivora; family Mustelidae; genus Enhydra; species Enhydra lutris. The sequence goes on along the minus strand of NW_019154117.1, from coordinate 165,314 downwards.
AAAAAAATCTCTGCAAAGAAATAGAAGTTATAAAAACTCACCGATGAACTCAGTAGTAGAATGGAGACGACTCTGGATAGAATCCATGAACCTGAAGACAGATCAATGGAATTTATTCAGTCTGATCAAAACCGAGAAAGCAGACTGAACAGAAATGAATGGAGCTCAGCGATCTGTGAAACAGATGTCTAACTAGGTATCCAAAATACACAACATTTATCATCCCAGTCCCAGGAAAAGAGAGAGAGGGTGTGGCTGAAAAAAAGTCAAAGAAACAATAGTTGACAACTTCCCAAATTGGGCAAGAGAAATGAAACTACACATTCAAGAACCTGGGGGAAACCTAAGCAGGATAAACCCAAAGACATGTCATTACTAAACTTCTGAAAAATTAAAGACAAACAAAACAAAACAAAACAAAACAAAAAACCCCCTCAAGAACCAGGGAGAGATAATGCTTACCTATACTGGAAGACCCAATTAGTAACACCAGATTTCTCTTCTGAAACCATGAAGGCCAGAAGTCAGTGATACATTTTTCTAGAAATAAAAGAAAAGATCTGTCAGCCATGAATCCTGTGTATGTGGCAAAACTGTCTTTCAAAAATGAAGTAGACTTCTCAGATGAAGGAAAATTAAAAGAATTTGGTGGCAGATCTACCTTTAAAGATCGGTAAAGGAAACCCCCAAATGTTAAAAAAAATACTATGGATTGAATTGTGCCCCCTGCTCCACCATTCATATGTTGGAACCCAACGGTCAATGTGACTGTATTTGAAGACCTTTAAGGAGGTAACTAAGGTTAAGCAAGGTTTTAAGGGTGGGGGTCCCAATCTGATAGGATCAGTGGTCTTTACAAAAAAGAGGAAGAGACCCCAGAGCCATGTGCACATAGAGGCCCTGTGAGGACACAGGAGGGGGCAGCCTACAAGCCAAGGAGAGAGGCCTCAGGAGAAACAACGCCAGCCAACACCTCACCTTGGACTTGCAGCCTCCAGAACTGTGAGGGCTGCCCTTGGGCTGTTTGAGCCCCCAGGCTGAAGGGTGTGTCCTGGAAGCCTGAGCAGACTGAAGCAGAAAATGACAACAGGCAGATGGTGGGACATTTGGAGAGAAAGACAATGACAGTGGAAGAAGAAGCTATAGAGGCAAACCCAACAGACTGTTCTTCTTCTCTTGAGTTTCTTTAACTATACCTTATATTTGAGGTCAGAATTATAACACCATTTGATGTGGTGCTCAATGCATGCAGTGGAAACACTTAAGACAATTAAATTTAAGAAGTGGGGAGGCTCGGGGCGCCTGGGTGGCTCAGTGGGTGAAGCGTCGGCCTTCAGCTCAGGTCATGATCTTGGGGTCTTGGGATCAAGCCCCATGTTGGGCTCTCTGCTCAGCAGGAAGCCGCATCTCCTTCTCCCTCTGCCCGCCCCTCCCCTAGCTTGTGTGGGCGTGTGCTCTCTCTCTTTCTCTGTCAAACAAACAAATAAAATCTTTAAAAAAAAAAAAAAAGAAGCAGTGGGGAGGATCAAAGATGTAAACGGAGGTGAGGCTTCACACCGTGGGTGGAAGTGTATCACGAGGCACGTGGCCACAGCCAGGGCAACTGGCAGTAAGGTTATGCCAAGTGGCGTGTAAAAAATATGAATAAGGAAGAATCTGACGGTAAATAATGTTCACGTAACTCACAAGAAAGCAAGCAACCCCCCCAAAACAAAACCAAAACAAACAAAACAAAAAAACCAGAAGAATAAAGAATGGGGACAGAGAGAAAACAAAATACTAAAATGGCAGACTTGAGCTCTAACATATGAATGACTATGTTAAATATTACGGGTATAAATATGCCAATTAAAAGACAGAGATCTATTATTTTTCAGTAAAGAGAAAAAATTAAGAATGGAAAAAGTAGAGATAGAGTGGGCAAGACATGTGACTCAGTCACTCGCAGTCTATGAGAAAAATGACTTCAAAACAGTGCCGTAGACGCGCGGGAAAGAAGAGGATGGGGAAGCTGCGTCACGCAAATATGAGTCACAAGAAAGGCAACAGTGACGATACTAACAGACAGGGCCTCACAAAATGGTAAAGGCTCCATCAACCCACCAAGATCCGGGAATCCCAAGTTTGTGCGTAGAACCCAGCAAGGTTTCAAACCACGTGAAGCAAAAAACTGGAGGAGAAGAGGAGAGAAACAGGTAAGTTCCGAGTCGTAGCTGGGGATTTCAACGCCCAGCGCTCAGCCTTTACTGTTGGAGACAAAGCCAGCCAGGCTGTGGAGGAAGGAGCACCAGCACGGTCCCGGGATTTGCCTGACATTCCCGAGGACTCCCCCAAGAGCAGGACACTCACCGTGAGGAGAGGCCATATCCGTGGTCATACAACAAACCTTAACCAACCTAGAAGAGTTTTAAGCGCATGGAGTATGTACTCTAACCACAACAGAATCAAATTAGAAATCAGTAAGTGAAAGACAACAGAGCAATCTCCCAGCTCTTGGAAATTCAACAACACACTTCTAAATAATCCGTGGGCAGAGCTGAAGGCCCAAAGGAAACTTAAAAATAAAAATAAATGAGGTTGAATGAAAATTGAAATGAAACTGAAAATACAACATATCAAAGTTTGTGGGGTTCAGCTAATATGATGTTTCCATTAGAAAATAAGTGTTTACATTAGAAAAGTGAAAATACATCAATCAGTAACCTAACTTCCCAGCTCAAGAGGCTGGAAAAAGAAGGAAGGAAGGAAAAGGATAGCAACAAAAAAGCAAGCAGAAAGAATGAAATTTTAAGAAGGCAGAAATCACTGAAAATAAAAACATGAAAATGAGAGAATTAGTGAAACAAAAACTGTATTTGTCAAGAAAATCCATAAAATTGACAAACCCTTAGCTCAGCTGACAAGGATAAAAAGAGAAGGGACACATCACCACCGACAAAATGAAAGGGGCTCGACAAAGGCTGTCACGCGTGTCGGATATCTGACAACTTAGAAGAAATGGGCTAATTCCTGGAAAACCACAAACTGCTCAAACTCAGCAAGATAAAACAGTACACGAATCGTCCTAGACGCTTCTTTAAAAAATAGGATCTGTAATTTAAAAGTTCCTGGAAAAAGAAACTTCCAGGGTCCAGATGTTTTCAAATAGAGAATTTCTCCAGCATTTAAAGAATTAACAGCGATTTCACAAGACGTCTGCCAGCGCTGAGAAGAGGAGGGAGAACTTCCCCACTCATTTTGAGGTCACGATCCCCTTGAAACCAAGGTACAACAAAGAGGACATACAAATAAAGCTAGACGTCAACGTCTCTCATGAATTTAGATACATACATTCTCAACAAAACAGTAGCAAAATGAACCCAGTGATGTATTAAAACAACTGTACATCATGACCACGGCGGGGACGGGGGTGGGGGGTGTCCTGGGGTTGCGAGGCTAGTTCGACATTCAAAACCAACCAGTGTCCTCCCATCAGACCGGTAGGCCAGACGGGCCAAATCACTTGCGCTCCTATTTCCATCCTGCTGTCTGCTTCTCAGAGAACCCAAAGTTCATTCCCTTGCTGAGGGTGACATACCAACAATCCCACAGCATTAACCTGACAAATATAACAGAGCGATTTTAGATGGATTTTCTCTATGATTCATTACCAGGTAAGCGTGCCCAGTGCTGGTGCCACCATTTAACATTGTTCTGGAGCTCCAGGGCAGTGCTGTGACAAAAGAAAAGGAAATAAGAAAAATAATGAACATCTACCTAGAGAAAGAAAACAAAAGAACCACCAAACCACAGTTGGGCCTTAGACAGCATGAGGGTTAGGGGCACTGACATGTATGCAGTAGAAAATCCCCATGAAATGCTGGACCCCCCCCCCCCCCCCGCCAAACTCAACCATTAATAGCCCACTGTTGACCAGAAGCCTTACCAATAACACAGCCGATTAACACATATTTTGTGTGTTAGGTACTGAACTTTGACAATAAAGTAGGCCAGAGGAAAGAAAATGATATTAAAAATCATAAGAAAAATACTTTTATAGTACTGGGTTGTATTTACTGGAAAAAACTACATAAAAGAGGACCCACGCAATTCGAACCCATGCTGTTTAAATGTCAGCTGTGTTAGAAAATGTGCAGGACTTCAGCAAGTTTTCCAGACCAGTTTTCAAAATCAATGGTCTTGTGCCCCCTGGGGCAGCACATACGTTAAAATCAGAACAATACAGAGGTAAGCACGGCCCCCACGCAAGGATGACCCTCTGGCTGGTGAACTGTTCCAAGTCTCTGTTAGGGAAGGTGCTTGTGGCCAGCACTGTGTTCTACGTTAAGTGCTGAACCACCAAATTCTACACCTGAAACTAGTACCACACTGTATGTTAACTGGAATTTAAACAAAAATGTGGACGAGAAAAAGGAAAACAAAAAACAACAAACGGATGGTCTTTCTCTATGCCAGCAATAACTCTACTAAATATTACATATTACTAAATATTACATATTACTCTACTAAATATCTACAAATTACAATGGCTAAAAATATTAAATATCTAGAAATTATAAAGGAATCCCCAATCGGTCTGTGGGGAAACAAAACTCTGACACAGGAGATGGCAGATTCGAATGAACACGACGAACCCGCACGCTTACAGGCGTGTCCGTGTTTAATACTGTGAGATGTGACTCCTCCTCATGTCGTCTATGAGTGAAATGCAGGGTCAGCCGAAATTCCGGCTGGGATTTTTCAGAGGAACTCAACAAAATTATTTAAAAATACATATAAAGACATAAAAATCTATGAATATTAAAGTAAATTTTGTGTCCTGCCAGATGTTGAAGGACCATATTTTATTTTACTTTTTAATTTTTTAAACATTTTATTTATTTGAGAAAGAGAATGAGAGAGAGGTGGGGAGGCCAGAGGGACAAGCAGACTCCCACTGAGCAAGGAGCCCAATGCTGGGCTCGATCCCAAGACCCTGAGACCACGACCCGCCAGTCCGACACTTAACTGACTGAGCCACCCAGGGGCCCGAGGGCCGTACTTTAACAAAGACATGTTGAAGCTGGCGCAGGAACAGGTGAACAGGCTGAGGGACGGTGACAGTTGGAAGATGATCCACACGTCTGTACGAGACTCGGTCTAAGATGAACTATAAAAATAAATTAATGGGGGAACAACAGACTGTTTAGAGAACGACTTGGGATTATGGAATACAGAAGAAAAATAAAATTGGGCCCCTACCTAATCCCGGACCCAGGAGCAGACTCTAGATAAAGTCCCGAACATGAAAGACAGAGACTAGAAATCAACAGACAGCAAACAATGCTAAAAAGTCCTCAAACAAAAGCATAAACTGTAAGGAAAAGAGGCCAATGGCTCTCATTACCTCAAAATTCCCATTTCTGCCCAGTGAGAGCGAAGACACAGATGGCAGGTCTGTTAACAACACAGCTGCGTGAAACTCTACAGGGTCACGGCCTGGCATCCACTGGGAGCTCCTAGGAAAATAAACCAGGGAAGGGGTAATTCAAATAGAAGAATGGGGAAAGGATATGTACAAAGTATTTTCAAAACGGGAGATCCTAATTATGACTTCAGGCTGATAAATGAGGAAATGCGGGCATAAACTTATTTAGGGCAGTGTTTTATTCTCCAGAAGGAACAGAGGGGAAATGCTTGAAGGGGTTGCCTCCTGAGAGTGTGGCTGAGCGTGGGCGCTGCTGGGGTGGAAATCCTTCAGTACGATTTGAGTTTTTAACCCTGTGCTTGTTTTACTTTGCTGACATTTTGAAATTCAATTTTTTTTTTTTTTTTTTTTTTTTTTTTGAGAGAGAGACAGAGAGCACTCCAGAGCAGGGAGGGCAGAGCAGGAGGGAGAGGAAGAGAAAGAAGTTTAAGTAGGCTCCATGCGCAGCGTGGGGTCCGATCTCCAGAACCTTGAGAGCACAGCCCGAGCTGACATCAGGCGCCAGATGCTTAGCTGACTGAGCCACTCAGGGACCCCACAAGGGTCTACTTTACATCAAGAGGTCATAAAGGCAAAAACCCACCTGATCTCTAGGGGAACCCGTTCCTTACCGCCTGCAGCTTCTGGGGTTGCTGGTGTCCCTCTGTCTGTCTTCATACAGCCTCCCCCCCCGGAGTGACCTCGTGTGCCTGAGGGGCACCTCCTTTTGCTTCTATCTTAGAAGGACATGTGTGGGGGCGTTGGGGGCCCACCATTGTAATCCATGGCCATCTCATCTCAAAGTCCTTAACTGTATCTGTGATACAGTTATCTGTGATATCAGACACAAACCCCCTTTTCCAGAGAAGGCAAATCTGCAAGTTCCAGGGATCAGGACTTGATTCTCTGGGTGGCCGTCGTCTGATCTACAAGACGCAGTTCTCTCAGCAACATTTGTGGAGAAGACGGCCCTTTTCCTTGTGAATCAGGACTTGGGCACTGCTGAAACCAACTGACCAGAAACGTAAGGGTTGCTTCCTGAACGCTCAACTCTGCTCCACGGACACCCGCTCGTCCCAGTACCGTAACGTCTTGCTGACTGCACTATCATGGTAACTCTTTAAATTAGGTCATTCAAACCCTTCAACTTTACTCTTCTTTTTAAATATTTTTTGGCTACTATAGGTCTCTATTTTCATATAAATCTTAGGATCAGCTTGTTGATTTCTGCATAAAATCTGCAGGAATTTTGGTAAGGACGGCACTGAATCTGTACATCAATGTGGGAAATCTTCCAGTCCAGGAACACGGAATGTCTCTCCATTTATTTAAATCTGTAATTTCTCGTAGCAATATTCTCTACTTTTTATACTTTTCAGCGTACAGGTCTTACAGCTATTGTTAAATTCACCTACTTATTTTAATGCTATTACTCATGGAATTGTTTCCTTAATTTCGTTTCACATTGCTGCTAATGCACAGAAATACGATTCATCCTCACGTATTGGTCTGGTACCGCCTGGTCTCCTTAAACACACTTATTCTGCAGCTCTTCAACCCATGCCTTAAGAGTTTCTAATATAGTGTCATACGCAAATGAATTTACGTCCTTTTTCCGGTCTAATTCCTTCCCCGCTCCTCACCGCACAGGCCAGATTCTCCAGACAAACTGTGACTGGCAGTTGGGACTTTTTGGACCCACGTTCAGGAGGGAAACGCATTAGTTTTCTTTTCTTGTGGTCTGTCCGGCTTTGGTATCACAGGAATCAAACAGGATGAACAGAGACGTTCCCGTCTCCTCCACTTTTCCTGAAATAAACCTGTGAATGATTGGTATTGCTTGTTTTTTAAACGTTAGAATTTACTGGTAAAGCCATCTGGATTTGGACATTTTTGGGAGAAGATGTGAAATTACTAATTCAACGTATTTGTTACACTTTTACTCAGATTTTTCTTATAGAATTTGTTAGTCTGTGTCTTCCTCATTCACGTTGTCTAATTTGCTGGCATAAACTTGTAATATTCTTCTACAATCTTTTTAATTTCTCTGGGGCTGGTGGTGCTGTCGTCCCTTCAGGCCCTCATCTGCTCACTTGTGTCTTCTCGGTTACTTTCTTGGCCAATCCTGCAGGGTTTGTCAACAGTTTCACTGATTTCCTCTATTTTTCTGTTTTCTATTTTATTTCCTCTATTCTTTATTTTCTCCCTTCAGGCCTCATTTGCTCTTCTTTTTCCAGTGTCTTAGGGGAGCAGCTTAGGTGCCTGGAAACGTTCCTCCCTTTCCTGACATGGGCATTTAGAGCTACGAACCTTCTGGCCCCTGCTCTCGCCGCGTCACACGAACTCTTCCATGTGTGGCTCAGCAGGTTTAAGCAGCTTCCTTTGCGACGCCCCTTTGATCGCGGACTTGCGCTGCCGCAGCCTTTCCGGTTTCCGAGAATCTCCGACTTAGTTGTGTTGCGGGCAGAGAACGTGCATTTTTCTATGGTTTCAATCTTTTTAAATTTATTGAGACTTGGTCACAGCCCAGCATGCGGCTTATCGCAGAGGCGTCGTGTGCAGCGGGAGGCCGGTCCCGCAGGCTCCTGGCGGACGACCGCACGGACGCAGTCGGTTTGCGCGAGCTGGTTCACGTGCCGCCCAGGCCCTCCTCACGTCCTCCTTGCTGGCTGTTCCATCAGTTGCGGACGTCGGGTTTGCTCGACTCCAACTATTACTGTTACATTATCTGCTCTTCCAGTTACGCTAGTTCTGCTTCAGGGATGTTAGGTCGCTGCTTTCAGGAGCATTTACACCTCCAACTGTTGTATTTTCACTGCGCACTTTGCATCATTCCAAAACGTCGCTATTTGTACCAGTATTTATCCTCAGAGCCTTTCTGATACTGACACTGGTCACTCGAGCTTGCGGCTCTCAATTGCGTGGCACATCGTTCACCTCCTGACTCTCTACTTCTTCGTGTCTCTGAACGTGGTGTGTCCCGGCACAGTCTGTTTTTGTGTAGTTGGCCACCCTCAGCCTTTGGATGAAATGTCTTGTCCGTTGACGTTCTAACGCGATCATCTCTATGGTTGGTAGGGCTTCTGCTTCTCGTTTCATGCTGATTGTGTGCCCGTTCTTCTTTGTATCGCTTTCTTTTGTGTTAAATACTTTTCAACTTACTATTTTAAGTCTGATTTCCCCAGTTATTTCCCGACCCAATGGAGCGGTCCCCCAGCAGACTCTTCAGGAAGGGCTTGTGAACAGTACTGAGCTCCAACCTAAAACTGTTTTCTACCAACTCCTTACCTGAAAGACTGCTTTTCTGGATACTTCACATTTCTCTTCCCCTCAAATCTCTGCAGTGTTGTTTTCTACGTTGCGTCTCAGAGACGACATTTTACTTCACGTGTGCTCCACCATCATTAAACCTCCCAGCCCCTCCTCCTCTTCACAAGACAGTGGGGAAGATCACGAAGGCTCGGTCTTCTCTACAACAAAACCCATACTGTCGATGTGTGTTAGGAGTGATTTTATTTGATGTCCTCATAAGGACAGTGTTTTGGGAAGACAGAGATAACTGAGATGGACTTGGCCATAATCGTCCTCACACATTGTCATCTGGGATACTACAGTTTTGCGTCCACAAGGAAAGATGGCGTCAGGCCTACACATCTGATTCTTATCTTCTTTCGTGGATTTAAAAATGCACATTATAATATTTCTGTTATTGAAATGCAGCCTGCAACGGGCACAGTGCACTTCAGTGGTACATAAACAAATGTGTGCGGCCCCGTGTGTGGAGTTCCAGCTTTGAGATACTGCTCTTTTCTGTCCCTACTTGTCTGGAGCCCGTTTCCTGAGTCGGAGCCTGGCTGTAGACGACAGCGGGGGGGAAGTCACCTGGCTCTTCCCACCCCGCGGGCACCTGCGCCAAGTGAAGACAGTCCCCCAATGGCTTCTGTGCCACTTGCCCCAGCCAGGTCACAGACAGAGCCCTGCAGAACCTCCAGTCTCCGAGAAACGTGTGCCCTGCTTCAGAGTGGAGAGCGGTTTCCTCTCAGCATCCTGCCTCACTTTTATACGACTCTGTGGTTCCTAGCGTGTATGTTTTGTGGCGTATATAACTGGATGTTGGTCACTGTGTAGTTTTAAAAGAAAGACTTTAGTTTTGCTTTTTTCTTCAAAATGCTGATTTTCCCAAGGGCTGAAGTTAACCACCGTGTGTTGTTTCCACCTTCTTTCCAGGAGCTTCTGTCATTTTTAAAACATAGCAATGACTATCTAGATGGTGAAATGGTGACTCAGAAAACATTACACAAACTTCTGCAAAGTTGCTGTCACCATCTGCCAGTGCCAGCAACAGCTCAGCGCGGCCCAGGGGCGACCGGCAGGAACCCACAGAAGCCCAGATACTACACACTGAAGAAAGGCACTAAGACATCTAATGAGTATTTTCTAAACAGACACCAAGAATACTACCCAGTGTACGCAAAAAAGTCAAGAGACTATTCTGTTGAACATATTACACGTGCAAATGGACTGGTTATTAGGAATGTAGGTTTATTTCATTAAAAAATAAAGCAAAAGATTCATCCCCAAAGACAGTCCCGTGTCCTTCAAAGCAGCAGCAATCACAAGGCACGTGCGTACAAAATACCTCCAGCAAAGCAGAAACTAAATATTAAAAATAGGTTATTCAAACAGACGTTGAAGACCATTTGTTACTATGAACACACTATAACAATGGCATTCTTACACATTTTTTTAAACAATTTTATTCCTTTACCTTTACTAAGACAAGAATCAATGGTGTAGTGTTTACGCACTACCCCGTGGCACCCAGCACAAACATTTACACCACCGAACCTGGTTTGCCGAAGAAAAAACAGCTGAAGAACAGCTTAAAAACGTTATGTTTAGTGCGTTCACATTTTCAGATATTTGAAATCCGTAAGCTAAGAGGAAAAGTAAATTTCCTTCACTTTGAAAAAGACTGTCGTTACATGTCCTCAGGCAAACCCACTCCACAAAAAAGGACTACATTCAGGATATTCTAAAATATCAAGGACATGATTTCTATTCTGGGAACATCACAGTGACCCTCTTCCTAAAACAGATCAGAAGTCAACACATAATAAATGTGAAGGCCAATTCTATTAAAATAAAGCAGTACTCGACTTAAATTATTGATCACTTAAGAAATACAGTGACTACTCACTCCCTGGTTAGGGATGTTAGATCAGGTATTAGAAATGGGGTAACATCAATATTTAGTGTATGTAAAAATTCTGGGATTCAAATACATTACAACAAAAAGTTTGTCTTAATCACACAAGTGTTTCCTTATACATCAGCCGCCGCTGAGCTGTGCTGGACGAGGGCTGGACGAGGGCTGAATGGGATGTGGTTGAGTCAGATCCTCGAGAAGGGGGTTGTGTCCTAGCCGGACGGGTGTCCCTCCAGCGCGAGCGCCGCAGAGACGTAAACTCGAGCAAACACTAAGGACTGCTGCTCGCTCTCGGCTACTGGAGGGAGGAGGTGAACTGAAGCTCCATTTTTAAACAACAAAAAAGAATACAAAATACTAGTACAGTAGAACACTTAAATAATACTAAATAGCACAATTTAAATACCAGTTATCTGCTGTCATTAGTTCTCTTCTTAAAAAAAAATCCGTTCCTGGACTTTCAGTGTGTTTCCTTTTTAAAGCTAGCCAGCGTCCTCCTCGCGGTTGGGTGGCAAGTCCGCACCCACGCAGCCGGCGGCCACCCCCGCAGGTCCCCGCAGGCCCCGCCCAGGTCACAAGGCAGTGACGCGGAGGCCCGTGCGTGTGCCGTGTGGCGGCTGCCCAGCAGGCCCGAGGCCCCGACCTAGAGCAGCACGGCCCGGGCCGCCTCCTTGATGGTGCGCGCGGCTCTCTCCAGCTCCCCGTCGGTCTGCTCCACTGTGACCACAACCCTGATGCTGAGAAATAACGACACAGGACATCGTCAGAGTCGTCTCCGGCACCTGCTCCGGCCCGTCGAGTCCTACCGGGACGTGGCCAGCAGTGGGCCTGCCGTCTACAGCCCCCTCCTCACCGCGCGGCGCAGTGCGGCAGGGACCCTCCGTCCCGCAGGCCTGGACGCGGACCAGCCAGGTCCAGAGTTCGCCTCTCCCCATCATCTCCGGCAATGCCGGCCCGAAGCCGGACTCAGCACACTCAGGTCAGTGCCTGCACCCCACGCCCATGGACGACTCAGTCAGTCACGTGAAGCTCGGGGACACGGAGGCAATGCAGAAACGGTTACGTTTTCAGAAAACCGAAAACTAAAACTATCGCTCTGACTGGGCAGTTCTACCTCTTCTCCCCCTCGCCCCTCTGCAAACACCCGTATCACCTACCGGACAGGGCACTGGGCTGGGCAGGGAGCGTCGAGGGCACAAAGCTAGTGTGGCCTAGGCGCCGGAAGCCCGGGATCACAGCCCTGCCTGCGCGCGGTCAGACGCGAGGGGGCAGGGCCTTCAGCGCACCTCGGAGCTGCCGCCAGCGGTCGTCCAGAAGCCCTGCCTGGACCTCCACGTCTACACGGTGCTCGGGACTCGTGTCGCCCCGGAACCCCGTTCTCCAGGGCACTCTGGCTCGTCCCTCTCAAGCTCGTGCTCTGGCCCCCGCAAGCGCCCGAGGGTCTGGACACCACGGCCCGCCCTGCTAGAAGGGGCACCCGCAAGTCTGACAAACTTGACCACACTTGAGGCCCGAGCACCACCTGCTCTCGGCAGCCTGGGTCCCTTCCAAGCGGGCACGGACCGCGCCCTCCACCTCTGGCCTCGCCGACCCTGCGCTGCGGCCCTGAGCACTCGTGTCTCCATCCTCAGCTACATGGGAAGTGCTGAGGAATGAGCACCGTCTTAAATCAGGAGTCCAAGCGCTCCCCTCCACGGACGGCTTCTCGAACCTCTCCAGATCTTCCCCACTGTTGCCCTGTTTTCCCCTGGGTGGTTTATACGTGTTTGCCAGCTCAAGTGCCACACGGCGCTCCGGCCAGCTATGGGGTCAAGACCACTGTCTGGACACGCCCCTCCCCCAGGTCGGCCCTCAGGGCGGACAGGGCCGGCACAGCGCGTGCAGCTTAGGGTCGTGGCAGACCTCTGCGGACCAGAGCTCGGTCCTGGGGTCTCACACATCTGAGTTAACTGAGGGACTACAGTGAGTCCTGGGGGGGCTTTACCATTAAACGTTTTTAAATGGCCAGTTTAAGAAGAGAAAACAGACGGCGTACTGCATAGTACGGGACACACTCTTCCGTATCCCGTGACAGCCTTCCAAACATCTTCAGAACAGAACACGTTTTATACAGAGTTCTGAAGGGAGGAAACAGGCCCAGTCACACTGTAACGTCACCAACCTTGGAGGAGGGAGGCACTTCTCTTCCTTCTCCAGGTAGCGTGCCTGCGTTAACGCGATGCTTCTGTTCATGCACTGTAGGAAGAAGAGGGACACGTTTGCAAGCTGGCTGTGGACACTGTGGTCATTACAACAGGGAAGGCCTCTGAGATGCTGTCCGTGCCGCAGCGCTCATTCATCCAGTTACAACTGTGAGAAGGCAAAACGGCGACACCAGGACCCCATCCCGAGCAGCCCCAAGCGGCATGACCTTCCCACGGTGGCCTCCGCTCCACGCCGCCCAGGGCACCACGCCAGCCGTGTGGCTGCCCGGCACTGTGAGACAGGGCCAGTGCCACCGAGACTCCACTTTTAATCTTCCTCCATTCAAATAGCCACAGGTGGCTGGGACTTTCCATCTTAAGCAAAGCAGGAGTAGGACGTGGGGAAACAGTGACAGCAAAGTCCTGGACCCCAACCCGAAGTCGGACTGCACAGGGACACCGGAGCGGTCTCAGAGACAGACCACCCCACGTCAAGCACCAGCAGCTCCTCGCATCCCGCACCTGCGTTTGAGCAGGTCCTACCAGGCCACAAGGCTCTGGGGTCCCCACTGTTCGCGTCGCTTTTCCGTACCATAACCATCTGCCAGTATTGTTTTAAAAATTCAAACATTCTCTCTCAAAATAAAGAAAGTATAAAAATCAGACTGAAGTCACGGTTTATCAGGGTTTCTCTCCAGGAGATGAACGTGTTCTGGAAGGAAGGTGCACAACCTTGTGAGCGTGCCCACAAACACCTGACTGCAGCCCTTTAAAAGGGTGCATGTTTTGGTCTGTGAATTATAAAGAAGCATCAGTCAGAGCCAGGGGACCGATAAAGGAAGGAACAAGCATTCCCAGGGCTGGGCACTGAGGGTGTCGGCCCAAAGAGGGGCCACGCCGTCCGCGGCCAGGCTGCCCTCCCGAGGCTATACACACCACCGGAAACCCCCAGCAGGCCACACCGCAGACGCTTACTGACGCAACAGCTGGAGTGTGCTGGAGGAGCTAACTCCTGAAAACATCTGGACTGGCTCTGCTCCTAGCCCGGGCCAGCTAAGAAACATAAACCGCCGTCTTGTCCAGCCACTCAACAAGCACTTGGCAAGAGCTCCGTGTTCTGCAAAGCTCACGCGAGAGTCTCCGCTCTCCAGCACCGACCAGCAGTGAGGCAGAGCTCCGGACGAGGACGCAAGGACAGAGCTCTCTTTTTTGCGCAAGTGCAGTTTCCAGACTGTGTTTTGTCCCTCCCCAGAGGCCCTGCTCCCGGATTCAGCTCTCATGAGGACTTCCTGGAGACAGCCGGTCTCGGGCTGGGGCCTCTGATGGAGTCTGGTCTCTGTGAGCTGTGCAGACTCTAGCCCTCTCTTCTGTCTCAGGACGAGCAACGCAAGCACGGCCTGCGTAGCCGATGCTCTTCTCGCCCACCCTCTGCAGTGTCTCTGGCACCAGTGGAAGGAACCCCACTGCCGGGGTCTCTCAGTGGAACGAGCGCCCCGGCCGCAGGGACGGCCCAGGTCCCGTAGCGTGGAACCGGGGCACACAGCCGTCCTGAGGGGGCCGGGTGAAGGAGCCTGGAGTGACGGGGGATGTGGCTCCTGGAGGCTGCTCTGCAGAAGTCCGCGTCCGGCCCCACACCGGACAGTCTCAGCGCACAAGCTTGCCTGTCACAGAAGCCACCGTGACGGCTCTGCCTTGTACGCTGTGTCCATGAAGCTTGCACTTAATTTACACACAATTCTGGTGCCGCACGTAAGCACAGGGATGCTGCACTTTCTGTATGTGCTCGAGTGACATCGCGGTCCAAGTGCCGAGGTGGTAAAAGGTGCCTCTGGGATGTTTCATCCGTGAGAGAGCGTCTGACTTTTCTCATGCTTGCAGAGCGGAACCCGAGGGAACACCTGTGGCATCTCTGCACTCGGAAGGCAAGAGTCACCGCAGCCCGACTGCTCATCATCACACATTTCCTCAGTGAGGAAGCTCAGATTCTGTGCCTGCTTTTGTTTTGTAAGATGACCGACTCCAGAGGGCCTGCGTGAAGCCCTCCATGATGCGTCCTTCTAAGTGATACAGTTCACACTGTAGGACGCAGGACAGCAAGCTGGGAAGCAGAGGCTGACGTCACCTGCGTCTCCATACTGAGCAGCCACGTGACCAGGGACAGAGGCGTGACCACGTGGCCACAGCCAGGCAAAGGCACACAAGAAAGGATGGCCATCGCCCTGACATCCGGTGGCACGGGCTCGGAGCAGGAGCCCCTGGAAGGAACCGTCAGGACGAGCGGGGCAGGGAGGCAGAATGCAGCCTTTCATTCTCAGATGCACGCTAGCTGGGCCGCAGAATCAGGTAAAGGCGGGCCCCCCAGCCCCCTCCGCTCGCTCGCGGTGCTGCCTGGCCACTTCGACCCTCCGTGAGGGAGGACAGCGAGGAGCCGCACGGAGCAAGTGAGCGGGGCCGGCTCCGGAGACACGGCTCTACTGAGCACAGATGGGCACACGGCCTTCCCCAGAGAGGCACTTCTCAGTTAATAACGAAGTTACAATTAGTAGTAAAATCACCTTCAGAAGATATTTAAATCAACCTCCAAATTAGGCCTGGGAAAGGAGCGAGCAGTCTGTCTTCCTTTCTGGTTACAAGACTATTCTGACCTGTCTCTGGGCTACGCTGGGGGTTCAGCCCAGACAGCCGGCCACCGCTCTGTGGGATCGTCGTGACTCATGACGCTACCCCCCACGCGTATGCAGGCCTGGCTCTGGACATGCTAAGCGAGTGGAAGGCTACCAGCTAGACGTTTAGGCATTGTGTGGGTTCAGGGTAGAAGAAGTACATACTTACATGATTTACAATCTCCTGAAGTAGTTTAACATCTTTTTCTCGAGACCCGGTGCTGTCTGTGAGCTGTAGGTGAAACGCTGGAGAAAGGGACTCCCCCACCACTTTTAACCCAGAAATGCTGAAAGGAAACACACACACAAGCGTTTAGTCCCTTCTGGGCACAAGGATGTCCCACATCTAAGTAACTGTCCGACGTCTGCATTAATGAATGGAATGGCGGCTTGTGGCTTCTCCAGGAAGCGTCACGTGGCGGCTCCAACCCCGAGAGGGACAGCTGAAATCCACGCTCTTGCCCAGGCTCGCCAGTCTAGATCCTCCTGCAGGGCCGCTCTGGGAGTGTGGCTGGGAAGGCGATTGCTGTCCCGGCAGACGCCTCTGGCTCACTCCTGCAGGCCGCTCCCTGCTCCCGGGCCCGCAGGCCCCCTCCTCCTCTGCCCCTCTCCCTACGCTCTGCAGCTGGTCAGGAAGCCAGGTCCCAGCCTGAGGACCGCCTCCTGGGGCCTCCCTCCCAAATCCCTCCTCTAGGGAAGCGTCTACACCCTTGTCTCCTATTACTGTTTCCTTCATGACTCCTTATGATTGATAATGTGCCCCTGTTCATTACCTCAGTCTTTATTTGTATATCGTCCTTCCCAAATTACAGGGATGACTTCCGACATTAAAAACACTGCATTTTGACCATCAGAAGTATGTTTAGATTATACAGTTCCCTTCTTATTTGCATGTTTTCTGTTAAGTTGTACTTGAATTATGACTATTTTCATCTTCCTTAGGATTTAACAGCACAGACATCTGTAGCTTCTCAGGTGAGGAGAGAGATTTCCTTAGGAGTGAAATCCTGCATTTTCAAATGTTTATTCTAGATGGCAAGAGAACCGCAGCACAGGTTCATTCAAAGTTCATTTTTATCTGTTACTAGCAATAGTTTGATTTTTGACTCAACTCCTAGGCTACAAATGGTGACATATGACTATCTGAAATTGAGCTAAACATTTTTAAAATTTCTTAAAATTAAAAAAAAAGCACTTTTATTTACTTATGTGAGAGAGCACACCTGCACGAGCGGGGGAGCAGAGGCAGAAGGAGAAGCAGACTCCCCGCTGAGCAAGGAGCCCGAGGTAGGACTCGATCCCGGGACCCTGGGATCATGATCTGAACCGCAGGCGGACGCTTAACTGACTGAGCCCCCCAGGCGCCCCGAGCTGACATTTTAGATTGCGTCTGATTAGCGGGCTTCACTTAGAAAGCTCTGCTTCTCCCTCAGAATGAGATTAGCACAAAAGGTACTTTGTAGCACATCTGACTCCTTCAGCACATTAGGACTCACCGAGCTTTCCTGAGTGACGACTGTGCGTCAAGCCTCATGTGAGGCGCCAGAAGCCAACGTCAACTGCCTTTAAAACCACCCCGAGCGCTGCAGTCTGTGTCCTGTTTCCTTAAATGTAACCAGTCCTTCTAGGACCTTCCAATAAACCAGGCTGCAGAACAGCGCACAAAATACACCGTAGTCAAACAGGGATTTACTCCAGAAGGCAAGCGTGGTTTAACCCCAGAAAAATTATAACAACGCAATTCAGCAAAAATCTATGATTTTCAAAAAAGCCTCCAAATGTAGGAATAATCTGATCAACACCACGTTCAGGACACTTTCCGTGTGAAACTTCATACTCACTGAAGAAACGCTTTAGTACTGGGAATGACGGGGCATCACCTCTGTGACAGAAGAGGTCAACAGTGTGTTAGCGACCTACACCAACGCACTAAGAGAAGAAAAAGAACGAAGATGTCCAAGAAGCTGGCAGGAAGACAGAACCACAGGACTCTCACATACACCATCACGAACAGAACGAAACAAACCACTAGGAGTCTGGAAAGACTGCTGCACAGCAGATCATGAGGACAAAGTGCCAACTCCAGAGAAGACTGGCTACAAGGAGAAGCGACAACTAGCAGCTCAAGGAGAAGGTGGGTCTTCGAGGGAAGAGGCGGTCAAGAGACAAGACGGTGGAGTGTACCCAGCACTAATCCAATGACTCCAGAAAGGGTGACAAAAAAGAGGGGACAGCCAAAGGTGCTGGGCCCTTGATGGGGAAGAGCTACGATGGCAGGAGACAACTTCTCCAGTTGTAGCTGGACGGAAGACTGGTTCAGATGCCTGTGTGTGGACAGACTTGTGAGAGAAGAAGAGGGAGTCTGAGCGAAAGCAGTGGAGCCGGCTGTGCCGGGCGGTGCGGGGAGCGAGGGCGGTGCGGGGAGTGCGGGCGGTGCGGGGAGTGCGGGCGGGGCCTGAAGACCTGGGAGGAGACAAAGGCGGGAAAGACTGGGGAAGGTGCAGCGCTGGCCTTACAAGGTGCACACACTGACACCACTAGACAGAATGAAGGGCCCCAAGTGTTCCTGAATTTATAGTGACTCGCACATGCTGTACTGTGCTGGCACGTTAATATTTTATAAACCAAGTAACTGGAACCAACACGAATATTATCTCCTATCTCCATAAATCATGCAAAAAGAACTTTTGTTACTACAGTGTAGACACACCCAGAACTTTAATTATTTCTGCCCTTGCTTTATCTGAACAGCTGTGATCTGCTCATTTACTCACTGTCCTTGTCCTTTAGAAAAGCTTCCAGCTTCCACATCTGTCAACAGGCAGGACTTTCATGATTGAAAAGACATGTTTCCATCTTAGGAAAGGCAAAGGAAATACCTCGGGCAACGTGAGATCATCCTCTGTAAGACCAGGAATCTGCATGAAGGTGCCACCCACCTGAATTTTTTTCTCCATTCCAGAGAAATCTTAGAGTTTCTCTTGTGTAGTTAAGACAAACAAGTAAAAACTCCTCAGGTTCATGTCAATTTCACCTGTTTTTCTTGTATTAATTTAAAATAAAACTTTGTAACTATTTTCCAAAAATTGTGGCCAGTATGAACCCAGCGTCAACTAATTCTACAGCATATAATGGTACCATTTTATCTGTACAGATGGAAGCAATTCTCCCATGTTTACCCGAGCGTGGAGCATGTTTGGTGGTTATTTTCGCCTTGAACTATCCGTATCACTATAATATCAGTGAGCTTCAGCCCTTTTTAGAAAAAGTCATGGTTCTTCAACCACAAATGGATGTTCTGGCTTCAAGCCCACAGACAAATTGGACTGAATGGAGTTTCTCCTTTTTTACTTGTAATTCAGTTGAACTGATCTAAGCCTATTAAGTATACTCAAAACCAAGAAGGTGACATTCAAAATTTTTCACTAGTTGTTTAAATATGGTACAGACAGACTTTAAGTTGGTTGAAAATATAGAAAACTTACCCCTGTAAAGCTTTATGAATTCGTTCGCACTTTTCCTTCAAAACTAAAAAAATACCTGCATGAAGAAAAAATGCACTTGATAGTGTATCTAGAAGATCTGATATTACTAATCTAAAAATATTTTTAAAGATTTTTAAAGTTCATCCATTTAAAGTGCTGCAAACCCTCCTGCAGACTACGAGCACACAGACAGGAACACCCCTGGAGGCCCAAGCCCTGGTCACCGGCACACGTGTCCTGCCAGCTCCTCACTCAGTATCAGCAGAATCTGGGAGGAGGTTTTTCACAACAAAACAATGGCTCTTGTTCTCATCAGATTCTACAAAGAATCTGGCTAATAAAAGGGTACAAAAATATAACTTTCTGGACCCTTAACAATCTGGTGAAAGACAAACACTATAGTAATGTTTTCTATCTTTTCCTTGATATATTCTATCCATGGAAAATTAAAAAACTAAAATCTCTAGCAAGGAGCAGGAGCGCCAGGCCTTCTGAGAAGCAAGCGTATGAATGTGCCCCCAGAAACAGTCTTATTTCCTGATCCTCTGAACTAAAACTGTTAAGAATTTAGGAGTTTTAAAAATTCTAAATTTAGAAACACCAGGTAAGGCTTGCTTTTCATTTCTTAGGCTTTGTGAGGAGTGCTATCAGAGCCTAAAGGCACATTTGAAATTTAGTCAAACTGGCCCAGTAAGGAACCTTTAACGGTTGGTAACCGGGTTTGGCCTTAGTACCAACTCGTGAGTCAAAGACTGAAGGGAAGAAACCAGACAAGCTATAAATCACATTACCGAGAACCAGCAGCGCACTTCAGCTAACTTCTCCAGTGACAACTAGCCCAGAGCTGCCCCTCCTCCTGGCACTGCCGCCCATCCTGGGAGCCAGCCCTGCTCTGGCTCTGGCTCGCCTCCTGGGCGGGGGAGCAGCTGTACACGAATTCCTGAGGCTGGATGACGTCTTCACCGCCATTCTCCCTGGGAATGCTGGGTACCGCCATGCGGAGGCACAGCTCTGGGTGGTAAACACTTTCCCTCTAGCTAATTCCTCTGAAAGCACGCCAGCAGCCCGGCTGACGTCACCTGCGGTGCCTGGTGTCCTGGGCTCAGAAGATCATACCTGGATTCTCCTCCATGATATTGAGAGCCTCGATCGCAGCGGCAGCCAACAGCGGGGGGAGTGAGGCTGAAAAGCAGTACCCCTGGCCGGAAAGTCGCTGAGAAGAAACGCGCAAGTTAAACACAGAGATATGCTGCTCTTTCTTTTTGGCTAAAAAACTTAACGGCACCAGATCTGCACCACCTCCGACCGGTGCGTACCAAGAGCCAAGTGCTAGGACCCACACCCGCACACAAGTTATACTTGTGACACAAGCAAGACTTTCTTTCTTAAACAGGGAGATAATTTCGAAAGTAAATACTGAGCGATTCTACTAATAAATCAACTTTTAAATAAAAATTGTGGTAAACTAAGTCAGAATGAAATTCAGTGACTGGAAATCACATGGCGATAACTTCTCACCGTGACCAGTGCGACGACGAGTTTCAGTTTCTGCTTGTTTTCCGAAATGAACCCACCTGATGGTCGATCACGAACGACCTGCCACAGCAGAACCCTCCAACGGAAGCGAGCGAATTCTCCATGTTGGCGCTGATGAGATCGATATCCTCAATCTGCCAAGAAAGTGGAACCGCAGTAGTCATTCCTCAATTTAAAGAAAAGTTGAAGACCGGCATCACGCCTGCAGACAAAGGTTCGCACTGATCACGCCAACAGCTCGGTTAAACAAAGGATCAGCCACACACAAGTCATCGTCACGAGGAGAGGTGTTCCGAAGTGCACCTCTGGAAGGGGCTCACTTTACGCTTTTGGGCCATTTCATCATGCGCGCACGATTTATTCACAGTGGCAGGAGGGAGAAGTTAAAAAAAGATGAAATCCCAAACTGCTTCATACTAAAAATATTCAGAGGCATAAAGTAAAGTGGCCCGGCTGGCCTTCCCCCAGAAGGTGCTTGTGATAACACAAACTAATAGAGTTTTCAGCATTTTATCCCTACATTCAATTTACTTTCAACTTTTCAAAAATGAAACCAATTACTCTGTGCCCCGTGGGCTGCTGAGTCCCCAGCATCTTCTCAAGTCCGTGCCCCGCTGACCCTCACCTTCTGCAGCAGTGTCAAGGGCCACCCCGGACACACGGCAGCCATCAAAATCACTCACTGATGGCCGCGACGACCGGTGGTCTGAGTGCATCTGGGGGTTCCTAAATGGTCCACACACCCAACAAGGAAATCTGTGCACTCTTTTTAAGAAACCTCTTATCATGAAATTTCAGTCACACAATAAGTACAGAGGATAGAGAAACAAGTCTCACCCCCACATTCGGTAATTACCAGCTCGTGGACCATCGTGCACCTCGCACGGCTAGCTCCTTGCTGCCCTCATCATCTCTCTGCGGCAAACCCCAGACTTGACCTAGTTACAGCTGCAAACGTCTCAGTGTGCATTTCTAAAGGATATGGACCTTTCCAAAACCATAGTCACAAAACTATTAACACACCTAAAAAGTGAAAAATTTCTTAATATCGTCACATACTCTGTGTTCAAATACCTGTCTCATAAAGTTTGTTTTCTGCAGTATTTGCTGGAATCAGGACCCAAATAAGGTCCATATTATGCACTTTTCCTCACTGCATTTATCACCAAATGTCAGTCTGTCTTTGAGGAGAATGTGTCAATCTAATTTTGTGTGATATTCGTCCGGCTCTCCATTTTTCTCTGGACTGTACTGCTGGTGGGATACAGGTAATCTCTGATGATTTTTCATGGTCTTTAGTTCAACTTCTTAACACAGGTTGCGAAACTTTTATGCACAGGATTTGCAGGGAAGTTCCCTTCATAGCCACCGGTCATACAGGGGTGGGTGAAGACAGGTCCTGCGGACAGGCTGACGTTGCTTCCCTGGGGCTCCAGGGGCACCAACCATTAAGACTGGGGCAGTTGGGGCTCCTGTCCCAGCAGCAAGAGGACGCATGCCCAACTCACTCCGGCTGTCTGGAACCTCGAGGCGGTGCATCGTCTGTGCCAGCCCTGCTCTGGACTCTCTAGAGAGGGCACGACGATCCAACACCCATAAAGGGAACGAACAGAGGATTCAGAATCATAACTACTGGAAAGTACACCCTTCCACGCCCTCATGGTGTTTGCTAAAGGACTACTTCAGGGAATTCTCATTGATTTTAAGAAAAACACGTTTGAATTCTGCCAAGTCAACAGACCACCATGTTGTGAGCAGCCACTGTGAGCTCACGGGTCCTGCAGTCTGGCTGACCCGCTCCTCTCTGGCCGAGCCAAGTGACAGACCCGGAAGCGGCGCGGCTGTGCGCACTTACGAGGAGTGCTGCCTCGTGCCGGTGAGACCGTCCGGTGGGACGGCACTGCGCGCTCTGCGTGAGGACGTGCCCCAGACGAGAACTTACACTGATCCCGAAATGCTCCGTGACGCCTCGGCCGTGCTCCCCCAGGACTCCGAACGAAAGGCTTTCCTCCAGAAAGATTCTTGCTTTGTATTTGTATTTTAGTTTAACCTACGTGGTAAACAGAACACAGCTTTAAACTACTGACGATCTGCGCACGAGACAGCACCCGGGAAGACACACCTGATCCTGAAGTAGAGAGGAAATAAAAGCACTATGGGTGCTCCTCACAGACCTCACAGGTCTGTACCTGTGCACTGGCCACTTGCTAAAGCTTCTTTGTAGTCAACACCCAAGGCCTAGGGCAGAGCGGCAAGGCCCCTGCACACGCCCAGCTGAGTCTGCCCACCGCTTCGGCCCACCGCTTTGGCCCGTGCTGTAAACAAATGCCTTCGTCAGGGCTTCTTCATTGCCATAGTTTGCATTTTGTGCTCTGGCTGGTGATTCTGTTTCGGACGGCCCGAGCACAGAGCACAAGCTAAAGTGCCGTCTAGCGTCTCACGGAGAGAACAGCTGTGTTAGATCAGCTGCAGGTCAGGCATGAGTCGCAGTGATGATGGCCCTGAGCTCAGTGTGAAGGAACCAACAATACATGTAAAACTGGGGCGCCTGGGTGGCTCAGTCGATTCAGCGTCTGCCTTCAGCTCAGGTCAGGATCCGCCGGTCCTGGGATCGAGCCCTGCCTCTGGCTTCCTGCTTGGCAGAGAACCTGTTTCTCCCTCTCCCTTTGCCCCTCCCCCTGCTACATAAAATCTTAAAAAGAAAAATAATAAAAAAACAAAAGACCCTCTCATACATGTTAAATAAAGTGTCTTTGAAGAAAAAAGACATAAAACGAGGTTAGATACTGAGCGACTGATGGAAATGCTGTGACCAAAGGCACAGAATGAACAGCATTAGCCCCAGGAGCCACAGTCCGGCATCCGCAGCCCATATGCATGACGTAAGCACACGCGTGCGCTTTCTAGAACCGAACTACCAGTGGCCCTTGAACAACACAGGCTTGAACTGCACAGGTCTGCTGAGATGTGGATGTTTTTCAATAAATACAGTCCAGCACTGTAAATGTATTTTCTCTTCTGTATGATTTTCTTTTTTGTTTTTAAATTTTTTTTTTAAAGATTTTATTTATTTATTTGACAGACAGAGATCACAAGTAGGCAGAGAGGCAGGCAGAGAGAGAGGAGGAAGCAGGCTCCCTGCTGAGCAGAGAGCCCGATGCGGGGCTCGATCCCAGGACCTTGGGATCATGACCTGAGCTGAAGGCAGAGGCTTAACCCACTGAGCCACCCAGGCGCCCCACCATATGATTTTCTTAACATCTTCTTTTCGCTAGCTTATTTTAAGGATAGCGTGTCTAATGAAATGACCTACAAAATACGTGTCGATCAGCTGTTTATGTCACAGGTAGGGCTTCCAGTCAACAGGAGACTATTAGTAGTAAAGTTTTTAGGGAATCACGCGTTATGTGGACTTTCAGCTGTGTGGGGGTAGTGCCCCAACCCCTGTATTGTTCAAGGGTCAATGGTACCATGATGACAAAAACAGGCTGACTTTCAGATGCTCTAAATTTAACTCAATAATGCAGATAGCACAATGCCCATTTTTAAAGATGGAGACATTAAGATACTATGAATGAAGACGTGTAATCTACCTGTTAAACACTGGTTTGATTATGTGTAAAACCCCTGAGGAAACGTGTATCACTCTTCCCTCAGTGGCGCTGTGTTTTAATTTGAATTCATGGCACTTTTTTAAATTCAGCAAAAGTTTCATTAATACGCCTTTCCATCTATCTTTCTCTTTGCTTTTGGTCTTGTAAGAAAGCCTTTTCCCAACAAAGGTTTAGATGTATATTTATCTGTAGGTTCTTCTGTTCCTTTTTTGTTAGCACGGCGGGACGCTGACACGCGCACGCCTGCATCCAGCTCTCTCCCCCTCCAGTGTTCACCTGATTTACCCCAAACACTACGAACGTGATCAGTTTCACGAGTGAATTAAAGTGTAGTAATTATCAACCACTAACACTTCGG
Organism: Enhydra lutris kenyoni; assembly: GCF_002288905.1. NCBI lineage: Eukaryota > Metazoa > Chordata > Mammalia > Carnivora > Mustelidae > Enhydra > Enhydra lutris. The sequence continues at coordinate 140,820 of NW_019154117.1, read as the reverse complement.
TGGACTTTTATTAACAATGGATAAGCTAATCTGGGAAGCACTCTATCTTTTCAATACTGTTTCCATTCATTAATAGCTTAATGACTGAGAAATTTTCTAAAAATCAGGTTTTAGAAAATTTCTAATAGTATTTTGACAATACTGGTGCACAAACACACAGACCAGTGAAACAAAACAGAAACCCTGAAGTCAAACCCTAATCTGTATCCCGTCATCTCTACATACTCAATGCTCATGTGTATCCGACCTGTCCCTTACACTGTGTATTTCCTTTCACGGCCTGGGCGCATCCGTCCATTGCTACTGCTCTCCACTGCTGCTAACCGCGATGCTGCTATCTTTTGGCCACCATCACCCCGATATGCTTCTATCAGCCTTTGGCGTGAAAATAAGAGGAAAACGGATACATCTCTTCCATGATATTTAAAAATGTATTTACATTTCCTCAAGAAACAGTGAAAAACTTTAAAAACAAGACATGAAACCCTTATTCTGAATCCCCACTCAACTGACGGACTCAGGTTCCAGCTCACGGGCTGCGTGCAAAGGCGGTTCATCATAGGGGAACCTCGACTCTGTTCACAGGATGGAGGGAAACCACACGACCCACTCACCAACGGATGCAGAAAAAGCACCGGACAGAATCCAAACCCGTCGTGGTATAAACACAACACACCAGGACGAGGGGGAACTTCCTCAACCCGATAAAGGGCATTTATGGAAAACACGCTGCTAATATCACAGTCAGTGGTCACAGCCTGAGAAGCTTCCCCGTCTCACGTCTCCTAGTCAACACCGTGTGGGAGGTGCTAGCCAGAACAGCGAGGCAAGAAAAATAAAAGACATCCAAAATGGAAAGGAAGAGGTAACACTATCTCTACGCATAGATTACAGGAGCTTACCTCCAGAATATTCCATGATACAAGGTCAAAACACAAAATTGGGTGCCTGGCTGGCTCAGTCGGCAGGACCCAACCGTTGTGAGTTCGAGCCCCATGCTGGGTATAGCGAATACATTAAAAATGAAGTCTTAAAGAAACAGTAACAATGAAATAAAAAATAAAAAACGCTATAAAATCAGTTGTATTTCTATAAACTGGGAGTTAACAATCCCTAGAACGAGTCCATTTGTAACAGCATCAAAAAGAATAAAATGCTTAGGAATAAATTTAACCAAAGAGATGAGATGTCAGACCTGATAGTGAAAAAAACAAAACACTGCTGAAAGAAACTAAAGATGTAAGTAAACGGAAATATTTCTGTGTTCACGGATTCAAGGACTTTAAGATGGAAATACTCAATCACATTAAGATGGAAATACTCCCTAAAGCGATCTACAGATTCAATACAACCCTGATTCAGTACAATCCCTACCCAAATTTCAATGGCATTTCTTTTTTTTTTACAGAAATGGAAAAGCTGATCCTAGACTTCAAAAGGAATCTCCAGGGACCGCAAATAACCAAAAACAACCTCAAAGTTGGAGAACTCACATGCCTTGATTTCAAAATTTACTATAAAGCAAAGGAATTGAGACACTGTGATACTGGCATGAAGCTAGACATACAGACGACAAACAGGCAGGAGAGTCCTGAAAGCTAGAGAGCCCGTCTCTCCATGGCCAACAGAGCAGGACCTCCCAATGCAAGACAACAGTGCCTTCAGC